>NC_091253.1:15848125-16155000 GCF_042477335.2 Ovis canadensis
AACATAGCAGCACTTTATGTTCCCTTCAAAGCAGGCATTTGGGAGGCAAGGGAAAATAAACATGTATTTTAAACGTGTGTTGTGAAGCTACTAAATAACCGCTGAAGCCAATTCTGTGGTTTTGGCTTACAAATTATATTCTGCATGAAATGATATGTGGTCCCCACATAGGAACCTCATCCTAGAAGCAACAGCATGAGAAGGCAGACCAGTGCCAAACCTGGAAGGAACTCCTCTCTCTGAAGAGAGGGCCTGGAGCTAGCACCAGATCTCTTCCCCATGTGGGAGATAACAGGACCCCGCCTGTTCCCATTCTGGAAACAGAGGGGAAGAAGGGATGTGGCGTGCCTGTGGGGAGGTCCTGTGAAAAGCTGGTGCTGTTGCTAAGGGGTCATGGTGGAGAGGAGGTAGCTGTTGTCTGACTAGCAAATCTGACCAGATTTACTCATCTGACTCAGACCCTTTGGACAAAAGAAACCAGAGGGAGACAGCAGGTAGGGTGAGCGGAGGGGGCAGGATGGGCAGGACTGTCATGCCCAGCATCTGGCAAAGGAAGATGCCCGTGGTCCATGCAGACACGCAAGAGGCTGAGGACCAGGGTCCCTGGCTGGCAGCCTGCTCGGGACGAGCCTTCATCCCCTGGATGCAGGTGCCTCTGTGGCTGGAGGGTGACAGTGCCCTATGAGGGGTGCGGGGTCATATTCCAGAAGGCTCTTGCCACAGGAAGGCCCTACAGGACCTTCCCACGAGACACCAGCACCGTTTCCTCCCTTCAAGGAGCAGGTGGCGTGAGATGGGCTTAGAAAAGGCAGGCCCATCTCTTCCACAACACTCCAGGCTCCTCAGTCGGGCCCAAGTTAGTGCTTCGAAAAGAAGAGAAAATGAAACCTAAGCATGAGAAGTGAACTACAGTTTTAATTACCAAATTCACAGGAAAAGCTAGCAACATCTCCAAAACGTTGTTAGGGGCCAGGAAAGGGTTTGTGGGCAATTAAAAAGATTAAAGAACTTAAAACCACCTTTTTTATTTTGAATTTCCTGCTGGGTTAAATGTCTCTAGAAACTGGGATTTCAGCAAGAGTCAGGTTACTTTTGGTCTCTCTTCTCTTCTATTCCATTCTATTTTACTCTATTCTGTTGTGTTCTAGTCTGTTAATCAACATCTGAAGAGGCAGCTGAAACCAGAGGTACAGGTAACTCTGCAGACCAAGGTTTACGGGAGGCAGGCAAGTCTGCCAGTCCTTCAAATCATTCAATAGGCCAAATATCTAAAAGAACTTAGGGTACAGTGTTTACGTTTTCAACTGGAGTCAGAGCCTAAGAAGACTAAGAAAAATAAATAGTCTTGCTCTAAACAACACCTCATTCAGGCAGTACATGCTTTATTTATCATCTAGTGAATTAATAACCTAATAACAACCAACTATCTTTAGAAAATGAATGTTTCAAAAGTCAGGGCCTGAGCAGATGAGACTGAAATAAAATCTACTGTGTTTTTACTCAGAACAGATGAACCAGCCAGTAGCTTGAGCAGAGAAGCCATCTTTACACAGTTAACTCTTCAGTTGCACTAATTAGGATTAACGAACAGAAGCACAAAAAGAGTCCAACTTAAAGAAAAAAGAAAACATTTACTTTGCCCTTAGTTTGGGGTATCTTTGTCAGCTTTCTGCTCCACCATCTTTAGGGATGATGTGACTCTCATACTCTCCTCGTCGGTCGGAGAGTTGTGAGTTCCAAGCAACTGGGCAAACAGAGGCAGAAAAGCATACAGCTTCCTTTAAGGCTGAAAACGGTACCCTCTCCCTCCACATCTTTGCCCAGAACTCCAGGCACATGGCTGCCCCTTCCTGGTAGCCAGGGCTCAGCTGAAGGTTCTACTACAGTAGAAGGAGGCAGCCTCTAGGGACCAAGTAGCAACCAATAGTTGCTACACACATACATCACTTTTACAACAAATTTAACTAGACACAGATAAAGTCATATTTAGGGACTAAGTAACCATAAACTCTGGGCAGTCCAAATAAGTATTACAAGCCCTGGTACTAAGCTTTTATTCACACTAGAGCCCTTATATCCATACTACTGGCTTTCAATCTGATCAAATAATTTTGATTATATGGAATAAAGCCCACAATTCAAGAGAAGCAACCAATTGTGAGAAAGAACAGGAGATGAAAAAGGAAGAATTACTGAATTATAATGAGCATTGGTAGCCTGAAAGTAAACGTAATTAAGAAAAATGAACAATGAAGTTCATTATGAACTTTCAAAAAAGGCAGGGCTAGTTTATAGAAGGCAGGGCTGAACGTGATAGTTTTGGAGTGGCTCAGTTAAGCTAATTTCTGTGCTTACAGACAATAACCAGGCATTTCAAACACTCAGTTACTCAGAAAAATTCATTCTTCATCTGAGCATTTCACCTTAATATGTCCTTGTGTACATTCTTAAATATGTCCATCAGTAAACAGTTTTTATATTTTGGGACATACAGATTTTTTTTAATGATTGAGATTGTAAATTACTGCATTACACTTAAAGTGAAGTGAAGTGAAGTCGCTCAGTCATGTCCGACTCTTTGCGACCCCATGGACTGTAGCCCACCAGGTTCCTCCATCCATGGAATTCTCCAGGCAAGAATACTGGAGTGGGTTGCCATTTCCTTCTCCAGGGGATCTCCCTGACCCAAGGATCGAACCCTGGTCTCCCACATTGCAGGCAGATGCTTTAACCTCTGAGATGAAAAATAATATTGAATGTCAGTAACTAGGATTCATAATCATAGATAATAGATATATTCATTTTACTCCACAATGACATTATAACTTATCCTAATTGCTAAAATATTCAGTTACCTTACACTTGTCAATATACAATGAGAAACATTATAGACCATTCTTATTTTATAAATATAAGGTAGTTTTAATAGCAAATATCTTTTAACATTAACCTAAGAGAGAATTTCTATTAATGTATTTCTTTTCAGTGAATACATGTGATCATTTCTTCTCATGCATAATGATAAAATTGGATTTATGAGTATCTAAAATATCTCTGAAAATCCAAATAGGTGGCCAATACAATGTGCCAGTTAATGGAAAGAAAAGGACTCCTTTATTTGCACATCCCTACATGTGGGAAAATGGAGACAACTGGGAGACATTTGGAGATTAAAATGGTAGAAAATATGCACCAAGCTTACAATTTAAAAATCACAATAAAAATGAAAATTATATAATTATTAACTTCAGGGAAGGCAAAAAGTAGTGAATAGAAGGAAAAGTAATCACGCTGTAAACAGCATCTACATAGTCATAATAATGTATATATACATTTGACACTAACGTATATGAGAATTATGACCCATCCTATAAAGAATTTTGGAAGGCTGCACATTTGTGACCAGGCAGGGAAAGGGGTACCTATCCTAATCTTCTGTAGTGAAAAATTACAAAATCATTTCTAAACCTGCAAATCAAGAGGAAGCAATGCAAATATGCTGTACAAAGACTTGAAGGTAAACAATCAGTGGATCATCCAAGAAGTAGTGGCCTTAATGATAAGGAGAGGGAGAAGGATTCTTATTGTCTGAACAAGCTTTTAAATATGTTTGTCTTTTAAACTTCCCTTGTGGCTCAGCTGGTAAAGAATCCACTTGCGATGCAGGGGACCTGGGTTTGATCCTTGGGTTGGAAACATCCCCAGAGCAGGGAAAGGCTACCCACTCCAGTATTCTGGCCTGGAGAATTCCATGGAATGTATAGTGTGCTGCTGCTGCTGCTAAGTCGCTTCAGTCGTGTCCAACTCTGTGCGACCCCAGAGACAGCAGCCCACCAGGCTCCGCCGTCCCTGGGATTCTCCAGGCAAGAACACTGGAGTGGGTTGCCATTTCCTTCTCCAATGCGTGAAAGTGAAAAGTGATAGTGAAGTCACTGAGTCGTGTCCAACTCTCAGCAACCCCATGAACTGCAGCCTACCAGGCTCCTCCGTCCATGGGATTTTCCAGGCAAGAGTACTAGAGTGGGGTGCCATTGCCTTCTCCAAATGTATAGTCTACGGGGTTGCAAAGAGTCAGACATGACTGAGCAACTTAAACTTTCACTTCACTTTAAACTAAAGGCAAAAAAATAAAGGAAAGTGGTTGTTGTTCAGTCACTCATGTCTGACTCTTTGTGACCCCATGGACTGTAGTACTCCAGGCTTCCCTGTTCATCACTATTGCTAGGAGTTTGCTCAAACTCATGTGCACTGAGTCAATGATGCCATCCAACCATCTCCTTGTCTGTCACCCCCTTCTCCTCCTGCCTTCAATCTTTCCCATCATCAAAGTCTTTTCTAATGAGTCAGCTCTTCAGCTCCAGTGGCCAAACTATTGGAGCTTCAGTTTCAGCATCAGTCCTTCCAATGAATATTCAGAGTTGATTTCCTTTAAGATTGACTGGTTGGGTCTCCTTGTAGTCCAAGGGACTCTCAAGAGTCTTCTCCAACACCACAGTCAAAAGCATCAATTCCTTGGCACTCAGCCTTCTAACGGTCCAACTATCACATCCATACATGACTACTGGAAAAACCATAGCTTTGACTATATGCACCTATGTTAGCAAAGTAATGCCTCTGCTTTTTAATATGCTGTCCAGTTTGCACAGCTTTTCTTCCACGGAGCAAGGGTCTTTTAATTTCATGTTTTCAGTCACTGTCCACAGTGATTTTGGAGCCCAAGAAAATGAAATCTGTCACTGCTTCTATTTTTTCCCCCTCTATTTGCCATGAAATGATGGGATGGTATGCCGTGATCTTAATTTTTTGAATGTTGAGTTCTAAACCAGCTTTTTCACTCTCCTGTTTCACCTTCATCAAGAGCCTCTTGATGAGATGAAATATGGGGAGGGAAATTTAACACATAGAAGCCAAGTGAGCTTGGCTAAGGTAGCTGGGGCAGACGTGGGCACCTACTGATGCTTTCCATGATGAGCAGTAAGTTACTCAATCTCTATCATTGGTGTCCCACCCCCCGATTCCCCTGCTATAAGTTGTGATAATACCGTCTTCATGGAATCATGCTAAAAATGAAAGGAGGACATGTTGCTAAAGAGTTAGCACTGCTTGCTGTCCAGTAAATACACAGGGTCTTGCTTAGTTTCATCTGCTTTCTCCTGAGTTGTTACTATTGATAGAGGATAATACACAATATTATTGAATACCAGGATGAAACACTGACTGTTCCCATTTCATTCATGGTGTCTACAGAGACATTAGTTTGCCAACAAAGGTCCGTCTAGTCAAGGCTATGGTTTTTCCAGTGGTCATGTATGGATGTGAGAATTAGACTGTAAAGAAAGCTGAGCACCGAAGAATTGAGTCTTTTGAACTGTGGTGTTGGAGAAGACTCTTAAGAGTCCCTTGGACTGCAAGGAGATCCAACCAGTCCATCTTAAAGGAGATCAGTCCTGGGTGTTCATTGGAAGGCCTGACGCTAAAGCTGAAACTCCAATACTTTGGCCACCTCATGCGAAGAGTTGACTCACTGGAAAAGACCCTGATGCTGGGAGGGATTGGGGGCAGGAGAAAAAGGGGACAACAGAGGATGAGATGGCTGGATGGCATATCCAACTCGATGGACATGAGTTTGGGTAAGCTCCAGGAATTGGCAATGGACAGGGAGGCCTGGCGTGCTGTGATTCATGGGTCGCAAAAAGTCAGATATGACTGAACTGAACTGAACTGAACAGGCTAAATGCAAGTGTGCATGCTAAGTGGCTTCAGTTATGTCTGACTCTTTGTGATCCTATGGACTGTAGTCTGCCAGGCTCCTCTGTCCATGGGATTCTCCAGGCAAGAATACTGGAGTGAACTGCCATACCTCCTGCAGGGAATCTTCCTGACCCAGGGATCAAACTCGCATCTCTCATGTCTCTTGCATTGGCAGGCAGGTTGTTTACCACTAGCACCACCTGGGCAATTACATAGAGTCATTTCTACTTTATTTAATTGGTCACACAAATCAGTCCTGATTCATTGTAGAGGGGGCCACACAGGGAGTAACTAGCAAGAGGCTGGTTACTGTGGGTTTCTAGGGAAAAATTCATCCCCTATAGGGATTTATACTTCCCTCGTGTCTCAGACGGTAAAGCGTCTGCCTACAATGTGGGAGACACGGGTTTATCCCTGGGTTGGGAAGATCTCCTGGAGAAGGAAATGGCAACCCACTCCAGTATTCTTGCCTGAAAATCCTATGGACGGTGGCACCTGGTAGGCTACAGTCTAAGGGGTTGCAGAGAGTCGGACATGACTGAGCAACTTCACTTCTTCACTTCATAGGGATTTATGGGAGAAATGCATAGAACAATAGCTTCCAAACTATGTTGGGAAGCATCCATTGACTGGACAAGCAGAAACATTTAAAATGTCTTTCTTGTTTTCTAATTTCCCATTAGGCTCGTTTGTCTGTAACTTTTTTGTCAAACATTCTAAAGCCCGTAGTAAAACTTTGTCCTGATATCAAGGTGGAAATTTCTCACAAACATGTAAATCAAGTCATATTTGAGCATTAACAGAGAGTTTTGCTTTTGATATGGAAGAGTAAGCTCTCAGTTCAGTTTAGTTCAGTCACTCAGTCATGTCTGACTCTTTACGACCCCATGAACCGCAGCACGCCAGGCCTCCCTGTCCATCACCAACTCCCAGTCCACCCAAACTCGTGTCCATTGAGTCGGTGATGCCATCCAAACATCTCATCCTCTGTCATCCCTTTCTCCTCCTGCCCTTGATCCCTCCCATCATCAGGGTCTTTTCAAATGAATCAGCTCTTTACATCAGGTGCCCAAAGTACTGGAGTCTAAGCTTCAGCATCAGTCCTTCCAATGAACACCCAGGACTGATCTCCTTTAGGATGGACTGGTTTTGTTCTGAAACCTAAAAGCCACATCTTCTCAGAGATTTAAATCAGAACCCTAAACCACAGAGTCAGGCTGGGCCACAGGGTGGGTGTGGCTCCTTGTCGTGCTTTCTGGCCCAGAGTGAGGCTACACAGTGGAGCATTTTGCTCTGCTCCGGGCAGAGGCTGTCCATTGACCGGATTGATTCAGGGCTCTGTTTCCTGAATTTCCCATACAGGTTTTACCACCTGGTGGACAGAGCTCTTCAAAACAAACAGGCTTCCCGCATCCCAGCTTTTAGCTCTGTATTGAACCCAGGCTACAGAGATGGATCATAGACTTATCATCAATGGAAGCAAATATCAGTGCTCCTTAGAAGGTTCTACATTTGTTAAGTCCTTGCTACCAGAGGTCAAGTTCCAACTACAGAAATCGGGTAAAATCCCCAAATCTAAAGAGGTGGCATTGAAAGAAACCAGGGAAAAGGAAATAGTAGCTACTGACATGCTGAGCTTTATTTCTCAGCCATAGACATACCCTGGGAACCCCGCTCTTATCTTATAGTAAGAAGTCTTTTTAGCCATTCAAAAAATGAAATAAAATTACAGTGCTATGGTATGTTCAAAAATAACAGTGCTCTGCATAGGGAACTCTGCTCAATGTTATGCAGCAGTCTGGATGGGAAGGAAGGTTGGGGAAGAATAGATGTATGTATAGGTATGGCTGAGTCCCTCTGCTGTCCAGTTGAAATATATAATTACAACATTGTTAATCAACAATCAACTATACTCCATATTGGAGAAACATTGTGTAATTGTTACTCAAAAAGTATATTTTTTAATATTTAGTAAATGAAGCCTATAATGTTATCATTTTTCCATTGCTCTTTGCAGAATAGTTTGTGATCATCTAACATGCAGGGGAGCCTGGCGGGCTGCCGTCTATGGGGTCGCACAGAGTTGGACACGACTGAAGCAACGTAGCAGCAGCAGCAGCAGCAACACCCTGTTACAAAATTATTTTGTTTAATAATGCTGCATTTTGGAGAATAAAAGTGTCTGATCATCTCATATACAAAGGCAATACACTTTTAACATAGTACATTTATTTTAAGAAACTGTTAATAATATAAAGGCTTTAAACTAGAAATTGTAAGTGCTTTTAGCTGTCAGATTTTTTTTTTAATTTTGTGGTTTTCTTTTTCACTTAAGTATTGAAATTTTGATTTTATGGTCACACATCCTATGTTCTGGCAGACTCTCATTCAGGTAGTAGCCATGAAGCTATTAGAAGACACATAAAGCTATATCTGCTCTTTGGCAGTGGGGGCTTAGTCTCTAAGTCGTGTCCAACTCTTGTGACCCCATGGACTGTAGTCCACCAAGCTCCTCTGTCCATGGGATTTCCCAGGTAAGAATACTGGAGTGGGTTGCCATTTCCTCCTGCAGAAGACATTCCTGACTCAGGAATCAAACCCATGTCTCCCGCACAGAAGGTAGATTCTTTACCACTGAGCGACCTACGAGATCCTATGTCTGCTACTTATAAGTATTCAGAATTAGAGTTCTTCTTGTCTTTAAACAGCCTAGTCCACAATCATCTTGGTTATAGATATTTAAAGATGTTCAGAGTTTGTATCTACTAAAAGGCAGGGGTCAGAGAGTTAAACAGAAGACCTAAACTTTCTTAAAGGAAATAATTAATAATGAAACACAAAGCAAAAGACATGGGACTCAAGGGAAGTTTTTAATGTCAAAATAAGTTTGGAAGCAGGTTCCTTCTGTACCCAAGCTGCCCTGCTTGGGTCTAGCTCCCCAGGCAGAGACAGGAGAAGTGAGAAGCTACATGCAGGTGGAGGGTACAGGGAGTGGTTCCCGGGGCAAGTTCAGCAATGCCAGGATGCCCTCCTCAGATATCCTGCCCCGAAGGAGAAATGCATCCAGCTGGGGAGAGCCTGAGTCTGCATCTGTGGGGACGTGATGGTGGAGGGCAGAAACTGGGTCATGCTCAGATCAGAAAGGCAAAGCAACCAACAGAGAGGGCAATGTGCCCCAGCTTCAAAGCTGGAGAGAAGGAAGTTGAATATACAGTGGATAAGAGGTGGCAGTTGAGACTCTCAATCTACAAAACCCTGGCACAGACAATACATTACTTTTCTGCATAGCCAAACCCTTTGCCAGGTTGAAAACAATTCCTCATGGGCGAGTCCTCTCTGCACCACCCAGCCCAGCTCTAAAAGCTGAGTTCTTGAACTTGCAAACGTGAAAACTAAATAGAGAAAAAAAAACTATTTCCAGAAAACTAGCAGCCATGGGCAGTGGTCTGCAGAGATCGCTCAAGAGAAGGAAACAGTAAGCGCTATAGAGGGACTCTTGACAGGGTGTGTGTCCAGACTCTCTCATCATACCAAGACAGAAAACCTTTAGAATGAGTCTTGATAGAGAGAAGTGGCTGTCCTTACATAGATCACTACAAAACAAACACAGCAAGAAACAAGCAGATGGTACAGAATTAAGAATCAGGATGATTAATAAAAGGTCTGTAAAGGACGAGGTTGAAGAAAATTCCCTCTGCACACGCGTGGTTAAGGATTTCAGCAAGACTGAAAGTAAACATCACAGCTTTACTATCTGTAATCTATGCTATTCTTATTCATGTTTCAGTGAACTCTCTAA
The DNA here is from genome assembly GCF_042477335.2 of Ovis canadensis. NCBI lineage: Eukaryota > Metazoa > Chordata > Mammalia > Artiodactyla > Bovidae > Ovis > Ovis canadensis. The sequence goes on from NC_091253.1 coordinate 15,857,676, forward strand.
TAAACTGTACACATTCTGTTCCACGTGTAATTTCAGTCATTCTCATATCATTTACCTTGTATTTTGCAAATCCAAGTTAGAACAATCTCTTCAGTTAGTGTTAAATAAAGACATAAAACAGATTCCAGGTTCACAAATACTGAGAACATTCCCAAACACAGCATATAGCAGTGCTGTACTCCTCACAGAGCTATTAATTACATTTCTTTACTCAAAATATTAACAGAAATATTTCAGATTGTAGTTAGCGTCCCCATTGCCCACACGTTTCTCTGTGTAATAACATCTTTGATTTCACAGTTTTTCCAATAACAAAATCCAGCTTGTATTTTTATTTACAAAGATAAAAATCACTATAGAATGAAAAACGTTATAGAGTGTTTTTTCAACAATTGAATGAAACCCCTACTTTATTTCAAATTTATGGTTATTAAATATTGGTATTCAAAGCCTTGGTATTCAAAATATTGGCATTCAAAACCTGAAAACAATACAGGGTATGAAATCTCTACTCAATTATAACATAAGTTAATTGCATTCTTCCCAAATGCATTTTTCTTTTTATTTACTCTGGGTGATTCTGTCAGAAATTACTGTACAAAGATATATCATAATTTGTTCTGCTTTGGCTTGTCATGATTGCAGCAAAGATTAAAAGATTACCCATGGGTAAAGATAAATTATATACACTAATGAATTACAGTTTCAGGAGAAAAAAATATCTGGGCTCTAGAAGGTACAGAAAGGAAAGGATACATGATTTCAGGGATGAATGTAAATACTGATTCTGGTCAAATTGATCCCATCTGCACTGAGGACATTTTTGTTGCTGAGTGATTACACACAGCTCCTCATTTAATATTCTAGTCACAAAGGTAACATGGTTTCCATTCCTGGCATTTTATTCAATTGAGTCTAAGAAGTAACTCATTATTCCATACTCAGAGCCAACATTTTCTACTTGAGACACAATTTTAACAAAATTAACGGGAGAGGAGGATGGTATTAATTCATTTCCAGCTAAATTAGTTCTCCCATCTCTGACAGCCTGCATTGTCACCATGCGCATCAGTGAAAGCTGCAGGGTTTTAGTTAAAGAAAAAATTAGCACTTAAAAGACACGAGATCATGCTTAGGTAGCATTTTTTGCAGAGGGAGACCATTAAAAAGATGCCACTAATGATGTTGACATAAATCCTAAAAGGTGGATCTTTTTTAGATGAATATGTCTAATCAAGCCAAAATGCATTTATTTACCCCTGAAAGAAAACAATTTTACATGACCTTAATGAGTTTTTTGTCAACAACTCAAATGTTTATCAACAACTCATTTTGTCAACAACTCTTTAAAGACACACAAGTTATTGGGTATATACTGACATAGTTTTCTACCAATTATATAAAATAATTTGAGCATTTTAATCAGAGATCCATTACCATAATTCTTCTATTTTTCCATATTAGGCTAACTTAATGTGTTCAACATATACTAATTTAACTACTTAAAAGACTCCTAGATCCCTGTACAAAGTACTTTTATCTGTACCTGCTACTGCGAAGTCACTTCAGTCGTGTCCGACTCTGTGCGACCCCATAGACGGCAGCCCACCAGGCTCCCCTGTCCCTGGGATTCTCCAGGCAAGAACACTGAACTGGGTTGCCATTTCCTTCTCCAATCCATGAAAGTGAAAAGTGAAAGTGAAGTCGCTCAGTCATGCCTGACCCTCAGCGACCCCATGGATTGCAGCCTCTCAGGCTGCCCCGTCCATGGGATTTTCCAGCCAAGAGTACTGGAGTGGGTGCCATTGCCTTCTCCGTTTATCTGTAGAGACCTTACTAATTAAATATAATACACATGAAGTACAAATATGATTTTTCAAATATAGAGTTTAAGGCTGTAACAAAATAGCTGATAAATCTAGACACTCGTGATTAGAACATTTTTGTAAGTCCCTGATCTTTGAATATGATTTAATTTCATTTTTTTAAAAATAAATATAAACTATCAGTTTATTTAAAAAGTAGAACAGTAACCACTGGATTGATGCTAAAGGATTTAAAAATCTACTGTTAATAGATTATAATAATTAATGTTAAAATGAATAATAAATAGAGATTTTATATATGTGCTCTGCCTCACTCAGGTAAGAAAAGAAAACTTGGTCTTCGTACAATGCAAATAAATTGCTTATGTTTTTATGAATCAGTCAACAATACTAAGAAGAGTATAAACTGTTTCCATGAAAGTCATGTTTAGTACAACTTGTATCTACTATGCTGAAACTTTGCAAAGTCATTTTACCTACCTATCAGAGGAAAAAAATTCAAAGATCTATTTGAGGACCACCCACATTCGCTATGATAAACCTGCTGTCATTAATGAAGGACTATTTTTTTTAATGCAAGGTGTTTGACTTATTATTTAAAATTATCTATTAGTTTATTTTTGGCTGTGCTGGGTCTTTGCAGCTCCGTGTGGGCTTTTCACTAGCTGCAGTGAGCAGGGGCTACCCTTCGTTTGCTGTGCAGGCTTTTCTGACTTCTGTAGTTGTGACATGTGGTTCCTTAGAGCCAGGATCAATAGTTGAGCACAGGATCAATAGTTGAGATGCACAGGCTTAGTTGCCCCATGGCATGTGGGATCTTCCCAGACCAGGGTTCAAACCCATGTCTCCTGTATTGGCAGGTGGATTCTTTACCACTGAGATGCCAGGGAAGCTGGCAGATGTTTTAAAATGCCACAGTCCATGTAGCATAATTGTCTCTGAAATATAATGACCATTAAAGATCACATGTGGTGTTGGGAGAATCATTTGACGATGTACTGCAGAACATTAAATACTAAATAGGGACCTCGAGGTTAAGAGCACTTAAATAACTTCAGCGTTTTAGAATTCCCTTCACCAAAATCAAATATGGAACAACAAAGGGTCATACAAAGAAAAAAATAACCAACATACCCAGACAAGAAACTAGGCCAAGATAATACAATAATCTTCAAAAATTAGTAAGCAAAACAGGGCAAGAGAGAACACTTAGATGAAAACGAGGAAGGGGTGAAGAAGGCAAGGGGGAGAGACAGAGATAGAGTAAGGTGAGCCCGGCACAAGAGATAGAGTAAGGTGAGCCCGGCACAAGCCCTCTGGAGTGTGGTTCTGATATCAGCACTGGTGCCTTCCTCTGCCTCTGAGTCACCACTGAGTCACACACACCCTTGATCTAAAGGTGCTTAATCTGCAGGGAAGCAAACTTGAACTGCCATCCCTTCAGGACTTCCCTGTAGCTCAAAAGGTCTCCATGCAGGAGACCGGGGTTCTGTTCCTGGGTTGGAAAGACCCTCTGGAGAAGGGAATGGCAACCCACTCCAATATTCTTGTCTGGAGAATCCCACGGATGGAGACGCCTGGCGGGCTACAGTCCATAGGGTCACAGAGTTGAACACAACTGAGCAATTAACACTTAGAAAAGTGGAGTAGAAGTGAAGATTCTGGAAGGTATGAAATAATTGGAGGGATGACTGACGTCCAAGAGTAACCTTTTGAAAATCATATATGCCCTCATCCATAGTTAGATATAGTGAGTCTATACTGAATAATTGACAGCATTTCAGATGGAGAGAAAAATCTACCAAAGACTGTGGGTCACCTCAGCTCACCCTCCCACCTCAGGTTTTAAAAATTAGCCTATTTTTCAATAGATTAAAGAAGGCAAGAATACATAGGAAGAAAAAACAGTCTCTTCAGTAAGTGGTACTGAAAAAACTGGAGAGTTACATGCAAAAATGAAATTAGAACACTCTCTAATACCATGTACCAAAATAAACTAAAAATGAATTAAAGACCTGAATGTCAGACTATAAAACTCCTAGAGAAAAACAGGCAGAATACCCTTTGCAATAAATAGCAGCAATATTTTTTGGATCCATCTCCTAAAGTAAACCCAGAGGGATAGAGTGAGGAGGGAAGCAGGAGTGGGGTTCAGGATTAGGGGACACATGTATACCTGTGGCTGATTCATGTTGATGAACAGCAAAAATCATCATGATAATGTAATTACCCTCCAATTAAAATGAAATACTTAATGAAAAAATAAAAATAAAGTGATTCTTTTCACTCCAAAAAAAAAGAAAAGCAGGAATTAAACTTAAAACTAATCAAACTTGAAAGCTTTTGTACACTAAAGGAAAGCATTAAAACAATGGAAAGACAACCTATTGAATAGGAGAAAATATTTGCAAATGATATGACTGATAATGGGTTGATATCCAAAATATATGAACAGCTCATATAATTCAGCATCCAAAAAAAACAAACAATCCAATAAAAAATGGGCTGAAGAACTGAACAGATATTTTTCCAAAGAGGAAATGATGATGGTCAACAGGCATATGAAATCAACAGGCATATGCTAATCATCAGGGAAATGCAAATCAAAACCACAATGAAATATTACCTCACACCTATCATAGTGGCTGTCATCAAACAAACAAACAAAAACACAAAAATTAAAGAAAATGTCAGCAAGGATGTGTAGAAAAGGGAATTTCCTACATTATTGGTAGGAATGTAAACTGGCATAGCCATTGTGAAAAACAGCATGTAGGTTTCTCAAAACACTAAAAATAAACTACCATATGACTTAGCAACTTTACTTCTGAGTATGTATTTAAAAAAAAAAAAAACTAATGAGAAAAAAAAGCAAAAACAAAAGACATGCACCCCTATGTTCAAAGCAACATTACATAAAATTGTGAAGCTATGGAAACAGCCTGAGTACCCATCAACAGATGAATGGATAAGGAAGAAGCTGTGTATTTATACAATGGAATAATACTGTTCTAGTGAATAACACAACACCAAAAGACAGACTCACAGGAAACAAAATAATGCTTATCAGTGGATTACCAGTGGTTACCACAATATAGAAGTGGAGAAGTGTGAGTCACAAGCTATTGTGTATAAGATGAGCTTAAGGATATATTGTACAGCATGGGGAATATACCTAATATTTTGTTGTAATTGCAAATGAGAAGCAATCTTAAAATTGAATATATATATATACATTTTTAATTTTAAAGTACATATAACTAAAATAAGGGGATAAGAAAACCAAAGGTATAGCCCTTGATCTGTAGCTCTGAAAGAAAACTTACCTGAAGTCAGATATAGTAGACAGAAGAGAGTAAACATTTCGTCTATATTTTATCAGAGCAGAGAACATCTCTGCAGAATTCCCAATATGGCAAATAAAGACAGAAGGACCAAGTTTCTAACAATAAAGAAAAATAACTCATGGAACAAAATGGAATTCCTCATAATTATCTCATGATATAAAATAACACTGAGAATGAGAATTCTGCAAAAATGAGCTCAAAGATGAGATGAACAGACTACATAAGATTTAAATGTCTATAAAAAACTTGATCACACAAATCAAGAATCACAATTCCACCACTATATAACAATACACACAGTTTAGGAACAGTAGAAAGAAAACTGATTAAAGATCAAATAATTGATATTTAGGAAACAATGAGGTTTATATAGGGAATGCTGACTTCTTTAATGCAAGGAATCAAAATGATTAAAGTAAAACAAATATGGAAGCAAGACCATACTCGCAAGGGAATTTTACTTGAAGATCAATAATGTTTGTGCAGTAGTGAAAAAGCCAAAGTGTTAGTGGCTCAGTGGTGTCCAACTCTTTGCAACCCCATGCACTGTACCCACCATGCACCCCTGTCTATGGAATTCTCCAGGCAAGAATACTAGAGTGGGTTGTCATTCCCTTCTCCAGGGGATCTTCCCAACCAGGCGTAGAACCCAGGTCTCCTGTACTGCAGACAGATTCTTTATCATTTGAACCACCAGGGAAGCCCAGATGCCCACAATACAAGAGAACATGCCTTTCAGCAAATCTGCAATATAAAATAGTCCCCTCCATGAAGAAGTGAATCTGTACATTAAAGAATACACTGTGTTTCAAACAAATTTAATACAGAATCAGTTCAGTTCAGTTCAGTCGCTCAGTCGTGTCCGACTCTTTGCGACCCCGTGAATTGCAGCAGGCCAGGCCTCCCTGTCCATCACCAACTCCCAGAGTTCACTCGGGCTCATGTCCATCGAGTCAGTGATGCCATCCAGCCATCTGATCCTTTGTCGTCCCCTTCTCCTCCTGCCCCCAATCCCTCCCAGCATCAGAGTCTTTTCCAGTGAGTCAACTCTTCACATGAGGTGGCCAAAGTACTGGAGTTTCAGCTTTAGCATCATCCTTCCTAAGAAATCCCAGGGTTGATCTCCTTCAGAATGGACTGGCTGGATCTCCTTGCAGTCCAAGGGACTCTCAAGAGTCATTTCCAACACCACAGTTCAAAAGCATAAATTCTTCGGCACTCAGCCTTCTTCACAGTCCAACTCTCACGTCCATACATGACCACTGGAAAAACCATAGCCTTGACTAGATGGACCTTAGTTGGCAAAGTAATGTCTTGCTTTTGAATATACTATCTAGGTTGGTCATAACTTTTCTTTCAAGGAGTAAGCGTCTTTTAATTTCATGGCTGCAGTCACCATCTGCAGTGATTTTGGAGCCCCCCAAAATTAAGTCTGACACTGTTTCCACTGTTTCCCCATCTATTTCCCATGAAGTGATGGGACCAGATGCCAGAAGAGTCAAGGCCAAAGCATGGCCCAGTCAACTGACTGACTCTACAGTCCTGTATTCACCCTTAAATAATTTCTTATTAAACCTCATACTGGCAGCAAATATTTCCAACTTTCAATGCAAGAGGTAGTAAAGCAATGTCTACAATGTTCTAGGGTAACAAAAGTGAAACCTGAGAATTCTATAACCAGTAACAATATTATTTATGTAAAAAGGCAGTAAGCAGACACTATTCTTAAACGGGAAAACACTGAGATAATGTCTTGCTCAGAAGTCCTTGTTGAGAATGCAAAAATGAAACAGACAATAAAAAGTAGACCATTAATACATCCAATTAGGAGATAAATGAAAACTAACAGCAAAGAACTGAAAACCTATGGGAAAAGTACTGGTGAGGGAAATGAATCCAGTTACGCACAGATCACTCCATGGATCTGAGGTTACGGAAGGAAAGATGAGAAAGGTAAAAACGAGCTGTTATATGCTTGTTAACATATGTATATATATGTTAATATGCCTTGTTAAAACAAGTGGGAATAGATTCATCTTTTAATAGAGCATTGAGAGAGTTAAAATGGAAGTAGATATTGGGTTGGCCAAAAAGTTTGTTCATGTTTTCCCGAACAGCTCACGCAAAATCCCAAACACGCTTTTTGGCCAACCCAACAGTTTGGAAAAAATGACTCTACCTTAAAAAGGGTACACTTTCTTTTACCTTCTCGCCTGTCTTCTTCTCCTTTGCCCTTTCCTCCTTCCCTGACCTCCTCCCCACTCCCTCTGCCCCCTCTCTTTAATCTTACAGGCATATTTTAACTGGTACTACACTGTAGTGTAGAATTGTTAAGGCAAGCACACTGACTGAAACTGCCCACCGTGGACAGGCACCATAGCTGCCACTTGCATGAGTTCCTTTACAACGGGTAGTCCTGGTAAGGAACACGGAACTAATAAGCCTCCACCAACCAGAAGAGTTCAGGAAAGGTCAAAAGGAGACACCACATGTCCGACCACCTCCCAGAATCCTCCTCTCTGGTGTCCATCTTGGCTGAACAAGGCCTGCACCACCAGGAAGGACTCTGAGTCAGAATGATTGGCTAAAGACAACCCGGAGACTAATCCTGTCACCATAAAGCCCAAGCCTGCAAGCCACATGGCAGAGCTATTCTCCTGGATTACCCTCCTGCTCTCCACCCGGGCGCCCTTTCCCAATAAAGCCTTTGGCTTTGTCAGCTCGTGTGTCTCCTTGGACAATTCATTTCAGTGTTAGACAAGAGCCCAATTTCGGGCCCTGGAAGGGCGTGCCCCCTTCCTGCAACAGAATCATCTATTGAACACTAAAATTTTTCTTCAATTTCATGTCAGTGTATTTTTCTTCTATGAAACTCAAATGAAACTAAAGTTGAGTTTTTAACTTAAAAAACTATTTATACTAGGCTTCCCATGTTATAAAAATATTTCCATGTTTTCATCCATCTATCCATCCACCCATGCACCCAGATGTTTGGCTGTATTTCTGGCACAGAGAGGAAACTGGTGAATTGAAAGATGGGCTGGTGGTCAGTTCATGTTAAAAATGATTATTTTAGAGTGGTAGAATTTAATTTTTCATCTTTGATTTTCACTATTGGTTGTATTCTTTAAGCATGTATAATTATGGCCAAAAACAAACTTTTTTTTTCTTTAAAAACTGGAAGCAAATGCGTCAGCTAATTTTCAGTAGCTGACTCCTAATGGGAGATCAGTGACAGGTTTGACTTGGATAATGTGGGTGCTTGATCCCTATGTGTTTACAGCTTAGCTACTCATCCTTTGATATTTCCTCTTCTAAGGAAGAGATCATTTTACATTTTATGAAACCATTGTAAAAACTGTAAGTCTGAATTTAACTGTGCAGTTTAGCTGCCAGTATCTGGATTCTGGTCATTCCTTAGACTCTACTGCAAAATCCCCAGACACAGATTCTAAAATGATATTAACAAGAATATGTCATAAAGTACCTCCACTGGGAAAGATTTAATTTAAGGAGATTGATGTTTTCCAAAAGCCCTTTTTCATGATTCAAGAGCCATTTTTCACCTACAAAACATCAAAGCAAATATCATTCCTTTTCAAAAACTTCCTGATAAAAACTCAAACATTTCATTCACCACAACAAGCCTGACAGAGCATTAATATTTTAAGAAATTAATCAACCTTAGAGAACAATCTTCTGTTTTACATCTAAAAAGATTAAGTCAGGTTACGGCCTTTTTATTTACCGGGAAAATACATCAAAAATTGGGTTAGCCTTTGAACAGTCAATGTTCAAAATTCAACAGACAATTCACAGGATGCTAATATCACCTCAGAAAAAGCTTTTTAATGTTATTATACGTGTAATAATTGTTACATTTTATTAAATTTTGCTAGCATTGATCATTTAAAGAGTAAAAACTATTAGGGTGAAATAAATTTCAGCAAAACAAACAAAAGCGTTTTAACATTATTTTGTTCCTCAGAATTTTCCTTTTCCCTATTGATTTCAAAACTGTGAGTCTATAAACCACAAAACAAGTATATTTTAGTAGAATTATGTAAAACATGGTAGAAAAAATGTTTTGAGTCAGAAAGAAAAGACCCTTTAAAAATAAAAATGGCATCTTTGGCAGCTAGTTTCTTGGATTCATGCAAAACAATAGCCATTATGTTGTTTCTATAACTTTTTACTCTTAAGAGTTAAACCTGACTTTCTATCTGTCTTCCTAATTAGCATTTTCCACCCATTTTTTTTAGATGAAAGTATTTATTGTTGTTAATGGGAATAATAACATGTCCTTTGTTCATACAGTAGTTACTAAAGTGCAAGATAAAGTCAAGAGACCCTGGGGAGTGAATATCCAGCCTGGAAGATTTATGCTTTTCCTTTTACCTCTCTTTATTGCTTTTTAAAAACGTTGTTTTTTTAATAGTTATCACTGTGTTGTTTTATGTTTTAATTGCCCTAGTCCTTTTTAATGTATAAATGTTTTTCAATTCTATTCAAAATCATTTAATTTTACAATACAGTTAATAAATTTTAGCTCTTTCATTTTTAAAAACTTTTCTTTTGGACCTTTTTTGGACTTAATTTCTCAGTAATGTGATTCAAGTTCTTAATATTTTACTTTGTTAATATCTCTCTTCTTATCTTCTTTCTTCTTCTCTTTTGCAAATGTCATCCTCTACTGGTTCCTGTTGAATTTGTCTTTTACATTTCAGTTATGCCTCTTGATTTCATATGCTTTAAAAGTGGCCATTTTGGAACAGGATTGCAAGCCTACAATTAGACAAAGTCTACACCACCAACAGGAAATTCGAACTTTCTTTTACAAGGATTTAAACTTCCTTCTAAAAGCATCTAAAATTAGCTCATCAAAAAGTTATATCCCTGGGTACTGCGAAGAATGATAGAGCAAACATCCCCAGGACAGTAACTGCTGTTCACATATAAATGGTAAATTTGACCTTTTAGATGGCACTGCCTCTGACATTCTACATAATCAAGTCACCATATAAGAAGCTGTACATTCTGAAGTTCATGGTTTCAGATAAACTTGGAACAAATGCGCTACAACACTAAGGTGGAATGATGGCAGATTAATATATACAACTTCACCCGACCTTCCTGAGAAGCAAGGTGATGACTAATTCCTATGAGAAAATGACATAAGAGGCTCTTGGATTTCTACCATAGGATGGATATAAAGGTCATATTTCTAATTTGCACCACTCTGTTCACAACTCGTCACAGCAAGGGAGAGAGAGACTCTCAGATCATGTGTCCATTTAGCCTTTCTTTTTCTGTTGACTTCTCAGAACTGACAGCAAGTTTAGACCCACATTTATGCTAGTATTTACCTTGACTTATTTTTGTTCCATGGGCATGGCTCAGATGGTAAAGAGTCTGCCTGCAGTGCTGGAGAACCAGGTTCAATCCCTGGGTCAGGAAGATCCACTGGCGAAGGAAATGGCAATCCACTCCAATATTCTTGTTTGGAGAATTCCAAGGACAGAGGCACCTGGCAGACTACTGTCCATGCGGTCGCAAAGAGTCGGACACAACTGAGTGACTAACACTTTTGTTACAATTATCTGTTCAAATTCTATACATCTCTGTAAGCTGTTTCAAACAGATTTTGGAATATAGTATGGTTAAAAAAGCAAGCACACACAGACCCATGAAATCATCACCAAATAGCCCTTTAAATTGGTTGAACCATCTTTCCCACTTTGCTTATCAAGATAACAGATGTAGAGAGGTGAAACCACTTACATAAAAGTCAGGGTATAAGTAACAGATCTAGGATGCTAAAATTAGGACCCTGACTCCTATTTAATGAATGAGCTATTGCAGTAGCTCATTTGGCTATGCTACAATTTTAATCTTCTTAACAAAACAGTTTACCAAATCAAAGAAATATATTGTTGCTTGCTGTTACAACCAATCCGAATAGGTAGTATTTGCAAAGAAGGTAATGGCGGAATGAGAAATGGGGACAATGAAGTGAATCCAGTTGAGTTCAGGAATTAAAGTTGTTGTTAGTGTTTGTCTCCTTCAATACTTTATTAAGAGCAAAAATTAAAGTGAGGCAAATTGGTGCATTATGTGTTGTGTTAGCCGCTCAGTCGTGTCCGACTCTTTGCCCCCCTCATGGACTACAGCCCACCAGGATCCTCTGTCCGTGGAATTTTCTAGGGAAACATACTAGAGTAGGTTGTCATTTGCTTCTCCAATTGCTGCATATGCCCCCCAAAACTACATTCCTGCATCTGGTGTGGTAAACAGGTGAGCTACAAGGAGAGACGGGACCAGGAATGGAGCAGGCTGCTTGTTCTGACAAGAAATGATCACGACAGAGCTGATGTCACTTTCTCTGTTTTGAGGGGATTGGGGGAAATGAGCCTGATAACACATTCAGTTTCTGAAAACCAGGTTTACTGCAGCATCTACGGACTGACGGACTGACGGACTGACTGATATCCTGGTAACAGTCTGTAGAGACCCTGGCACCCCTTTACCTATCATAGTTCATAGTTCAGGTTGGCATTTCTCTGTATACATGTATTTTTTCTGACTATTTCTTTTTCCCTCTGATTTTTTTTTTTACATAAAAGTGAAAGTGTAGGTTTTGAAAATTCAAAATCCAGAACGAAAGCAATGTCAGAATGGCCTTGGAGGTTAACATGGATGGGAGATCCAACAGGTCAGCTTGAGATACTGTTTGGTAGTTGCTACTACAAATAGCTATTAAACCTGGTTAAATCCTCAGACAGCAGCATCCCCCTTAAAGAGCATGAGTGGGAGTCCTAGTCCAAGAGTGGCTCTAAATGAAAAATCCACTCAGACGAAGCTGGGCCTTCGGAAGCCATGCAGCAGACTCCAGGTCACCGAAGCAATTTTTCGAATGAGAAAGAGTATAATCCCGCTGCGGAAGGCTATCTTTAAGCTCATATTTATTTCCTGGGCTAGGACCATAAGCGATCCCTGAATGATATGACTAGTTTTTAGCCTATTTCAAGTCTTCAAGAAGAGCAAATGAAACTTTTTATTGTTACCCTTCTTTCTTTAAAGGACATACACTTCAAAGAAATTCTGGCACTTATCTATCTTACATTGTACAAATCACAGATTAATTTTACCATATTATTTCTTAAAATATTCTAATAGTTGCACAAATAGCATACACATGCTATATATAAATTATTATATATACACTATATAATATATATATATATTATACTATATATAAAGTATAAAATATAATATATTATATAAAAGTTAACTTAAGGCAAAAACATATCAACTGTTACTGACTTCTACAACCTTCAGTGCTTAAATTATAGTTTGAATTATTAGCATCTTTATTCATTCTTATCCTCTCACACATCTCATGGTGCATCACATAACAAAAGGAGTGGTCCTAAGAATCAAGATTGTTAATTAATTCCCATACCCCAGGAAAGCTTCTTAGCCAGCAAGTTCGTTACAGAACAAAGCTCTTTTTGTTTTTCATCTCATTCCTGTTTTCTGGTGTGTATGATTCTAGGAAGTCATGCATTTCCTTCCTGTCCAAGGGTCTGTGCAGGAAAGAGCTGGTGAGGTAACAGAGTCAGTGGTTGGACTGATGAGTGCAGAGTTGCAGAGGGGAAAGCTAAACAGTTTTTCAAGTTCTCTAAATTAGGGTCCTCACAAAGACTCTTCCTTTTTCTGAGACACATGGACTTTGAACACCCCGAGTTCACAATCAAACGGAAACGAACGTTTAAGTTATACACAGCAAATCTGTGTGTTCACTCACTCCACACATCCTCTTTCACAGACATTTTACTCCGGAAATAAGGTCTATGGAGATGAGGAAAGAGATTATGCATTGTTGATTGTTATTCTTTAAAAGAGACTGAGAAAAATAATTCTTCCCCAGGAGCCTAAACAGCTATCAGCACCTACAGCAAGTAACTCCTAAGAATTGCCAAGGACCCGATGTGCAAATGTAACCTGGAATGTCCAGTTAAAGATGCAGAAGTAAGGCTCAGCTTTCTGAAACTAACCAACAAGAACACAAATACAGGGAAGAAAAATGTGTCTTGGTGAAGCTAGAAAATGGCCACAGTCCTGAACCATAATCTAGGAAGATGAGCAGCAAATTGGAGAAGTAAAAACTGGTCCAGGTCCAAGGAGGAAATAGAGTGAGTCCCTGCCCCTGCAGCTCTCAGGCAGCACAGAGCCCACAGGCCAGCCCTGCATCCCTCATCTGGAGAGGAGACAGAGGTGGGTGGGCACATAGGAGGGAAATCCCTGAGCCCTCATCACAGGGCAGAAGGCCAGACGGGAAGACACTCATCTGTGCCAACTCCAACCCAAGGAAGGCCTTCGACTGGTCATGCGGAGGAGAAAAGTCACCTCTGCACCTGTGTTTCGGTGCATTAGCGAAAAGCAAGGTGAGATGCCCAGGACGGGCAATATGTAATAACTCACTGGGAGCCTGCCCACAGCGCCACTAGCCAAAAGCAGAGGGCTCTCCCTGCAGGATGGGGGCTAGAGAGGTGCAGCCCCCACAGGAAGGAGCTAATAATATCCCACCAGCCCACCTCCCCCACCACAATAACTACAAAATTGCTGGGCCGGAGAAAAGAAACAACCTCCACCAAATGATGAGAAATATGTGGGAAGAAAATTGATCTCAACCAAAATCAAATTTTATAAATGCCACAAGAAAAACAGAGAAAAGGACGTGAAAAACTAAAGACAGATGAAGAAGCTATGGCAGGAAACTTATGCTGTAAAATAGACAAAAAAAACTATAAAAGACTCCTTGAAATCCAAGAAATTGCAGAAGTTTATGACCTCTCTAATACATGGGAGAGAAGCAAAAAAAGAGCAGGAGACAAAATCTGAGCTGGAAGAGCCAGAGTAAAAAGAAAAAAATGGTAATAGGATTATACCTCATGCTATGTGGGGTATAATTTGGTTTCTTAATAGCTCATTTAGACAATTTTCATTTACATTTAGGATAGTTATTTTTTTCCTATGATAATTGAAAAAGAAACATAACACACATTTCTTTCTGATGAAAATAAGAGAACAAAGAAGCACTGCACATCATTTGCATATATTTTATCTAAAAATAAGCTCCATGGGAAGATCAATCACTTCAAATCACCGAGCAACGTCCTAAGTTGATTCCAGTGATATCAATTCAAGATGAATCAGAAAATTAGTGTCAGACAGTGATAGTAAGAGCATGTTTCTGCCTGCTCTGTGCAGCCTGGCAAGACCCAGCCTTGTCCCCAGAAAGCAGCATGTGGATACATGGAAAACATCTCATACCTCACCCAACAGCAGACCCAACAGCAAGCATCTTATCTTGAAGTCCCTTGGTATAAGGTCATACTATTTTATTTATATCTAAATATTAAATTTACTTTTAAAAATAAAAAAATATAAAAGGTTTAAGGTAGTCTGATGATATCATTCTGTAACTAGTGTTGACAAAAATTTTTGAAGTTTCTTTTAAAATTCTCCACTATTAGGTATGCTAAATATTCTGAGGGTTGAAATTATATAAATACATATATTTTTAAAAACTTAAATGGCCTAGATGTTGGTTTCTTTCAACTGAAATATTTTCAAACTAACCATATAGTAATGCTTAGTTTGAGGAAAAAAATAACATTTATGCCCAATTTCTCCAAATCTTAAAGGCTTGAGGTCTGACCCAGATCTTCAAAACAGAATCTTGAACTTCATTTTATAAACAGTATTTCACAAGCCCTTCTGATTCCGGACGTGATGTTAGTACTTTCTTGCTTTAGTGACTCATCAGATTGAAGCAAGAGGCCACCCATAAATATATCCTTCTACGGTCCCTCCACACTGAACAGATGGAGTATCCATGAATAAATTCAGCAAACTTAACTCAGAAAATAAAAGACTGCAGAAACACTGGCTGAAGTATTTTCCTGAAGGAGTTCAACTTGGCTGCAATCTTCTAGATTTCTGGTCCCCCACACAAGGTGGTTATTTTTTTAATTTGTTTTGTCTTATAACTTTTGAAATCAGATATACTAGTTACAGAATGGAACCATCAGAGTACCCTGAAACCTTTGTATTATTGATTTTTAAAAGTAAATTTCATGTATGAGTGAATTTGCTCAGTCGTGTCCGACTCTGCGACCTCATGGACTGTAGTAGCCCATCAGGCTCCTCCATCCATGGGATTTTCCAGGCAAGAATACTGGAGTGGGCTGCCATTTAAACTCTTAAGCATAGGGCCATTTATTTGCCCCAAATCCAGAGACTTTGAAGTTCACACGATTATTCATACAGGGTTGATTATTCATACAGGGTTGGTTATTCGCGTTGATCTGCACCTCGGCCTGGTTGAAATCTGACCACTGTACATTATGAATGAAAGGCAGCAGAACCTGGGGATGTTAGAGCCTGCTGTGGGAGCCTGTGACTAGGTATGCTACAGAAGGGAGCTAGACAGAGCTGCACAGAATGTTGTCAAAGAATTTATTAGTCTCTGTTTACTCGTTACTGTTCTTTGTATGGCACAATTATATTGATTTATAAAAAGGAGATAGTTCCCAGATTGTCAGAGTCATTTGTATTTATTGATTGATTCTTACTAAATGCTTGTATATAGGCACTTTTCTTGGTGATGAGAGTATTGCAGAGATCAAAAAGGATAAAAATCCTGCCCATATGAAACTTACACTTGGGTGCAAAGGAAAAGGTCTTCCTCTTGACTGGTTATAATACCAAATAAATTAACATTTTTTCTCATTTTGAAAATAATTTATAATTCCAGAAAAAAAATTGCTTTAATTTTTTGATGTAATAACTGTATCTTTTCTTCCAACTATACCAGAATTAAATCATGTGTAAGTTTTGAATCTTTTAGCAGAGTAATTGTCAAAAAACTCGGTATTTTTTCATTTTTAATAAATTCACAATAGTATTAATAAACTACTGTTTTAGTAAGTTAAATAATATTTACATACTGACATATTGATTTCAGGAAAATAGAAAGATAATAAAAATTCTGAGTTCAAATACAGTTTCATGTAAAAATGCTTCACTAGCTAAAATAATAATGAATATTTTTCTTTTAACTACTTGAAAATATGAATATAATAATACTTTACCCAATGCTTAGATTTCAACTTTTGGACTTGATCAAAACCACAATGTGAATGACTTGATATATTGTGCTCCTTTGGCAGTAAAAGGCCTTCAAAGTACCAATAACATTAATTTAATAACTATAATATTTTCAAGTTTTTGTTTCCATACTCATTAATTTTTTTAGTTTATGTACACTTCCTTAACATTATTTTTAATAAAAAGTTTTGCATTCTATCAACTTGTTTCAT
Organism: Ovis canadensis; assembly: GCF_042477335.2. Lineage (NCBI taxonomy): Eukaryota > Metazoa > Chordata > Mammalia > Artiodactyla > Bovidae > Ovis > Ovis canadensis. The sequence goes on from NC_091253.1 coordinate 15,874,236, forward strand.
TTATAAAATAATTGAAATTTTTCTTAAACTAATTCATCATGAAATGTTACACAGAACTGGATCAAGAAACATTACAATATCTTGGATTTTTATATTGCCTACATTTACCCTTTCCTGTACAAAATGGAGATGGCTATTTTGGTTTAAAATTAAAAGCTTTTGAAATAAACATGCCTTTTTTAAAAGTCACGTTTTAAAACTTACATTTTTATAAGTTTTAAGGACTATAAAGAGACATCTTTATATTCCTTAGGTGTGGGCTGAGTGAATTTCTGAGCACTTTGCTGGAAACCGTACTCAGGAAGGTACATGGCAAGCAGATGCTAGCAGGTCAACATTGGAGGATCGTCAATACAGGAAATCCAGATATCAGGCAGGACAAAGATAAGGTGCTGCTCCTCAGAACAAATGTGCTAGCGACCAAAAAGACAGCATTCTTTGAATTCATTTTCCAGGTATATAAATGGATTTGTAAATAGTCTATCCACTTCTATCCACCCACTGCCCCTTTATTTTTACAATAATGCAAATTTGACCATGGCTAAAACTTAATTTGTGTCTCTGAGCAAAGAGTTAAGTTTCACACAGAACTCAAACCTTAGGTTGATCGCATTAGTACCATTTTAACCAATCGAATCACTAGTCAAAGTTGTAACAAGAAAAATAAAGAAGCTAATTTTTAAAACTGTAAAACACTCACTGTGCTTTGTTTTAATTTCATTTGCTGTTTCAGGAGCAAGACTTAATCTTATTCAATTAGGTAACCAATGTGTACTGATATTCTGTTGATATGATACATTGAGAAATATTTTACTGTTATCTCTAATTTTGGACTTTGGGTGTGGAGGCAAAGCAATGTGGGAAACTCAGAGATGAGTCAGAAGACTCCTCTCACCATGGAAATTAAAGATTGGCTGAAGCAGTAAAGTACCTAAATGATTACAAAACAAAGTATAAATATTATGCATATTTATTAAACACAGTAATGATAGTGACTTTTAAATAAATGGTAGCTTAATCAGCATTATAATTTATTGATGTTTTAATACTTTATTCATGAAGCATAAATAGTTATTTTAATAACTGAGTTGGATTTAGATGTAACACCATTATTTTAAAATACCTTTTGGGGACTTCGCTGGTAGTCTAAGACTCTGTATACCTAACATAGGGGGCCTGGGTTCTATCCCTGGTCAGGGAACTAGATGACACATGCCTCAACTAGGACCTGGCAGAGCCAAACAAATACATATTTTAACAATAAAATAAAATACTTTCTGAATGTCCTCAGTCTTATTTTCTTTTTTTTTAACAAATACTGTTATATCAAATAACTTTAAGGATTCTAATGTTAATTCTATTCAGTTCTATTGGTTCTGTTGTTCAGTCATGGCTGACTCTTTGTGACCCCATGGACTACAGCACGCCAGGTCTCCCTGTCCATCACCATCTCCCGGAATTGACTCAAACTCATGTCCATTGAGTCTGTGATGCCACCGAAACATCTCATCCTCTGTCGTCCCCTTCTCCTCCTGGCTTCTATCTTTCCAGCATCAAGGTCTTTTCAAATGAGTCAGCTCTTCGCGTCAGGTGGCCAAAGTATTGGAGTTTCAGCTTCATAATCAGTCCTTCCAGTGAATATTCAGGAGTGATCTCCTTTAGGACTGACTGGTTGGATCTCCTTGCAGTCCAAGGTACCCTCAAAAGTCTTCTCCAATACCACAGTTCAAAAGCATCAATTCTTTGGTGCTTAGCCTTCTTTATGGCCCAATTCTCACATCCATACATGACCACTGGAAAAACCATACTTTGACTAGATAGACCTTTGTCAGCAAAGTTATGTCTCTTCTTTTTAATATGCTGTCTAGGTTATTCATAACTTTTCTTCCAAGGAGCCAGCACCTTTTAATTTCACAGCTGCAGTCACCATCCACAGTGACTTTGGAGCCCAAGAAAATAAAGTCTGACACTGCTTCCACTGTTTCCCCATCTACTCACCATGAAGTGATGAGACTAGATATCATGATCTTTGTTTTTTGAATGCTAGGTTTTAAGCCAGCTTTTTCACTCTCCTCTTTCACCTTCATCAATAGGCTCTTTGCTTTAGTTCCTCTCTACTTTCTGTCATAAGGTTGGTGTCATCTGCATATCTGAGGTTATTGACATTTCTCCCAGCAATCTTGATTCCAGCTTGTGCTTCCTCCAGCCCAGCATTTCCTATGATGTACTCTGCATATAAGTTAAATAAGCAGGGTGACAATATACAGCCTTGATATACTTCTTTCCCAATTTTAAACTTTCAGTTATTCCATGTCCAGTTCCCACCAGATAGACTGTAACCCACCAGCCTCCTCTGTCCACAGAATTTTCCAAGCAAGAATACTGGAGTGGGTTGCCATGACCTCTTGCAGGGGATCTTCCCAACTCGGGGATTGAACCCAGGTCTCTTATGTCTCCTGCACTGGCAGGCAGGTTCTTTACCATCAGCACCACCTGGGAAGCATTCAGGGTTGATTTCCTTTAGGACTGACTGGTTTGATTTCCTTGCTGCCCAAGGGACTCTCGAAAGTCTTCTCCAGAACCACAGTTCAAAAGCATCAGTTCTTCGGTGCTCAGCCTTCATTATGGTCCAACTGTCACATCCATACATGACTACTGGAAAAACCAAAGCTTTCCCTATACGGACCTTTGCTGGCAAACTGATATCTCTGTTTTTTTAATATGTTGCCTGGGTTTGTCATAGCTTTTCTTTCAAGGAGCAAGCATTGGATACTAAGTCCAGTTTAGACTATATGCTTTAAAGTATGCATAGGTTACTAAAACAAAAGGCTCTGATTTAAACTCCTTAATATTAAGCCATCAACAAGAAAAAAGTAGCCACAGAGTTCATATTCAGTCACTGCCCATGATCCTGTTAGCAATGTCATCAGTGACTCTCCAGTCCATCTGGACTTAGATCACAGTAGGAACAGTCAAAAGTGATCTGTAAGAGGCCTTGGCATTCTAATGATGGATGGGTGGAAATATTTCTTCAGGCCAGGGGATATAATTTACAACATAATTAGTTTAAGTATAGGTTATTTTCCCTAATTTTTAAAGTACAACTTTTTGTTTCATTTGACTTTTTCCCTCTTCTGAACACTCTCCCCTCTTGACTTCCCAACTCCATCTCTCCTGGTCCTCTTCCCACCATTGGATGATTTTTCAATTAAAAGCTTTCCCAGGGATGCACACTTGACCATCTTCTCCCCAGAGCCCCATGGGCTGTCTCCAGGAGATTTCACTCATTACCTTATTTAATGACTCTGAAACCTTAACAAGACAGACTGCTGTGTCCCATAGACGGAAAAATCACAGTTTTGAATAATCTGATGAATACAACTGAGCCTTCTCTCTTGGGTTCTGCCCTTATTTTCTCAACTGCTCAATGACCTTTCACCTAAATAGTCCAGACAAATTTGCAATGCTTTGAAGTCAACTGGTCTAAAATCACTGAAACAAGGCTTTCCTAATGTCTTGTCCACTTTAACATTCATCATTCACCTCACTGGGAAAGCAGCCTTGGGGTCACTGTGCCATTTTTGCTCTCTATGCTCACAGCTGGTTCATCACAGTGGTTCTTATCATGTCTCTACAACTTCTCCAAGTGTGTCCTTTCTCTGTACTCCTTTTTGGTTGGGCAGTCCATTACTGACATTTTCACGACTATGGTATGTTCAAGTATATCATTTCTGGCCACCTAGGCACAACAATTGTCAATGAAATTACAGAAAGTTCAAGAAAGGAATTCACTTTGCTTTTCCAAATTTTTATACACCAGTTGCTTTAATTTAAACTAAAAGACATCACTGTTGTCTCTAAAAGCAAGTAACATCTAGATGTGAGAGCTGGAACAGGAAGTCCAAGTTCTATTAATATAGATTGCTTTTAGACATTGCCTCGTTGCGGCATAAAAATCACAGAAAATGTATTTTTTTCCCTCATTTTCCTGATAAGAGTATAACTTGAAAAAAAATGTTCTCAGTAAGTGATTAAACATGTAATGCATAAACCCCCCCCCAAAAAAAAAGAACTGAAAAATCTAGGTTACAGAAAAAGTTGACTGACATTATAAATTCCAAATCTGAATATTAACCTTTTCTTACTTTGAGTATTTCTGCTTTTGCCCCCTTTATCTAGCATTTAATTGTCCATTGGACAGTAAAAGGCAAGGTATTTCCAGGTCTGATACCATCATAGATCTTAAAATGTCAAAAGTAATATTGTTAATGGAGACTGTTAACTGGCTCTGGTTATGAAATAATTATGATTCACAAGAAATCAAAACTTTTTTTCAAACCAGCGTCTGTTCAAAGGTGAAAGTTCAGACAGCTCATACTACATCTGCTGTGATAGTAAGATCTTAGTAGTTTATTGCACTTCTTAATCAAGGTATAATTCTACTCACTATGGATAATTTTGTAAACTCAGTATATCTAAAGAGCAGATGTAACTATTTCAAATATTCATTCTTCTCATTATGTTCTATTTCATTTGAGATTATTTCATCTTCTAATAATAACAAATTCCATTTAGAACTTGCTCTAATCAATGCGCAAAATAGTACTTCTGTTTTGAGATAGTCATTTAGATATGAATGTGGTAAAATTAATAAAAACCTGAAAAATCTGACTTCTAAGTGAGGTCTTTTGACTATATTTCAATTCAAAAGCAGACCCCAAGAAATAAGTGCCTGAAGTTACTGAGTGTATTTGTCAATAAAAAATGCTTTATATTTTGTATTCATCAAAAAACAGGACATGCTAAGTCAATTCAGTCAAATCCAACTCTTTGGGACACTATAGACAGTAGCCCACCAGGCTCCTCTGTCCATGGGATTCTCCAGGCAACAATACTGAATGGGTTGCCATTTCCTGCTCAAGGGGATCTTCCCAGGGATTGAAGCAATGTCTCTTATGTCTCCTGCATTGGCAGGTAGGTTATTTACCACTAGTGCCACCTGGGAAGCCCAAAAACAGGACACTGGATATTAATACAGTTCTACAAATGCATGTTGAATAATTAGTATTTTCTCTTCCTCACAACTTATTAACTTCTAACAAGGCACTGCTAAGCATGATGATTTTGGTATGTTAATATTCTTCACTTTGAATCAACACAGGTCAAAGAATGTAACCAGCACATGACACACCAAAACACTCAAATGAGCAAAGTTAATACATTTTTGAAAGTAGACATGTCTTTTTTATGTTCTTTCTAAAAAATTAAATTAGTTCTAAATGAAGGAGAATACTGGTCCCATCACTTCATGACAAATAGATGGGGAAACAGTGGAAACAGTGACACACTTTATTTTGGGGGGTTCCAAAATCACTGCAGATGGTGACTGCAGCCATGAAATTAAAAGAAGCTTACTCCTTGGAAGAAAAGTTATGACCAACCTAGACAGCTTATTAAAAAGCAAAGACATTACTTTGCCAACAAAGTCCATCTAGTCAAAGCTATGGTTTTTCCAGTAGTCATGTATGGATGTGAGAGCCGGACTATAAAGAAAGCTGAGCACCAAAGAATTGAAGCTTTTGAGCTGTGGTGTTGGAGAAGACTCTTGAGAGTCCCTTGGACTGCAAGGAGATCCAACCAGTCCATTCTAAATGAGATCAGTCCTGGGTGTTCATTGGAAGGCCTGATGTTGAAGCTGAACCTCCAATAGTTTGGCCACCTGATGCAAAGAGCTGACTCATTTGAAAAGACCCTCATGCTGGGGAAGATTGAAGGCAGGAGGAGAAGGGGACAACAGAGGATGAGATGGTTGGATGGCATCAATGACTCAATGGACATGAGTTTGAGTAAACTCCGGAGTTGGTGATGGACTGGGAAGCCTGCCATGCTGCCAACCGGGGGTCACAAAGAATCTGACATGACTGACTGAACTGAACTGAAGGAGAATACCAAATTTTCCTCCCTTCCCTCTATTAATGCTAAAATAATATAGAATATTGTATTAAAGATCCAAGTACTTTTATACAATGACTCACCCTATCTCAAGTCCTTCATTCTCTTGACTTTGTGGCATACACTTCTCTACTCATTTTATATGTCAGAAGCTGACAGGACTGAATTTTGCTTGGATACCACCAAAACAACTCTAGAGCAGTTATTTAAAAGGAACATGGATTAAAGCCTCTCTGTTCTGTCTGCGATGTAGGCTATGTGAGGGATCAATGAAGGGATAGCATGGACCTTGGGGCTGTATATTTAGGGATTTTTTTAACTGAATGAAAGACTCTCTAAATTCTGTAGTGCTTTGCTTCCCTGGTAGCTCAGCTGGTAAAGAATCTGCCTGCAATGCAGGAGACCCCGATTTGATTCCCAGGCTGCAAAAATCTACTAGAGAAGGGACTGGCTACCCACTCCAGCATTCATGGGCTTCCCTGGTGACTCAGATGGTAAAGAATCCGCCTGCAATGTGGGAGACCTGGGTTCAATCCCTGGGTTGGGAAGATTCCCTGGAGGAGAGCATGGCAACCCACTACAGTATTCCGGCCTGGACAGTTCCACGGTCTGTATAGTCCATGGGGTCCCGAAGATTTGGACATGACTGAGTGACTTTCACTTTAGTTTGCCCTGTCTTTTTGATTCTACACATATATGGCGTCATACGGTAGTTGCCTTTTTCTGTGTGACTTATTAATATTTTACTGGGCACAATGCCCCCCAAGTTCCTCTGTGTTGTTTCATTCTCTTTTAGGGCTGAGTATTCTATTGCATGTATATATACCACATCTTCTTTATCCACCCACCTGTTAATGGAAATTAGGTTGTTTCTACACCTTGACAGTTGTACATAGTGCTACCACGAATACTGCGGTGCCTGTATCTTTACAACTTAGTGTATTTGTTTTATTCAGATATATACTTGGGAGTGGGACTGACAGATCATATGGTAATTATATTTTCATTTTTTGAGAAACCTTCATACTGTTTTCCATAACAGACGCACCAGTACCACCAACAGTGTATAGGAGTTCCATTTTCTCCACATCCACAGAGCCAACACGTGTAGGGTTTTTTGATAACAGTCATGTTGACAGATGTGAGCTGATAGCTCACTGTGGTTTTCATTTGCATTCCTCTGATGATTAGTGATGTTGAGAATCTTTTCATTGGCCTGTTGACCATCTGCATTCCTCCTTGGAAAAGGATCTATTCAGTTCTTCTGCTCATTTTTAAATAAACTGTGAGTTTCTTTTTGTAATGTTGAGTTGTATGAGCTATCTATATATGTTGCATATTAATCCCTTATCAGTCATACCATTTACAAATAGCTTCTCCCATTCAGTAGGTTGTCTTTTCATTTTGTTGATGGTGTCCTTCATTTTAAAAAGTTATACAGCTAAGTTAGTAGGCAATCTGTTTCTGTGGAACTCAATACTTTTAATGTCCCTTTCTGTCTTGTAAACTCAAACCAGTCACACAGTGAGCTCACAGAAAAGACCAGTGCAGCCCCCACTTCAGCTGCAGAATTAGGTCTGACTAACCCTCTACTGATAACCACACAAGGAGCAAGCCTCAGAACCAAGACTATTATTTGATTCCTGACTTCCCTGGTGGCTCAGATGGTAAAAGCATCTGCCTACAATGCAGGAGACCTGGGTTCAATCCCTGGGTTGGGAAGATACCCTGGAGAAGGCAATGGCAACCCACTCCAGTACTTTTGCCTCGAAAATCCCATGGACGGAGGAGCCTGGCAGGCTACAGTCCATGGGGTCACAAAGAGTCGGACACAACTGAGCGACTTCACTTATCACTTAAGGTTTTAGTTATTGTTGAAATTCTCCTGATTTTGGGGTATCAGTAAAATATTTTAGCTATACTCTTTTATTCCTCATTTTGCTGTTTGTATATCATTTGAATCAATGTGAAGCCACTGATTTAATTTTCGTTTAAATATAAACACATTTTCAGCCACTTGCTCCCACAGGCCAGCACACACTTCAGGCTCAGAATCAACATGCTTCACTAAAGGCCAGTGAATGCTTTATTTCAGTCGGAAATTATTTTACATATTTGAGGCAGGGCTATCTCTAAATTGCAGAAGCACAATTAAAAGTTCTTAAATTGAAGCTTACTTTTGGATGTCTAAATAACTTTAGCGGCGTGAGTGCTTTTCTTTCTTCTTTGAACAAAGTGGTGGAACATCTTCTTCCAGTGTAAAACAACTTGCTGGCTTATTAAGACTGCATTTTACTCATTAAAATATGCTATCCAGGAAGCTCAGAACTAAGTACAATTATGAATGTAATGAGCTTAATCTGTATACCACCTAGGCAGCCAAACTGAATAGCAGGAAGCACCTGCCTCATGTACTTTGTATAAGTTAAAAAACAGACTAAATTAAGTACATTTTTTAAAAACAAAAATGTATTTCATTCATACTATACTTGCAAATAAACAACAAATGTCACTGTTTGCTACTTAATATAGTCTGTGCTTTTTATACACTTTAAGAGGTGTGGTCCAGCCTCATGGGATTAAAGCCTCATGGTAAAGGCTGTTGTTAATCAATGAGCCCAGGACTGCATAGAAGGTTACATCTGCAGAAAGTGCTCTGAAGATCTGAATGAAGTCTTGGAGTGGGTGCCCTTGCAGGCAGATGTAACTGACATGCAAATGTTCATGGCGAGTAGGAGGCTCTCAGGGACTGAAAGGTCACTGTGGTTGGACCACAGAGAAGGAGGCTGGACTACACAGAGTGCTTCATGCTGCACTACTGAAGAGGACGCATTACATTTGTGAAAATATATGTCCATTTCTGACAACATTGTAGATTATAGGAGCAAAATACTCATCTGTGTAACGCCTCGGAACATCCCTGTAAACCCTGGGTCCTGAGCACAGGCTCCTCCACTCAGGCTGCGCTGCATCCAACCTTCCTGTCTACTCCTGATCAAGGTCCTGGAAGTCTCCGCTCTCTCCTGCATCATTGGTTTTTCTCTCTCTCCACTTTTCTCCATCTACAAACATGCCACCTGAATTTCCACCACCTGAGTAACACCCTCTTTCATCCCCACTTCCCTCTCTAGCTAATGGTCCCATGTTATGCTCTGTTAAAAGAATCTTTCTTTCTTCTCCTCTCCTGCACTCCCAGCGATCAGCCTTGAACACCCCTCTGGCTCAAACACTAAGGTCAGCTCACACCCTCTGCTCCACACTCTCAGCTGCTTGCTCACTTGTCAATGCACCACTGCCCTCGCTTCCAGGACACCTGTCTCCTGGGCTTCCTTCTAACACGGGGCCTCCTCAGTGTCAATCCTGTACCCTGTGCCTTAAAAGCAGCTCCAGAAGCTGGCCGCTCCTCTCCACCTCCACTGCTCGCTCCAGTAAAGGCACCGCTGCCATCTGGGCACTATGAGGGGCCCCCAGCAGACCTCCTCAGCAGATCTCGACCCAGGAAGCAGGTAAAACCCCTTTAAAACAGACCAGATGACACCATTTCTGTTTTCAAAACCCGCCCAAAGCTCCCTGTCCCCCTAGGAGATGATGCCCACCTCCTTCCAGTGCCTCCGCAGCCTGGCCCTGCCCTGGCTCTGAGCCCACCTTCTCCTGAAGCTCACTCCGCTCCAGCCGTGCTCTCTGTGTTTCCTGGACCTAAAGTGCGTTGGGGCTGTTGCTCTAATGTTGCTCTGCCTCGGGGGTCCTCCCACATAACTTCCCTGCTCAGCCCCTCACTCCCTTCAAGTCTCTCTTCTCAGCGAGGCCCTCCCTCTCTCAGTATAGTTTTCAAAGCATAATTCCTGCTGTGGCTAACACTCTCCCCAGTCTGCTATTTTCTCCTCTGTGACATCTGTCCCATCGGACAAGGGCTGTGTGTTACCTACTCCCTCTAAGTACAGCCTCGACCCTACTAGAATACAAACTCTCTAAGGACAGAGGATTGTGTCTGTTTTGTTCATTTCTGAGCTTGGAACACGTAAGATCATATCTGGAACACACTGGGCATTCAGTAACTCTCTGCTGAACATGTAAATAGACGAAAGATTTCCTTGTGAGAGAAAAACTGCTGGCACAAACACACGGAGGAAACACCACCAGTGTGAACTGTTAGTGCTGAAAAGTTACTGTAAGTGGTGGTCATATAAAGTTCTGCTTCTTAACCTATGGGGAGTGAAAAATGTATTAATTTCATTATTCTATTTTATTTACATATAATATATATTACATATGTATGTATTCCTTTATACACATGAAAATCCTGTATTATATATATGAAAATCCTATATTGTACAGATATGTGAAGTATTACACAATGTGAACTCTAAAGTGATCTTGGATACCTGTGGAGCACCTAGGGAAAAAAAAAAACAAATGCAAACTGTCCCTCAAAGACCACTTCCACAGCAAATGTCAGATAACTGACAGGAGAAAATGAGCGAAATTATACACTCACAGTGCACATTTGCAAAATACACAAACAGTAAAGCCACCATGAGCATAATTCATCAAAAACAACCAAATAAAAATCCAACCATAATTAGGCCACAAGAGGTTCAGAATATAGAACCAACTGGATGTTCATCACAAAACAAACACACCTAATATTAAGAGGGTGAGTTAATATTTATAACACACTTGGACCAGGGCTTAATACATAAGTACTATTCAAATATTTTTTACATAAACTTAAATACATGTTATCTTCACTAACTTACCAATCACCTGGACTTTTTAAAATTTATTTTTAATTGGGGAAAAACTGCTTAAAAAAACACATTGAAAAGCAAAACACACAAAACAATGAATGAAATACGTGAAGGTAATAAGATGCCATCAGAAAAGAGAAATGTTAGGAAATATACATAAAAATAAGCAATGAAAATGATTTCTATTGTGTGTATATATATATATATATACATATATATATATATATATATATATAACTGTATACCTGGAATCTGTAAAGTTTATTTGATGTAAATTATATCTCAATAAAGGTGACTTTAAAGGAAGCTATAGAAAGGAAAAACTGCTATTGAAATAAAGATGCAGAGAACAGTGTAAACTCTAGGTTAATCATGACATGAAAAGTAGTGAATTAGAATGAAGTTAAAGATGCAACTCAGAATTCTTCGAAGAGACCAAAAGAAATGGAAATATAAAGAAAGGTTAGGAGACATGGAGAACAGGTATGTCCTGCCCAGCTCTAATATGACTTTCACAGAAGTTGGTACAAGGAAAGATGGGACATATTCAAAGTGAAAATGGATAAAAGTCTCATAAACAATGAAAGACATGACACCTCAAATGTAGGAAGGATCAAGTCCACAGCAAGTCAGACAGTTATAAAGAATTCCACATGTAGGCACACAATGCTAAAACTTTGACACAATAGGACAAAGGGAAAAAAGTGTCAAAGAAAAAATCCTGTGAAGGAGTAACTATTACAGAAGAAAGAAACAACAGAAATCTAAAGATAGTGGAGTAAAATCTTCTTTGTTCAGAGAAAATAACAAAATCAAATACCACACTAAATTGTCATATAACAATGAGGGAATCATTATGAGTTTTTTAAAATATAAAACCCTAGAAAGTTTACCAGTAACAGAAACTCATTTGGAACTTCTAATGATAGAAAGAAGCAATGATTACTTAAAGAATTTCATTTCTTATTTTATGACATTATCCCTTATTCAAAACATCTTTTCATATTTTTCCTCACATCACCAAACAGAGCACATCAAGCATGAATGGTTTTACATGAAGATTGCTAGTCACTGACATGGTTATTAACCAAAATATGACTAGTTCTTAGAAAAATCATCCCATAAACAAGTGGAAATAATACCCATGAGAGAATAAAATGTCCATTATTATTTATAATGAAGGCCTTTAAAATAACGCAGAACAAGAACACAGAAAGGCAAACATGTTTTCTTCCACATTACCTCAGTATCTTACTGCTTAAATAAATCATGGAATAGAGAGTCAGGAGAATTGCTGTAATATTTTTGAGGTAAATTCTTCTTCCGTCTTCTTTTCTAGCACAAAAGTAATACTTCCAAGTGTAAAAACGTATGAAAAGTACCCGTACTTCTTGACTTGGTCCATTTTTCTCTATGCCCAGTTTTTCAGAATCGTGATCATATTCCTTTCAATGAACATTAAGAGTTGCTTTTTAGTGGCTCCATGATATTTCACCAAGAAGACGAATGAAACCTGTCTGCCTCTGCCCCTCAGAAAACCTCTTTAGTTGCCGTGAATTATCTAAGAGTAGCAATCATTTTGGTGTCTAAAACATTTTGTGCTTAATGTTTATTTCTTCCAGTCAGATTCCTAGAAGTGGAATGACTTATTCTTTAGCTTGGAAACCAATACAGCTTTCCTGTCCAATGTAAAAGGAAATGATGCTTCCAAAGACTCTTCACTTAGTGGAAACATAGCCTCTTTGAATTATTACTAACTCCAGTGAGCAGAAGGTCATTTAATTCAGGGTCTAAAATGAAATGCCTCATAAAATGCTTGGGTGACAATTTATATTTCTCAAAATCACTTATAGAGCTTCTTAAGGTGCAGTCCAAGGCTCTAAAACTGAAACTTTACACAGAACCTTTTAAAATTGTGTTTATCTATGGCAAGCTATTCCTTTGGCACATCCTTGGGGATCTGGTTCAAATAGAGATCAAATGGACCTAGCATGGCAGCTTTTGAATTTTAACAAGAAAAAACTGCTAAACAATAGGAATATTATTTTTCAGAGGACACAATAACTCTATTTGAAGACAGCTCTTAAACTATTCTTATTTGACAATGCACCTCAAATATAGCAAACAGTAGGTATTTCAAATAGAACAAAATGTCAGAAAAGAAGGAAGTACTCAAAAAGGAGCCAGACCCTCTAATATCAGAAAGATCTCGCCAGGCTGCTGATGACCACTGTGCCCTGACAAATTCCAGAACTGCATATATCAAATTATAAATAATTATTTCTTTTACCCCTAACTTCTCTTTTTATCCTTCTCCTTAACTTGATTATTCATAGATTTGGGGATGATGAAACTGGTTACATAAAAAGCTATCTGTTAAACTGTGCCTAATGTGTTAGGAACACACTTGAGATCAGCCTCTCATCTCTTCATTTCCTTATGGCCATCAGCGGTGCTTTTCCTCATCTCACAGGCACATACATCCCTAGGCAGAGCCAGGAGAGCGACTTCCTAACGGCACAGAATCTGAAGTTACACTTGGTAGATTCCGGAGTTCTCTAAAGTTGAACAATTAACATGAACTCCTGGTTCTTCATGTTCTCTCTCTGTAAACATGAACGATAACAGTGCTGAGCATCTAGGATTGTGGTGAAATATTAAGTGGGTTAACATTTGTCTTAAGAGTATGAGATACACATACAAAGCACAATCTTCCTTTAAACTAGTAATACCAGTATCTTTCCAATTATCCAATTGCACTATGGAACTAAATTATTTTGCTTCTTAACAAGATACATGTCACAAATGTATAAATAATTTCACGAACGCAACACAAGTTTAGATAAAACACTGCAGCTTTGCTATCAATTGAGTTTACTAAAATTATCCATGTTAGCCTAAGATTTCTCAATTTATACAATAGTGTATTTTGTCAACATTTTAAAAATAAGAAGCAAATTATATATATATATATATATATATATGTATATATATATGTATATATATATATAGAGAGAGAGAGTTCATATCAACCACACAAGAGCTTCCAAGAACTTCCAGATATACAAGCTGGGTTTAGAAAAGGTAAAGGAACCAGAGATCAAATGGACAACATTTACTGGATCACAGAGAAAGTAAGAAAATTTCAGGAAAAACACCTACTCTGCTTCATTGACTATGCCAAAGCCTTTGACGGTGTGGATCACAACAAACTGTGGACAGTTCTTAAAGAGATGGGAATGCTAGACCAGCTGACCTGTCTCCTGAGAAACCTGTATGCAGGTCAAGAAGCAACAGTTAGAACCGACACAGAACAACAGACTGGTTCAAAATCAGGAAAGGAGTATGACAAGGCTGTATACTGTCACCTTGCTTATTTAACTTATATGCAGAGTACATCAGTGGAATGGTGGGCTGGATGAAGCACAAGCTGGAATCAACACGGAGCAGAGAAAAATCAGCTACCTCAGATATGCAGATGACACCACTCTAATGGCAACAAGTCAAAGAGGAACTAAAGAGCCTGCTGATGAAGGTGATAGAAGAGAGGAAAAAGTTGGCTTAAAGCTCAACATTCAGAAAACTAAGATCATGGCATCTGGTCCCATCACTTCATGGCAAAAAAAAGGGGAAAAAGTGGAAACAGTGACAAACTTTATTTTCTTGGGCTCCAAAATCACTGCTGATGGTGACTGCAACCATGCAATTAAAAGATGCTTGCTCCTTGGAAGAAAAGTTATGACAAACTTAGCATATTAAAAAGCAGAGACATCACTTGCTAACAAACGTCCATAGAGCCAAAGCTATGATTTTTACAATAATCATGTATGGATGTGACAGTTGGACCATGAAGAAGGCTGAGCACTGAAGAATTGATGGCTTTGAACTGTGGTGTTGAAGACTCTTGAGAGTCCCTTGGACTGCAAGGAGCTCAGACCAGTCCATTCTAAAGGAGATCAGCCCTGAATGTTCTTTCGATGGATGTACTGGATGTACTCGATGTGCTGGATGGATACTGAAGCTCGAATATTTTCTTCACCTGATGTGAGGAAGTGACTCATTGGGAAAGACCCTGATGCTGGGAAAGTTTGAAGGCAGGAGGAGAAGGGGATGACAGAGGATGAGAAGGTTAGATAGCATCACTGACTCAATGGACATGAATCTGAGTAAAACTCTGGGCGACAGAGAAGGAAAGGGGATCCTGGCATGCTGCAGGCCATGCAGTCTCAAAGAGAGATTAAACAACAATCACAAGAAATTTTTATAGAGACAAATAATAAACAGATGAGGTCATTAACTCACGCTATTGAAAACGTATATCAAGCGCCAAAATGAGGCCACTTCCAATATATGACAACAGCATTGACTAATATTTTATCTAAGCAATAATATTTTATCTATTATTTTAAGCATTATTCTAAGTTTTACACAAATATTGCTTAGTCAATTTAATAAATATTTCAGAGCATTTTGTACCGGGCTAACCATCCCAAGGTTAGAAAAATAAGTAAAATGTAGTCTCTGACTTTTTGGTGCTTACCTACTGAAGAGGAGATGAAATAAATATACAAATAAACACAGCATAAAGCACTATAACATAGATTCCAGAAGACGGGATAAAAAAAAAAAAACTAGAAGATTCAATTATTTATTCGTTCAATTAATATTTATAGAGCATTCACTATAACCTCTTAAGGTATTTGAAGTTTTATAAGAGAGAAAAATGATACAAGTTGAGATATATATAGCTACAATAAAAGTAATTGGGTTAAATTAAGTCAACATGAAGGCAAGTAGTGGGTACAAGGCAGATCAGCTTTTCTGTGTAGGGCCTTGAATGCCAGTCAAAGCAGAAGGTCATGGAAGCTACTCTGAAGGAAAATTATGCAATCAATCTGAATCTTTAATAAGTCTAGCCTAGCAGAGATGTAGAATGGCTCAGGATAGGAAAAGAGATGATGCGGAACCAATTATAATGGTATTTATTACAACAGCTCAGGCTAAACGTAATAAAGGATGGAAGGCAATAGCAGGGGGAAAACAAGTAATAACTTTGAAACCAGTCAAAGATGAAAATTCCATAGCAGAAAGCAAACAAGAAGCAGAAGGGAATGGGTAAGTGAAGATTTGCTTTGTAACTTCAAAGCTATTATCTATCACCCGTGTAAAAAAAGGAAGGAGAAATCAATTTCTATGGGGATATAGTGAGTTTTGCGTTGGGACTTTGGGCATTGAGGTGTCCAGTGGTACCTCCTGGCAGAGATACCCAGAAGCAGCTATACAGACATAGGAGATGTCAGTACCGCATATAGATATTCAGAAGACATTGCCCTAGAGGGACTGGCTAAACTCAATTAATGGGCGTGAGTGAATATACCAAGAAGGAAGGCTATAGAGAGAGCAGTCATCTGAAGATGCAATCTGATTGCAAGAAAGAGAAAGGCAGGGTAACAGAGGAGACAAGGATGGACGGGAAGTGCACAGTGGTGCAGAGGAGAAAGTGTGTGTGTGCAGAGCAGAAGGAGGCCATGAGTGCAGACACGGAGGAGAAGAGGCAGAAGCAGCATTCAGGCAGCAGAGGACTGTGGCAGTGGGAATGATCGGTTTTAATGGAGTGAAGCTGGAGAAAGCCATATTTAAAGGGGTGGGTGAGTGTCATGGACATGCGCCTGTGATTGACAATAAGCAGCTAGTTACACATGAAGCAAGGTATGTCCCATTGCTTTCAGATATGAAGGTGAGAAAAATGAAAGACATCTTTATACTCAGAAGGCTGGATAATTTCTTTCGTGGAATAAACAATACTCTACTCATTCAACCATTATTACCGTAACAGATGACAGCTGTGAAATTCCAGGATAAAGAAGCATCTGCCACGTGCTTTGTTCCTTTTAAGTCAAATGTTTTATATACTGAAACATGTACTTATCAATCTTTTATAGAAACACTTGATTTATTTGAAATACATCTTTCCAAGGAGAGCTGACTTTCTTTAAGAATCTGAAAGAGAGAAAGTCTGGAAGATTAAATAAAGAATGGAAAGACCTTCTCGTCCTCGAATTTTCCATCTTTCAAAATTTTGTTTTGGCAAAATATTTTAACATTTCTTTGGGTCTATCAGTTGGGGATACGAAGACTGGCTTGTTTATTCTGGAATGGTAGATGATGAGAGCTGCCAAGTAGTAAACCGGCATTTTATGGGAAGAAAATGAGGTCCAAAAATATCTGAGGGTCCAAGGTCACAGAGCTAGTGGGAGAAAGCCAGGACTAGAACTTGTTTTCTTCTCCCAAGAAAGGTTTCATGCTAGTTACACAAATTCTAGATTCTCCTCCTTAGTCTTCCCCACCAAAGCAAGCTGTTTCATTTCCCCAGTAGCATATTCTTAGATCACCGCAGCTTGGGCAGAGGGTCAGGTAGAGGATAGAGGAGGGAGAAACACTGGAGTGCCTGCCCTGTGCCATGCTGGGTGCTGCTGGTTGCGTATGTCTCAGTGTGTATGTGTCCCCCGCTCCCTCACCTCTCACTCGGGGAGGTGGGCACCAGCTTCCGATTTTACGTAAAACAGTGGTGGCTTTAAAGGTGTGAACCAGCAAGCAGTTTGTGCGGAATTCCACTCACACTGCAGCGAGGATGTGCCGATGGAGAGGCTCAGGGCCCAGGGAACCAGACCTGGGATTTGCATTCTTCCGCCTCTAAAGTCTTTGTTCTATTCTTTGCCCTTCCCTCCAAACTTAGCAAAGGAGGAGGAATGGGCCCCAGTTGCTAGAAGAAAAGCTACTCTATTCCTCAAAAAAATAGTAACTCAGTTGCTCACTTTCTTTTCTACCACCTTTCACCTCCAGCCAAAGACACAAACCATGACACTAAACATTTAAATGACAAGCGCCACAGTCATTCTGCAGTAATTAGCAGGTGGTTGTTGTTGCGTCACTCAGTCGTGTCCAACTCGTTTGCAACCCCATGGACCGCAGCCCACCAGGCTCCTCCACCCACGTGGATTCTCCACGTAAGGTCACTGGAGTGGGTTGCCATTTCCTTCTCCAAATAAGCACGTAGATGGCAACAAACATGGTGAAACTAGATTATTTTTTTTTCAAAGTTCTATCATAAGCTGTTTTTAATTGACTCTCTGCTACTCCCAAATGCACTTGGCTTGAAATACAATCATAGCTACAATTTTATTTTTTGAATTTTTATTTGAGTATAGTTTTCTTCACAATGTTGTGTTAGTTCCTGTTGTACAACAACGTGAATCAACTGTACATATACATATAACCCCTCTTTTATTATGCAGCCATAAAAAGGAATCAAATTGTGCTGCATTTGTAGAGACATGGATAGACTTAATGATTGTTAAACAGAGTGAAGTCAGAAAGGGAAAATCAAATACATATTAATTCTATATGTGGAATCTAGAAAGATGGTACAGATGAACCTATTTCCAAAGTGGAAATAGAGACAGAGATGTAGAGAACAAACATGTGGATACCAAGGTGGGGTGGGAAGGCATTCAGAACGAATTGGGAGATTGGAATTGAAATATACAAACTACTATGTATAACATGGGGCTTCCCAGGAGGCATAGTAGGTAAAGAATCCACCAAGGCAGGAGACGCAGGTTCGATTCCTGGGTCGGGAAGATCTCCTGGAGTAGGAAAGAGCAAACCACTCCAGTACTCTTGCCTGGAAAAATCCCATGAGCAGAGGAACCTGGCAGGCTTCAGTCCACAGGGTCGCAAAGACCCAGGCATGACTGAGTATGCAGGCACATGTATAAAAGAGATAACTGAGGAGAACCTACTGTACAATTTACTGAAAGCTTACCACGGATGCTAGACACTAGCCCAGAAACTGGACATAAATATTTTAACTGGAACTTGTAGCCATCTTAAGGATTATTAGAAGACCCATTTTGCAGAGGTATTTTGGGTGTTGCTGGGTGTTTTGCTAGATAATTTCTACACACAAGGCTCGTATGCTTTAACTCAACAGCCTTCATTTCACATTCCAGCAGCAGCCTACATTCAACACTCTTTTTATACTATACGGTGGTACCAGCTGGAGACGCGGAGCGAGAAAAAACTAGCTAGAAGAATGAAAGTAATGCCTTAAAGGAAACAAAGGTGAAATACAGCATTGTAGATCTTACACATACAAGGGCAAGTAGAGAGAATAAATACCTTCTCACCATTTGTTATCTCCGGATTGATTAAATAAACCCTTGATCCTTGGCATTTATATCAAGATAGTTACTGAGTCTTTTCTTCCACTCATTTATTCAAGAAATACACATAAAATGTCCACAGTAGCCAAGAGCCTAAGGCTCCAGTGGGGTTAGCCTCCGAGGAAAGTTCAGAAATGTTTAGTCTAGCAGGGAGGAATGTATGGAACACAACGGTATTTTATGAAAGATATAAAAAGTATGTTGTGACAATTACAGGAGTTATTGTAACGAGTCTCTTCGGGTTAGAAAATCATCTCTGTGTATTTCTCGAATATTTGAGAGAATAGCACTTGGTGAATTCACAGTGGAAGAATGAGCTGCCAACAAGAAATCTAGAAGGACGTGGAAGGATGGTATCCAACAGAGCTCTGAGTTTAGATGGGGCCATGGGTGTCATGAGAAGCCTGCAGGCCTGGCTGAGGGGTGCGGGCTGGGTGCTCTTGCAGGGAGCTGGAGCTGATGCCCAAGCCCCTGAAGGCAGCCTACAGGGAAGGGTATTGGACGCAGGACTAAAGGGGGTACAGGCAGTGTCAGCGCTGTCAAAAGCAACTTACAAACATTTCTTGATTTAGGTTTGGGTCTGTTTTCGTTTTCTCATTCACTGTAGCCTTTGTGCAATTCATGAATAACTTCAAGGCCAAGAAGGGAGAAACAACTGAAACTTTCTTGCAATAGAAAAGGTAGCTTGGAATCCATAAACGTTGAGAGGAAAATAAATGATGTATTTGTATCAATAAGAATTTACAAACCAAACTAATTAGGAGAAAAAAAGACCTTTCCTCTTTAATCTGGTTGTCATTAATACTACAGGAATTACTTTTGCACTCCCATAGAGCTAATTGCAAATCAATTTTATATAATTAGATATTAATACTGTTATGTTTTCTAATAACTCCCCATTTAACAGTGTCATAATTCAGTACAGATTCTTAATCATTTTCACGATAATAAATAATCATAACTTTTATTCCAATAAGTGTTGGATACTTATTTTAAACTAAATATTTCTAGGTTTATTTCAGATTTAAATATATCTCAGTATATTCAAGAGTGCTTAAATTAGTTATTCCAAGTCAATTTAACTTTGTTTGCTAATTTAAAATCAATTAAATAGCATTTATTTTCCTGTATCAACTAATTTTTATATTTTCACGGAAAGGCTGTGTGCACTGCATTTAATATTACTTGATCTTTGCCTTCTTCCAGGGATGGATCATTGTTCTTCAGGAATTTTCAAAGCTAAAATTAAAAAAATTAATTAAAAACAAAAAGCTAAAATCAGAAGAAAAGATGTTGGAAGACACGTCCCCCTGTCTGCCTACGCTGTTGAGGGTTTCCTTTCAAGCCGCACAGTTTTATCACAACTAGTTTAAAACCAAAAGCACATATGCTCCAAAAAATAGGAAAGGAAGCTGACATACCATGAATAGATCCTATTTTAAAGGCTGCTTAACTTTAAAAAATTGTAATGTCAAAAGGCAATTGTCTCTTATTACCATATTCTTTTTAAAAATATTTTGTTCCAAAGTACTTTTTTATTTTATTTTTTTACTTTACAATACTGTATTGATTTTGCCATACATTGACATGAATTCACCACGGGTGTACATGAGTTCCCAATCCTGAACCCCCCTCCCACAACCCTCCCCATATCATCTCTCTGCTTAAAATTATGACATATTGGGTCATTACTATTTCCAAGAAACTGCAAAAGATTTTAGAAGTTCTTTATTCTGAGGAGAATAATTTGCAGCTTAAAGCTTAATACTGCACTGAAAGAAACTATATAAAATGATTCTGAGTCTGGTAAATAAATCTGTCAATGTGAGTGTGATAAATATGTGTAATATTATGACATTTTTAAAAAGCATCAGATATAACATATTTCAACCAAATTCTTACAATTTTTTTGGAAATATGTAAAGCAATATTAAAGTTTTGTGGAAGATTTTTGGCTGTGTATCTTTAACATATGCCTATTTTGTGCAGTTATATATGCAAAAAAGTTTAAGGGCACTGATTATTTTCTTTGGCTGAGTTTCATAATTCAAGAAGAGTTTTCAAGGAACCATTATCTTAAGCATGGATGACACACACATATATTCTCACAAAGTCACATGTCAACTTTCTCACAAAGTCACAGGTAAACTTTCATGAAAGTTGAAAGTGCAAAGCACTAACATTTTTTGTGGATTAGCAAAACGTACACTAAGAAAATAAATATTTCTTTTGGGAAGTTGATAAGAAGCATCTCCTAACTCAATTAAATTAGAATGCTGTTGTTTTACTTTTTCATAAAAATTAGACTATTTCAGTTGACTGACAAATTTAGCCTGTTGGCTAATAATGCCAATGCTATAATTAGCTTATATAAAGTTTCAAACTATATAAGGTCCATCTTTTGAGATTCAGTATCTAGTTTGTGAAGACAATAAATAAAGACAGAAAATAAGAACCGAAATTAAGTCCTGACTCAAATTCTGTATTGAACACTTAAAGCATCTGAGTAACACTCTGAAGGGTTGGCTGAAGGGTATAAAACAAAGCATCCCTGATTTTTCCAGTGGTCATGTATGGATGTGAGAGTTGGACCATAAACAAAGCTGAGCACAGAAGAATTTAAGATTTTGAACTGCGGTGCTGGAGAAGACTCTTTAGAGTCCCTTGGACTGCAAGGAGATCCAACCAGTCCATCCTAAAGGAAATCAGTCCTGAATGTTCATTGGAAGGACTGATGTCGAAGCTGAAACGCCAATACTTTGGCCACCTGATGAGAAGAGCTGACATTTGAAAAGACCCTGATGCTGGGAAAGATTGAAGGCAGGAGGAGAAAGGGACAACAGAGGATGAGATGGTTGGATGATGTCACTGACGTGAAGGACATGAGTATGAGTAAACTCCAGGAGTTGGTGATGGACAGGGAGGCCTGGAGTGCTGCAGTCCATAGGGTCACAGAGAGTCGGACACAACTGAGTGACTGAACTGAACAGAATTCATGGCAAGTCAAATTCTCTCCAGCATCTGTTTCCTTCATGTGCTAAGTTAATGTGAGCCTATATACCTGCTACAAGGTGATAGTAAGTCCACTATCTGGTATTTTTAGAAGCCTAATTATAACTGTGACTAACATATTTAGCTTATACTACATAGCACAATTTAGCCCAGTAGGTACAAAAGTGTGCTGTATTCAGGACGCTAAGAACCTTTAGATTCCACGGGCTCAATTCTTCTTTTTTTTTTTTTTTACCATGTTATTTATCTTTTTTTGTTTTGTTTTGAATTTTTATTTTTACTTTATTTTACTTTACAATACTGTATTGGTTTTGCCATATATTGACATGAATCCACCACGGGTGTACATGCATTCCCAAACATGAACCCCCCTTCCACCTCCCTCCCCATTCTGGGTCATCCCCGTGCACCAGCCCCAAGCATGCTGTATCCTGCATAAGTCTCACGGGCTCAATTTCTAAAGAACACTAGGGAGCAGTCGTTGTACATGCCCTGGTGCGGGCAAGGTTCACCGTTAAGCACCCAACAAATGACTCTTTGTGATGTGAATAAGCCTTCATGTGCTACACAGGGCACCGACTTGTATACACATTCAGAAATAAGAATTCAGGCAGACTAATCTACTCTCATCATATTTAATGTAAATGTTTCTATTATCCCTAAGGCTTTCTTCTGCCCACAGGATAAATTTCAAGTCTACTAGGCTAGCATTTAAGGCTTTTTCTACCTCGGTCCCAGACATATATACCGTCCCTCACATGAGGTCACTGCAATAGCCAGGTTCACCTGCTAATCTCCGTGTCTCCCAAACCACTTTGAGTTGTTGTGTCCAACTCTTTGCGACCACATGAACTCAGCACGCCATGTTTCCCTGCCCTCTACTACCTCGCAGAGTTTGCTCAAACTCACGTCCATTGATTCAGTGATGCTATCCAACCGTCTCATCTCCCGTCATCCATTTCCCCTGAAACCACTTTCCACATTGCACACCCCTACTTTTATTCATGCCTTTTCCTTTGCAGCTCTTGGCACCTGTTCAAATCCCAGGTTTGACTGGCCAAATAATTCTAATTTTGCCATTAAATAGTTTATTTACTACAACTGAAAATGATTCCATCTTCACTAAATTCTTAGAGTATTTATGGACTCAATCACTCAAAAATATTTATATGTTTAATAATAGATCAGCCTTGTGGCTCAGCTGGTAAAGAATCCGCCTGCAATGAGGGAGATCTGGGTTCGCTCCCTGGGTTGGGAAGATCTCCTGGAGAAGGGAACGGCTACCCACTCCAGGATTCTGGCCTGGAGAATTCCATGGACTGCACAGTCCATGGGGTCACAAAGACTTGGACACGACTGAGCGACTTTCCCTTTCTTTTCACTTTGTGTATGTGTGATTCTGTCTGTCATCATCATCTATTTCTGTATCTGTAGCATATCACACTTCTCCCACAACATCTTGAAAAGTACCTGGTCCATTCTGATGATCCATAAGTAACTACTAAAACAATAATTGATTTGGCATGATAGAGAGATGTAAGAGTAAAAAGTTATAATTTTTATAATAAAACATGAAATACAAGCCTTAGTCAGATCCACATGATTTATGCCATACATAAACTTAGTACTTTGGTTTGTTTACACAGATGTAGAAAACTCAAAAGGTTTCCAACACACAGAAAATGCGAGTGCCTAGGAATTAAAATTTTCTTATCATTATTTTACAGACATGAGTGTAGTTTAAAAGAATGGAAGTAGAATTAGATGTTAAATTGTATTAAGATTGGATGTAGCAGAATATTCTGACATCAAAAAAATTATTGACCACGTGAGGTTAAGTGGGGCTGTTTGTTTTTAATCGATTTTGGAAATTTGTTTTTAATATTGAAAATAACTTCCATAAAAAAGAAAAGGTGAGAAAATACAAAAGGAATCTACATTGCTATTTTTGTTAAATAACTTTAAAAAACATAGTTAAAATTCCTAAAGCATATGTGTTGAAAAGCATACTTTAAAATATCATTCCATTAATCTTCTACCTACTTGCATACAAGCTTGGAAAAACACATTGCTACTCTTTTTTCTTAACGTGATCCCTCTACCAAACATTGTCTATCATTTTATACTTTTAAAGACACTCTGGTAATACATTTTCTTATTGTTCTCACTCTTATGTCTTTCCTTTCTACCCCAACATGTTTCATATTTAGATTTTCATAACATTTTTCTATCGTTTCTTAATTTTTATTCACATTTAACCTCAGTATGATTTGATTATTGCTTATCTTACCACCACATACTTTGCATTTTTCTTATCAACTCAGATGTACTGTGCAACCAAGGAAAATTCTCAAAATTGTCTACCTCAAACCACTTTCCCTAAAATGAGGAAACGGAGGCCTGGCAAGATCCATCCCCTTTCTCAGAATCTAGAAATGAGTTTCCCCACTCTCACAACCCCACCTGGCCCACGAAGCAGAACCCAGTCATTTTGGGATGAGCGCCTGTTTTGTTTGGGAGGGGCCCACAGTAAGTAACTAAAGGTCTTGTCATTGCTGGTGGTGTTCAGGGCAGTGTTTCTAAATGGGCTGGTGTTTTTGACAGTGTGATAGCTTTCAGAAGCATTTACAGGACAAGCTGAGTTACAGACAACATTACTCCATCCTACCCTAAGGGCGTGACATGGCTCACTCCTCCCAGGAAGCACAGTCCACATTATTGGCCAGGAGTTAGGTGCATGTCAACCACTGATCCTTTGAGTAATTTTTCATTTATGCTCCAACATGAGGTAATAATAACAATAACAACAGAATGAAAATGAAACTGGTATAATTACAGGAAAAAAAAAAAGTCAGATGCTAACATCTTTAGATATCCATGAGGAAGTAAACACTCTTAAATCATGTGGTAAAACCAGGAACCCACAAAATTCTCTTACTCCAAAGCTTAGAGCACTTTTGCATAAAAAATAAAAATGAACTTTTCACTAAATTATGTATGCTAAAATATGTATTTTTTGACATTAAATTTTCAGAGCTGTGGAAAGAATTGTCTTGATTTGCATAATATCCTGGTGTTGTGATTCAGCTTCAAACATTGGAGGGAAAAGAAGCAGAGACTAACATGTTTTTAACAGAGATTAAAATGTACAAGTCAAAAAGAGCACCATAGGAAATGTATTTTTCACTAATAATCAATAGTTTTGACACTGATATTGGGAATATTTTTTTTAAATGAAGGAAACCCAAAATTAGCATTTGACCTTCGGGGCTGTGAATTCGTTTCTTGTTTTCTTTTATGCTATTTTTTTCTTAGATGAGAAAAAATCTTTTAAAGTGTATAGAGAAATAGGCTTATGCTGTCAGAAGTTATAATTAAAATATTCCCTCAAATATATTAGCAATGATCAATCAGCACTATCTGCTATTTAGATGATATTTATAATATTTGCCTGGGCAAATTATGTTTCACCATCAATAGATTTATAGTAAATATGTTGGCATGCAAACAGCATTTGGTATTCAAATTCTTCAAATAATTTGTATGCTTCAGCAATTCAGAGAGAGGCTATACCTACACAGTTTAATTATTGTGTTACTTAAACATTAATTATACTTATCATTTAGGTTCACTTGAAAGAAAAACACTCTGTAGGTAAAGAGTCATTCTATCCTAATATGCTCCTGCTTGCATTTCAAGGATGAGCCTTCCAGCAGGAGTGAACAATATAGGGTGAATAAGTCCTCATCAGTTTCTGCTTTCCAATGCGTTTCCCATGGAACATTGATTTTCTTAGCAGGTTCTGTGCATTTACACTGCTCTTAATGCTTGAGAACAAGTCATAATATATGACTAGGTTTTCTCAGCCAATACCGTTTTTCTAAATCAGGTTATGGGTCAGAATTTTCAATTAACTTTATTTACACTTTACTGCAACAGATTTCAAACTTTAGTGGACACAAGATCATCTTTGGTGCTCCTGAAAAATACAGGTCCTTGAGTTCCATCCCAAGGGGAGCTGACTTAGCAGATATGGGCCAGCATTCAGGAAGCTCTGCTTCTAACAAGCCCAGCTGCAGGTGGTCCTCCAACCACACTTGGGGAAAAAAAAAAAAAAAAAACACAACAAACTGCTGCAGCTGATTCTCTAGAGCTGCTATGCAAGTTCATTCTATTCCTCTCTCCCCTTGTCTTTTCTCTTTCCTCTTTTTTGCCCTTTCCTCTGCCCTCTTTCTTCCAGCCGATATCCACATTGAATGGATACAAAATGCACTTTTTGTGAGATACCTAGTATAGTATCTAAGATGGTAAGGCATTCTGAGGGAAATTATGAAACATACAAATATTGAAACTGGAGTCTAACTTGATATATCCCATTTTATCCTTTCCTAGTATACAGTATTATGAGGCAACAGCTCAGTGAAAGAAAGAAAAAGAGAAACCATCTGCATATATTGAAAATGGATTTGATTAAAAAAAAAGAATCTTAAGTGTAGCCAATGTACAGTTAGGGATCGCAAGCGAAAAGTTTTGAGAAGTAAGGTGGTTTTCTCTTGCCAGACGTATATAGATAACAGTGCTGTGGGACTGAAACCAGTTTCAGAGGTATTATCTGAAATAGAAGCCCAGTTTCGACTTTGTGTCCAGCTGACAAGGTGACAGATGACATCACCAAAACAAGCACTGCTCCCTTTGATTGATCTGCCTGGACTTTTGACACTTCTAAATGCCAGGTCAGAAACTACCATCCTGGAATACCTGGAAGCCTGATTTAATTTTATTAAATTAAAAAAAATTGTAAAGGCTTCATTTTTATCAGAGGTGAAGAGAAAATCAGATCCAACTGACCTTGAAGTATTCTTACTGAAATAATTTTACAAATATTTTAGAGCTTTCTTAATGTACAACAAAGTTATCATGACTAGGTGTTAAAGGAAATTCAAGTTGAAATTTACATACTTATATGTTTTTTTCACTCTCAGTCCTGGAAATTCTTTCAACTATTAATTAATGATACATTTAACTCACCCACCTATGTAAGTGGTTCCACTTATAAAGTGGCACAGTGTCCTAGACAAAAAGTTCTAGTTGCTTTTTTAAAATGTTTCACTGAGTCCTTACTTAAGTGAAATGGAGGTAAACAGTTTAAAAATTAATTTGGAAAAACTCTGTATACAGCTTATGGATAACTGAGATGCTACTGCCTACACATGATTACTATACTGTCTTTATTTTTATGGAGGAATTTATGCTCAAATGGCAAACAGAGACTACATCACTAATCACTGTTGTGTTAAGAGAAATTAATATTTATTTCAATTTGATACGAAAAAGTCCAATATAACCATTATCTAACCTTATATACAACTAAAACTGGGTTTTATTTAAGATATTTTGAACATACTTAAGCAAATTTAGCAATTCATGCTAAAGAGTTCCTTTAAAATAAAAGGCTAAGCTGTGTTACATCTTTGATGTTAGAAATATAACTTTACATACCTTTTCTTGATCCTTTCTGGTACAGATAATAAAGCCTTAAAATATGCATACCTTTAACTATATTAGAATTTATTTAAATAACTAATAAGACAGCTGCATAATGATATGGACACTTAACCACTGCAATGCAACAAAGTATATTCTAAGTGTACAATAACATATTCCAAAAAAGAAGTACTATGCAGATAACTCTGATTTATAAGTGCAAAATTGGTCAAAATATACTATCAATAATATTTCTGATTATAATTTTTATATTCTTATTATATATTATACGGTCACATTAAAAAACACACACATAATATATATTAATGTGCCTGTTTGTATGAATATTTAATAAACTAACTACATATATATAACATTCAAAATATAGTCTAATATATTAATTGTGATAATCTGCGGGAAGTGAAATTCTAAGTACTTCTTCTTAATTCAGGTTGCTTGCAGATTTATAATTTTACAATAAACCTGAATATTTTGTAAGTAAACAGTAATGAGAATATTATGTAAATTTTAGAATATCAGATCTCTAGACTACTATGTCGGAGAAGGCAATGGCAACCCACTCCATGACTCTTGCCTGGAAAATCCCATGGACAGAGGAGCCTGGTAGGCTGCAGTCCATGGGGTCTCTAAGAGTCGGGCACGACTGAGGGACTTCACTTTCACTTTTCACTTTTATGCATTGGAGAAGGAAATGGCCACCCACTCCAGTATTCTTGCCTGGAGAATCCCAGGGACAGAGGAGCCTACTGGGCTGCCGTCTATGGGGTCGCACAGAGTCGGACACGACTGAAGTGACTTAGCAGCAGCAGTTACTACTATGTAACCATTAGAATAATAATATAAAAGATTTTGACAATGCAGACAATTCTGTTTGGCAATATATTAATACACAGAACACTAATCTGTATATATGCTAAGATTACAACATAGTGTTATAAACTTATCTGAAATGGAACACAGAAAGGTAATACCAATGATTTATAGGTTCTGAAATTGTAAGGGCTTTTTCTTAATATTTTAAATGTTACTAGTGTAATAGTTTTTTTTAAAACTCTGAACTCAGATGCATAAATCCAGACATAATCTATAATATGAAATGCCTATCCTTAAGTTCAGACATTGAGAACCTAATTATTCTGAAACTCTGATAAACAGGTAAGGTCCTTGTTGACTAAAAAGAAGAACGTGGGCTGTAATTACATAAGTCAAAGTGTTCAGATAAAAGTTAACAACTGTAATCATGAGGACGTTTTATTCATATTATGCTTACAGGAAATGCCACATGGTCTGTATTTTTTTGTTTAAAGACAAAAACAAATCCTCAGGAGTTAAAAAATAATCCATCTTAACTTTAATACCCTAATTTCAGCAAATCATGAACACTGATTTTGCAAACACTCTTTTAATCCTAAAACTACACAGGAAATATAATGTAATGAATGTAAGCGTGTAAAATAGTTACCATGGTCATCATTCATTCATTCACATCTATAATCACAGCCCCTCTGCTGAGCTCTGGCATGTAACTGCCTGATGCAGTCACGTAAGACTTGGTTTCTGCAGTTGAGATGTGACCTGTTTGGTGAAGGTAAGCTCCAAACACCTGCTCAAAGGCTATAGATAATCTGAACTTTAATCTCTGGTCTCTAGGATGCAGAAAGTGAGCACTGCAGAACGTGTTAGTTTCCCTTTCGTGGGTTAAGGTAAAATAAGTTGGAAGTTGCCCCATATTAGGCTTTCTTAACCATTCAATTCCATCATTACAAGACAGAGCGTAATTCAGTAAATCCAATACGATTAGACTGAGAAAACAAATAGCTACCAGGTGAATGACCAACATTTGGGACAGAGTAAGAGTTTCTAAAATGTTCACATTCTGTTCTGTAGAGTATACAGTCAGTATAAATTCATTTTAGGCTGGCATTTTTCAGAACTATGGTCTACACATTTTAACAGAACATGACAAACCAGAGAATAGTCAGAGATAAATCATGAAAGATGAAAAAAAAAAAAAAAAAAACAAGAGCTACAGTTAATATTAACTGAACTTGAATGACTGGACTATAAACTAAAAATTTAGAAATTATATTTTAAAATACTAATTTAAAATATTTTAATTCTGTTGTCATCATTACAACAAACACTTTGTCCCTAATTACTTCAAAATCACCACTTAAATTGTAGAAAAACTATTTTTTATCCAATCTGTTTCATCAACTTATTTTATAAAGATATGTAATTGGAGGAATATGGCAAAATTGTCCTCACCAAAGAGCTCTGATTGAAGACAAACTATTATTAAATAAATCAACATTTAGTGACCACTTACAGTGTGCTAAGCATTGTGAATGTAAAGGTGAATGCCGACCCTAACCTGAGGAAATAGCATGATAGGAAAGATAAAGTTTTAAAAATTCTTTCAATATGCTTCTGCTGCTGCTGCTAAGTCGCTTCAGTCGTGTCCGACTACATGAGACCCCATAGACGGCAGCCCACCAGGCTCCCCCGTCCCTGGGATTCTCCAGGCAAGAACACTGGAGTGGGTTGTCATTTCTTTCTCCAATGCATGAAAGTGAAAAGTGAAAGTGAAGTCGTTCAGTTGAGTCTGACTCAGCGACCCAATGAACTGAAGCCTACCAGTCTCCTCTGTCCATGGGATTTTCCAGGCAAAAGAGTACTGGAGTGGGGTGCCATGGCCTTCTCTGCTTTCAATATGAGACATGTACTATTACCGAAAAGTTGTAATGCACATTAAAAAGTGTAAAAGCAACACAGAGGCAGTTACTAATTCTCCACGTAATAATTAGAGAAAGCAGGTGGTATAGTGGGAGTGACATTTGGGATATAATTTGCAAGATAAGCATGACTTTCTCAAGTTGAAAAGTGTGAAACAGCATTCTAGACAGAGAGCAATAGCATTATCCAAGGCCGGAAGGTATGAGTGTGTGTGATATTTTGGAAGCCTTCTGGTGTGGTTCTAAAAGGCTGTGCAAAAGTTAGATTGTATTAAGTTTAAGAAAGTCCAGGATATTCATTATGTAGGAAATCGGGACCCGCTGATGATAGCTCAGGAATGGCGTGTCCAACTACATTTTCAGCTCCTAACGAACAGGAAAAATAAAAAATCCGAAAAGTAGGAGAGGATAGTGGATAATCCATATTCTTCAAACTGGAAGAAGGTAGTATTTCATGAAAGATTGTTGGCGAAAAGTGCAGAGAGTGATAACAAAGTCAGAAAGGCCGTGGATTTGGACTTCAGAAGCACGGCAGCTGTACAGGGTGACTGACATCTGAGTGTGTGGACTGGAGGAATACACAGAACTAACGTGGTGTCATAGATACCCACTCCAGGATTCTTGGGCTTCCCTTGTGGCTCAGCTGGTAAAGAATCTGCCTGCAGTGTGGGAGACCTGGGTTCGATCTCCGCGTTGGGAAGATCTCCTGGAGGAGAGAAAGGCTGCCCACTCCAGTATCCTGGCCTGGAGAATTCCACAGACTGTATAGACCACGGGGTCGCAAAGAGTCGGACACGACTGAGCGACTCTCACTTTCATAGATACCCACTAATATTTCCACACATCTGTAATCCAATAAAAAGCAAGCACTAAGCAACACAGCAGCTGTTTGAGAAAGAAGCTGAAATAGGGGGAAATACTGTGGTTTGAAATGAACAAAAATAAAAACCAGGATAGTGCAGGTTGACAGGAAGAAGGCAGTGGTAAGAAGATACAAAGGCATGGGAGAGTAAAGGGCCACGTTCCAGACAAGGAAAGGGATGCGGGGGGAGCACAGGCTGGTGATCTGGAAGGGGACACTGCTAAGTGTGGGAGGGAACCGGCGTGAAGGCATGGGTGGGCCTCCTGGGCATGGGGTGCAGGTTGGTGGGGCTTGCGTCACGCAGCGGGTTTCTCAGTGAGTCGTCCGCTGAACGAGCCGTCAGGGCAGTAGGGCTGAAAAAGGTGGTACCTATGAAACAGCCACTTTGGAGAATGAAAACAGAATGCAAGCTTGGACAGGGAAAGCGAGCGCTGAATAACCTGCAAGTCCTGTGAATAAGGGTCGACGGATTATAACGGGGGCCAGAAGGAGTCACTGGAGTCTCAGGTAAGTTGACATCTGATAGGAGTTTTTGGCGTCAGAGGCTTTCAGCTGGTCAAGAAGAACTAGAAGAGCATTCCAACAGGAGAGAGAAAGAGAAAGAGAGGTGGGAGGCAAGTGTGCGGTGTACACACGTGAAATAACTTGGAGGCAGCTATTAACAGGCATACCTGTGAATATAGGTAGGTAGTAGAATAATGCAAAGAAAGAAAAAAAGGATTTGGCTAGGAAAAAACCTGAGGAACAGGGGCCAGTGACACCATTAGAAAGGTAAGTCCAATTAGATGGAGAGGACCCTGACTTCTTTAATGTCATATAAAGAAGTTTGACATTGATTCTGCGGCAAATAGGGACAAAGATTTTACACAAAGGGACTGAGTTAAACAAAGGATTTTTAA
The DNA here is from genome assembly GCF_042477335.2 of Ovis canadensis. NCBI lineage: Eukaryota > Metazoa > Chordata > Mammalia > Artiodactyla > Bovidae > Ovis > Ovis canadensis. The sequence goes on from NC_091253.1 coordinate 15,906,174, forward strand.
AAGGTAACTCTAGTAGGAATGTGGAACCCAGATAGGATTGGTGGAGATCGAGTTCATAACCACCTAGCAGCAAAATCTAGTCCCCAGCTATTTACGCAAATAAATTTGAAAATCTCTTGACATTATCTGCACAAAGTTGATTCTTTAACTAAACGATTAGTTCAGTTAGATTTATATTTCGCCTAACCAGTTGTTTCTGTAAATACACATCTCTATGATTATTGTGATACTCTGCTACCCTACACAAGATTCATGAACTTCAGAAATTCAATAGTAAGATTTTATACTACTTTTCAGTATTTATTAAGTTTCCCATCCTCTAAGCAAATCTATTCAAAACCATTGCTTCTCCATTACAAGTTCATACAATTTGAAGTTTGAAACATACAGAGAAATTAGCCAAGCATTACAGTCCTTCTCTTTCTGAGTCTGCAGTATGATATATCCAGTTATCACCATGTTTGTCTCCCAAATAGTTCTCTTGTTTCCAAGAGTACAGTAAAATTAATCGATCTACTCAATGGAAACAGTTGGACCGTATTCAAAATTCAGTTACTGTGGTACTTCCGTGTGTATCTGTGTGTTTTTGCTTTACTGGAAAAGGAAATAGCCCAAGGTTTGGAAACTTGGATACATGTCTGAGTTTTACAAAATTCAGCTTTGTAGCTTTAGATGCATCAGTTAAAATGATTAGATTTCAGTTTCTTCAAGTAAAAGATAAAGTTGGATTATTTCTTTTTCTTTCCTAAGAACAGAAGATACTATTCATGTTGGTTTTTCCTATCTGCTTCATTTTCTATCTGCTGTAGTTCAGACATGTCTGGACATATTTGTCAGGCGAGGGGGACAGACTGGAGAAGAGCAGATTTATCCATTCCACGTGCACCTCTTTCTTTGGCTTAACAAGGAAGGCGCAAGTACTGTGCTCTTGGCTGAGAGGTATTGGGGAGGTCAAACATAAAGAGGGCAGGACTGAGGCACTCTGTTGAATGTGAAGTCTGTTTGAAGTCCCAAACTGAAGAATAGTGATGCTAACACAGCCTCCAGGGATAAAGGATGACTCTGAGCAGGGGAGAGAAACATTTCTGTAAAGAAGAGAGTATCTGATGAACTCGTGTTCTCTGAATGCCCAGAAATAACACAGGACAAAGGTGACTGAGATTTACCATCGAGCACACGGGTAACAGCAAGTAAAATATGGACCGCAGCCCGCCAGGCTCCTCTGTTCATGGGATTCTCCAGGCAAGAACACTGGAGTGGGTTGCCATGCCCTCCTCCAGGGGATCTTCCGACCCAGGGACAGAACCCACATCATTTATGTCTCCTGCATTTGGCAGGCGGGTCTGGGAAGCCCAACTTAGCACATGCGGGAGCTGAAGAGAAGCAAAAGGAACTCTGGCTATTATCTCAGTAGCACACAGAGTCCTTCTGTCTCAGAATCAAGTGTTTGCACCAGGCAGCTGGTGAAGCGGAGGCAGGTCTCCGTGGTCCCAGGAGCCCTGGGCTCTAAAGTCAGCTGCTTGCTCCTTCTTACCCACCAGCTGCCTGTTAGACATATTCCCCTCTTCCCTGTGCTCCAAACACAGTGGTTTGCACACAACAGGAGCAATGATACTCTTCTTTCTGTACAATAATTTTACATGCACTGGTCTTAAGTAATTTTTTTTTTCATTTTTAACATCTTCTGTGGTAATTTTTTATAAGAGAACTTCTAAACTTAAAAATGAAAACCAAATACAAAATAGCTATGGTAAGGACACAGGAAAGCAAGGGAATACTCTCCCAAATATGCTTGGGTAAGAGCCAAATGACTTATTTTATTATTAAGTTATCAAGTATAGTTATTTACAGTGTTATATTAGTTTCAAGTGTACAGCAGGGCCAGAATATATATATATATGTTTATACACACACATATATTCTTCTTCAGATTATTTTCTATTATAGGTTACTACAAGACATTGACTATAGTTCCCTGTCTTGATATATACCTGTTTTACATATAGTAGTCCATATATGCTATCATAATTACAAATTTTTAAACTAGCTCATTCAAAGGCAAAATCCAGCTAATTTTTAAAATTCTTCAGGAACTCGAGATTTAATTATCTGACCTGTTAGTAGCAATTGATATAACTGATCCATACTCTCCTTCCCGTGATATTCTCATCACTGAAATTCATCAGTAAGATGCCTCAACCCTCTCTGGGTTTCTCCCCACCCCTCATTGCCAGCACCTTGTCTGATTTCTGTGTGCTTCCAGGCTTACTCCCCCCCGCCCCCGCCCTCTTCCACCCTCTATCCTCCAGTCCAGAAGATTCCATTCACATCCAGGCTGATGATTCACAAGTTCACACATGCAGTTGGGACTTGCTCAACACTCCTGGTGACATGTTCCAACCATGGACCCGACATCTCTCCATGAATGTCCAGAGGCACGCCAGGTTTCACAGGTCCGAAAATGAACTGTTCATTTCTCTCTTCCATATCCCACCAAAACTCTTCCCACGCCTTAACTGCTGAGTTCAACCATCTAGCATTCCTCCTCAAGTGGTCCTTTTCCTCACTTTGGAACTTATCCATCCATACGGCCATGCGTTGAAATACATATGGAACCTAAAGACTGCTCAAATCCTCACCATCCCCCTAGTCTAAGACATCATGATATCCTCCTGAGCTGCTGAAATCGCCTCCTAACTTGTCTCTCTGCGTCTGTTACCTTCCAACAATCCGTTCTCTGTGCTCAACAGTTGGATATTTTAAAGAGATAAATCAGATCTTGTCACTCTGATGGCCAAGTTCTTCAGGGTTTCATTCAAATGACATAAAATGCCAACTGTTCTCGACAGCAAGGCCACTTCCTCTCTGAAACCCACCTACCCGTTCTCCACACTGGCTGTCTCCACGGTCTGATGAAATCAGTCCTGCTCCCCAGGGCTTGGAGTCACTGTGCCCTCTTCCAGACCTTCATATTGTTTTCTGCTTCCTACATTTCTCCAATTAAATATCACCACCACGGAGAGAAGGCATTTAGTCATTTTCTAACCATCTTGCACACAGACTGTTGTAACAGCCTCCCCAGCCTACAGCCTCTATTGGCTCACCTGCTTTAGTTTTCTCTGTGGCACTAACCACCACCTGGAATTACATTATACACTCTTTTCGCACACTACCTGTTTTGTCTACAGATTGTACACTAAGAATAGGAAATTTTCCTTTGTTGTTTTTTTTATATGAACAGCACAGAGCAATGCTGGCATTTAGTAAACACTTGATGGTATTTGTTATATTCACGGGTAATTTTTCCCTCTACAACTGCTTCACTCTGCACCCCCTGTCTTGTGGTACCACTTCCTCGTCTTCCTCTAGGACCAGAAACCTGAAAGTAATCTTCAGCTCTGTCTTTCTCACTATTCAAATCCTAGGAGGCACTAGTTTCTGGAGATTTTTCTTTCTAAATACTTTTCTTCTCCCTTCTCCATGGCACTGCCTTAGTGGAATGGTGGCTGTGCTGGGAGTTTATGTGTATTTGAGTTTTATATTTTATTATCTGCTTTGGGATTTTGTAACCATTTCCTAACTCAGAGGTCTCCAACCATTTGGGCAGCAGGGATTGGTTTTGCGGAAGACAGTCTTTCCAAGGATGGGGTCGGGGTGATGGTTCAGACAGTAATGCCAACAATGGGAGCAGCAGATAAAGCTTCTCTTGCTAGCCCAGGGCTCATCTCCCGCTGTGTGGCCCGGTTCCTAACAGACCAAGGACTGCTGCTGGTCCACAACCCAGGGTTGAAGATCCCTGTCCAAATTAGTCTCCCTTTCATAAAATGGCACATCTTTCCTCTCCATTTGTGCTGTGCTCAATCACTCAGTCGTGTTCGACTCTTTGAGACCTCAGGGACCGTAGCCTGCCAGGATCCTCTGTCCATCGCGTTTCCCAGGCAAGAATGCTGGCATGGGTTGCCATTTCCTACTCCAGGGATCTTCCTGACCCAACAAGCAAACCTGCATCTCTTGCATCTCCTGCACTGACAGGAGGATTCTTTACCACTGCGCCCCCTGGGAAGCCCCTATTACGTAAGTTTGTTCAACTACCTTTCTAGCCTTAAACCCTCCTGTCTTCCCACAGCCCAGAGGGTTAAGTCAAAGCAGTCAGATGGGTATATAAGACGTTCACCAACCTTGCCAGGACCCAACTTCTGCCTGTTGTCCTTCCACAGCTGAAGTTTAAGGCTAATGCACTTAACCATTCCTGACCAATTTATGGCATTTCACACATCAACGTAATTTTTGAAATTTAAGTGTAGTAGATTTACAATGCATTTTTAGTTTCAGGCATATAGCAAAGTGATTGTTGTGTGTGTGTGTGTATATATATATGTATATAGTTGCAACTGAGCAACTTTCACATGTGTATGTACATATATATATATTTTTTTAAATTTAAGTATAGTAGATTTACAATGCATTTTTAGTTTCAGGCATATAGCAAAGTGTTGTGTCTGTGTGTGTGTGTGTGTGTGTGTGTGTATATATATAGTTGTAACTGAGCAACTTTCACGTGTGTGTGCGTATATATATATATATATATATATTTTTTAAGTATAGTAGATTTACAATGTGTTGTTAGTTTCAGGCATATAGCAAAGTGATTGTTCTGTGTGTGTGTGTATATATATGTATATAGTTGCAACTGAGCAACTTTCACATGTGTATGTATAGATATATATTTTTTTAAATGTAAGTATAGTAGATTTACAATGCATTTTTAGTTTCAGGCATATAGCAAAGTGGTGTGTGTGTGTGTGTGTGTGTGTGTATAGTTGTAACTGAGTGACATTCACGTGTGTGTGCATGTATATATACACACACATGTGAAAGTTGCTCAGTTGCATCCAGCTCTTTGCAAACCCACAGACAGTAGCTCACCAGGCTCCTCTGTCCATGGACTTCTCCAGGCCAGAATGCTGGAGGGGGTAGCCATTCCCTTCTCCAGGGGATCTTCCCAACCCAGGGATCAAACCAGGTTTCCTGCACTGTACGCAGATTCTTTACCATCTGAGCCACCAAGGAAACCCAACAATACTAGAGTTGGTAGTCTATCCCTTCTCCAGTTGAACTACCTGACCCAGGTATTGAACTGGGGTCTCCTGCATTACAGGTGGATTCTTTACCAGTTCAGTTACCAGAGAAGGCTCGCTCGCTCTCTCGCTCTCTCTCTCTCTCTCTCTCTCTATATATATATATATATATATATTTACACACACAAATAAAATTTCTGATTATTTTCCATTATAGGTTATAAGATATTGAATATTATTTCCTGTGTCACACAGTAAATTCTTGTTACTTACTTGTTTTATGTACAGTAGTTCGTATCTGTTCATCCCATTTCCTGCTGCTGCTGCTGCTAAGTCGCTTCAGTCGTGTCGGACTCTGTGTGACCCATAGATGGCAGCCTACCAGGCTCCCTCGTCCCTGGGAGTCTCCAGGCAAGAACACTGGAGTGGGTTGCCATTTCCTTCTCCAATGCACGCACGCATGGTAAATCGCTTCAGTCGTGTTCAGCTCTGTGCGACCCCATGGACAGCAGCCCACCAAGCTCCTCGGTCCACAGGATTCTTCCTGCTAGGATATCCTAATTTATCCTTTCTCTGATCCCTTTTCCCTTTAGTAACTGTAGATTTGTTTTCTGTGTCTGTGAGTCTATCGCTGCCCCATTTCTTAGATTTTACGTATAAGTGACATCATATAGTACTCGTCCTCTCTGACTTAGTATGGCGTTTTCTGTCTCCATCCATGGTGATAACGGCTTAATTAGTCCTATTATAGTTATCGCCTTTAAAAAAGCTTACATTATGTATTGGATCAATACCTAACGATATGGTCTATAAAATTTAAATATCCAATATATATTTAATTTTTGACAGGTCTGCATATAAGCATCTACATATAAGTAATATCATCTGGCATTTGTCTTTCTTTGTCTGGCTTACTTCATTTAGTATGATAATATCGAAGTCCATCCATGTTTCTGCAAGTGGCAAATTTTCACTTTTTATGGCTGAGTAATATTCCATTGTATATAGGTACCACATCTTTAACCATTCATGTGACATCACTCATCAACATCTTTAGACGAACATTCTTTCTACTGGGAAGATCCTATTCAGAATAATTTGCTCCTCCTAAAAAACTCCTTTGCTCAAAGTTTTGAAAGCATAATTTTGAGTTCCTTTCCCCAGGAAGCTTCTCCTTCCTCTCCAGGCTGAGTCACCCTCTCATCAGCATCCTCTTTGTATTTTGAATGTGTTCCCACTGCTTCCCTCTGTATTCAGGGTTCCAACTCACTAGCTTAAATATTTGGTTTCCCTACCCATCTCAGAGTCCTTTGAGGGTGGGGACAATGTTTTATTCATCTTTTAATCCTCTACATGAAGACAGAGAACAGACTCAAAGCATAGAAAGCTTGGGAATACATGCATATTTGCCAAATGTAATGAAAATACACTTCCGCAAAATTTATATCATGTATAGGTTCACTGTTTTTCAATAAACCATCCATTTTAATGAGTTTACTTTAAATTTTATTTAAAACATTCAGCCTTGACTTGAAAAGCAAGTCTGTCGCTGAGGAAGGGGCAGCAGGAAAGATGTTCTTTAATCTTCAAAGCATCTTGCAGAGATCTGCTTCCAACTAGAAAGGGAACAATGGCAGTGTCACACTGAGATAGGACGAGTAGGTGGAAGGAAGCCTGATGGGCATAGAAAACACAGAGTTACCTCCACTGGTGACAGGTTAAAACCCACCAAATCAAAATGCTTTTAAGTGGCTCACTGATAAATCAAATGCTATTACATGGTTTCAGCTCTCGGCTTAAGGCCTACGGTCCAACGGAGATGAAAGGAACAAGACTGAAGAGAAATACACACATGAGGAGCATCCTTGACCAAAGAAGGGCCACTTGCCCCTAGAAGCCACAGTGGTAGGAGCACCCAGTGAGACAACCATATCACGAGTGCAGGACCTAGAAGCCTTGAGCTCAAGGTCAGTGACTTCACAAACAGAAGTCAAGCCCTTCACCACTCAGAACCTCTACCCAGGCATCTGTCAAAAAGGAATGTGATTCCTAGAGGTTTCGCAGCCGGACCCGGCGCTCTCCCACCAGTGGAGGGGTGGCTTCCACCTTTTGGGGGCAGCAGGAAGCCCTTTTTTGCTTCTGCTGAAAATGGTATCCTGACGCCAATCTCTACCTTCTGAGACTCAAAGGGAGAACAGCCCCAGAAAGCTTCCCCTTGCAGCTCTAGGAAGGATGGAATGCTTCCATATGTGGTTTGTGTGCCCCAATATACCTGTTTGTATGTCTGTCTCCTCCTCCCCATAACCAGAAGCTTCTATCTCAGCGCTTGAAGATGCTAGACACCCAAGTCACGTATGTGGAGAGAACAGAATCAGGAATGCCAGATATAAGCGGCCATCATCACGGTTCACTCCTTTCTGAGAACGTCTCACTCCAGCTGCCAGACAGGCCTTCAGATGAAGACAGGTGGACATTCTTGGTATAGAATATAGCCCCTAAAAACCCTTGAAAATCAGGGAAACAAATACTCTTCCTGTCTCTGAAAATATTGTTAAGTAGCTCTTATCACCTGTGAGATTCCTTTCTCTTAGTTTACAAAGGAGAATGTACAGCAGAGACACAAGCGTACATAAGATGCGTATGTTTCGTTCTCCTGTAATAATTTTCTTCACAGAGGCTACCGAAGAAACTGCAGCCTGTGGTCTGGCAAACTAATTCTACTTTAGTTTATTTCCAAAATGAATTATGCCTAAGTTCTTAAAAATGGGCAAAGGTATTACCTGGACTGACTGTATCAGAAGATATAGCAGCAAACATTTCATTTCACGCTTCTCTGAATCCGGGCCATAATAGTAGGACTGTCACCAAGAAAGCAGAGACGGATGGAGTGAACCTCCAAGACGGGCCCAGCATATTCCCAGAAGATCCACATTCAGAAAGTGCTTAAGCTAGGCTTTTGGAGAAAACAGGACATTCCCAGAAATCACTTGGAAAGACTGGTGGCAAAGTGACTAAAGACACTGGACAAATCTAGACACCTTGAAAGAAGAGCAAAGAAAATGGGAACATTGGTACCCCAGAATAGTAGGAAAGAGTGGAGGAGCTGTCAGGCAGAAGAGGGTTTAGACTTGCAATCTGTGAACGCAGTGCTTCAGCAACAACAACACTGGAGGCAAATGATATTTCTGCAGATTCCAGTCAATAGAGTATAAAGAAAGCATATTCTGATAAATGGTAAAACACAGAATGGAATATGGAATATCTTGGACTAAAAGTTCTGTCTGGATGCCGAATGGTATCATATATGTGTGCCTGTGTGTGTGTGTATGTGTGTGTACATATATATGTATGTGTGTGTATATATATATATATTCCAATGCAGTGGACATGAACTTGGGCAAACTCTGGGAGATGGTGAGGGACAGGGAAGCCTAGCGTGCTGCAGTCTATGGGGCCATGAAGAGTCAGACACAATTCGGTGACTGAAGAAATGCACGTGTTTGTGCGTATGCGTACGCGCACTCAGTTGTTCAGTCATGTCTGACTTTTTGCAACGCCCTCAACTGCAGGCTGTTAGGTTCCTCTGTCCATGGAATCTCCCAGGCAAGAATACTGGAGTGGGTTACCATTTCCTATTCCAGAGGATCTTCTCCACCCAAGGATCAAACCTGTGTCTCTTGCATCTCCTGCACTGGCAGGTGGATTCTTTACCACTGTGCCACCTGGGAATACATATACATATACATATACATACACACACACACACACACATATATATATATATAATCTATGTTACATTTGTTATTGTTCAGTCACTAAGTTTTGTCCAACTCTTTGCAACCCCATGGACTGTATGGAGGACACTAAGCTCCTCGGTCCTCCACTGTCTCCCAAAATTTGCTCAAACTCATGTCCACTGAATCAGTGATGCCATCCAACCATCTTATCCTCAGCTGCCCTCTTCTCCTCTTGCTCTCAATCTTTCCCAGCATCAGGGTCTTTGCAATGAGTCAGCTCTCCACATGAGGTGGCCGAAGTATTGGAGCTTCCGTTTCAGCAACATTCCTTTCAATGAATATTCAGGGTTGATTTCCTTTAGGATTGACTGGTTTGATCTCCTTGCAATCCAATCTCAAGAGTCTTCTCCAGCACCACAATTTGAAATTATCAATTCTTCGGTGCTCAGCCTTATTTATGGTCCAACTCTTACATCCATACACAACTACTGGAAAAACCATAGCTTCGACTAGACAGACCTTTATCAATGAAGTGATGGTCTCTGGTTTTTATTATGCTACATAATCATCATTATTACAAGTCAGGAATGATGAAATTCAAAAACTTGTGAAATCTAACCAAGTAGCAGGGGGAAGTTCGAACACAAATCTACCTGGCTCAAAAGCTTTTTTCTCCTTTCACAAGCATGATTCTTAAGCATAGGCTTATTTTCACTTGGCAGCAAAAGAGAAGTGATTCACAAAAATGGAACCTGAAATTCTAGGAGCCCATGATTACAACTTTATATAAAACCATCAACACACAGTGAGTATGAAGACGTCAAGCCAGTCTAGTTCACAGCCAGGTAAAAAGGGGAAAAAAATACTGTTCTTAAGCAATAATTATTAAGAGTTTTTGGACTCTATTTGAAATCTAAAGAAAGAGACAGACTTTCTCTTCAGACGGTTTGCATATTAATTCAAGGTGTTCTTGGACACCTTCAAGCTCACTCACAAGCATTTTCTGTTTACTTATTCCTTAGCTTAACCTTTTCCCAAGGACTTACGGCAATTACAGTTTTTAGATTCCCCATAAATATTCAACCTTTAAAAATTAAAATTGACTGAGGAAAAATTCTGATGTTTTGATTTGAAGAAAAACATTGATTTAACCTCTAGCTAGCTAAGAGCACCTTAAGATTTGCATTTCTATCACTGTATACTTGCATCTGATTATTTTAAGAAATATATAACTGCTCCTATTTCTCAGAGCATCCTCTAGCTTTTTGAATGTCTTATTGATCTATATTTTAAAAGAATCTATTTCATTTATCTTAGCATTCTGTGCCTTTCTATACTGTGTTTTATTTCAAGATACATATATTTTTTTCCTTCAGGACTACTTCATTTGCCTTTAGTTTATAAAAGAAGACTTTAACTTCCTATTTTTACCTCTCTTTTTTCAAAATGCCACGGACCAGTTACAAGTCTTAAGATGTTGTAGGTCACACCACACCAGATGGAAGTCTTAAGACTGCGGAAGTGCTGAGTGCCCAGGGCACGTGCGTGAAAGCCCAGGCAACAGGGAGCATCCCTGAGCTCACCCGATGGTCTAGGGACCGCGGTTCTCAATGCCACACACATGTTCACTGTCACGTTCATGGAAATGCTACTGAAAGGCCTGGCCACTTGGCTCCACCTGGGTACTTTTGGCTTTAGTCAATATTTTACATAATTACAAAGCTGGCAAAAATAATGACGGTCAAGAGTAATACAGTTTATGATATTTTCCATAAACTTTATGAAAAGTTTATAACCTTCCTCAGGAAATCAATTGAGAATGTTCTTGTTGATATATGGAAATTGAAGGGAGATATATAATATTCTGCCATCTAAGGATTCCAACAATGCCTGGTATTAAATGTTTAAATTATCTGAGCAGAGTTAACACTCAAATATAGGACTCACTCAAGCTGGATTTAAGTGATGGGTCTCCAAAACCCCTGTGATCCTTCCTGCACACAGACCTCTTGGGGAGGGCCATCTATCGGACAAGGTGTCCAATCCCTGATTCAGGGTCTTCCTGAACTGTGTTCCTAACAGGCATATAGTTCTTCACTGTAACTCTCACTGCCTTCAAAACTACCAAGGGAGATAAAGCCACTAAAATAGACAACTGGGTGGTAGATGTGCTAACTGCCGTTATCTTCGGTGAAATACTTAATTTCTTTAGGGCTCACCTCATATGTAAAGTGGGAATAACAACAGTACTCGCTTTATAGAGTTGTTGTGAATATTAAATAGATGAGCATATAAAGCGGTATGTGCCCTGAGCTCAATGTGCTGGAGCTATTACCACAGCATCAATTTCTTTCCCAGGTAGCATCTCATTCTGCAGAAGAGTAAAACATAAATGCTTGCATTTCAACATGACTCTACAGCTTTGATAATTCTTATTTTTCATTGATCTATGTTTATATGTTACTATAAATACACACACAGTATCAAAACATGAGTTAATATCACATAGCTCTCCCTTAAGGGATTATACTTTGATTCATCTATTTGCTCTGGCTAGAGCTTTGAATCATTTCCAAATTTAAATGATACATAAAATCTGCTAATATACATAAGCAATTTTTACCATGGAGGCCCTCCAATGTTGGATTGGTTATATTGTATAAAGTAAAATACAGGACGTTTGAGCTGAAATACTGCTTCTCACATACAATTCCCATACTGTGATTGTTTAACACAGAGTCCTAATGACACAGGTTTACACACATCTTGAGAAAGCAGCAGGGGAAAACTTCACTCTGTCCTGGATGCAAAGCTAGTAAATAACACACTAACTGCAAACAGTTTCCAGATTTAAAACATAAAAGACTGTTTTCAATGATAAATGAGACTGTAACTAATACAAACTGGTAGGTAAAAGGGTGGTATTTGTATCCAATTAAATTTTAAAGGACAGAGTATAACCTTGAAGAAAATTATGACTGTCCTAAGAATAAATTCATGCATTGAGCTAAGAAAGCAATTCACACTGGACTGTGGAGATAAAGGAACAACCTATGGTTGTAAATACAGTTGACCCTTGAACAACACTGGGGTTAGTGATGCTCATCTTTCATGTAGCTAAAAATCCAAGTATACATACAGTCAGCCCTCTGTATACATGGTTCCTCCGTATCCACGGTTACACATCCCAGCACTCAATCAACCCTGTGTAGCAGTGCCGTCTTTGCTATTTAAAAAAAATCCACTTATAAGTGGACCTATGTAGTCCAAACCCATGTTGTTCAGGGGTCAATTGTAGTGCATAAAAATAGACACACACACACACAGAGAATACAAAAGATACAGACTAATCTGACTTGGCAAAACACTGAATGTAGACGCGATGTGTGATCTGTGGGTTGCTAGAATTATAACAACAGACAGCAAATTTTAAAGATCAAAACCCTAACCTCCTATGGGGCTAGGATGCCAGCAGCAGGGGCAGTAAGAGCTTGGAAGACCCACTAGGCAGGCTCCAACCACCTCCCTCTGTTCTATCACAGCTATGTGCCCGTGAGATCTTCTTTTAGGTTTATCAAGGATCCCAAACTGAATTGAATCATAAAGCCAATTTTTTTCCATGGAAAAATTTACCAGAAATAATTTAAAATGCTTGATCACGAAAAATGAGGCGGAAAAATAAACAAAAGAAGAGCAGTCACTATCTAAAATGACCAGGAATAAACACATTCCCTGGAGGTAAATGACTACATTGGCTGAGGGTTTCTTTCCTGGGTCTCCTCGGCCTGTTGGTGGTGACGCTGTCAGGAAGCGGGGAGCCCAGCCCTTTGCTCAGCTCTCTGAATGTGAGCACTCTGTCTGGGTGATAAGCACTCTTCTTAATAAGGTAGGGAAAAGGGTACCCGGAGCAGGGCTGCAGCCACCAACCAGGGTAAGCGCCAACGGCGCCCCACAACAGACAACATGATGGCATCTCCTCCTTCTTCCCTCATCCCGGTCTTGCAGCTTCACGGGGCCCATTTAGCTCCTAAATAACAAGGAGGCATATAGCTGAACAGGGAGCAGAGATGCTCCACCTGGGATACATCCCAGCTATCACAAGGGGGAGGCGTGGGGGCATAGAGAAGAGCCATTTATTGTTAATAGAATACGTGTCATCGGAATGTAAGTGTCATTGTTTCTGCTCAACTTGAGACACATTTACAGTTAACGGCTTGTGCTGAGGGGGTTTAAACAGGGAGAGGAAATGTTGATTGTGCAGAGCAAACGAAGCCAAGCCGCCAGGACATCACGGACACAGACATGGGAGAATTCACATGGGAGGGTGGAGGGCTTCAGAACTATGGACAGCGTCACTGTGTAGCTCACAGAGAAAGAAAACCAAGGGTTACTCAGGTTCTATACCACTAAACAAGAGACTAGGCACTTACTGTAACTTAGCACTGAGAGCCCCAAAGCAATCCCAGGCATCCTAGCTCTCAGGACAGGGGCCACACTGGCCACTTTAAGGACCACGAGGGAAGCCAAAGTCCACTCTCTTCTCAGGAAGAGAGGAGGAGAAGGGGACAGACAGTCACAGCCAATTAGCACATTTCTCCAAAGAAGACATACAGATGGCTAACAAGCACATGAAAACATGCTCAGCATCACTCATTATCAGAGAGATCCAAATCAAAACCACAGTGAGGTACCATCTCACGCCTGTTAGAATGGCTGCCATCGAAAAGTCTACAAACATTAAATGCTGGAGAGGGTGCGGAGAAGAGGGAACCCTCTTACACTGTTGGTGGGAATGCAAACTAGTACAGCCAATATGGAGAACAGTGTGGAAATTCCTTAAAAAACTGGAAATAGAACTGCGATATGACCCAGCAATCCCACTGCTGGGCATACACACCGAGGAAACCAGAACTGAAAGAGACACATGTACCCCAGTGTTCATCGCAGCACTGTTTACAATAGCCAGGACATGGAAACAACCTAGATGTCCATCAGCAGATGAATGGATAAGAAAGCTGTGGTACATATACACAACGGACTATTACTTAGCTATTAAAAAAAATGCATTTGAATCCGTTCTAATGAGGTGGATGAAACTGGGGCCTGTTATACAGAGTGAAGTATGTCAGAAAGAAAAACACCAAGACAGTATATTAACACATATATATGGAATTTATAAAGATGGTAACGATAACGCTACATACGAGACAGCAAAAGAGACACAGGTGTATAGAATAGTCTTTTGGACTCTGTGGGAGAGGGAGAGGGTGGGATGATTTGGGAGAGCAGCACTGAAACAGTATATTACCATATGTGAAATAGATCACCAGTCCAGGTTCCATGCATGAGACAGGGTGCTCAGGGCTGGTGCTCTGGGATGACCCAGAGGGATGGGATGGGGAGGGAGGTGGGAGAGGGGTTCAGGATGGGGAACACATGTACACCCATGGCTGACTCATGTCAATGTATGGCAAAAACCAACACAATACTGTAAAGTAATTAGCCTCTAATTAAAATAAATTAATAAAAAAAACACCAATAGCCAAGGTGTTATTATAGAGTATGTAACAAAGTCACTGGTTCTCACAAATATGCTTACCTTAAAAAATTTTTTTCAGTAAAATCATGTTTACTCAAACTCCAGAATATTCCATATAACACTTTTACTCAAGACTCTAGAGTCTAGAGGTGATAAAGTAGGAAAATAATGTTCATCTTTCTACCAAATTCTCTTTTTTTTTTTTAAATTGGAGCATAGTTGCTTTACTGTCTGAGCCAAGGTTGTGTTAGTTTCTAAGGTACAGTAAAGTGAATCAGCTATATGTGTACATATATGCCTTCTTTTTTTAGATTTTCTTCCCATCTAAGTCACCACAGAGCATTGAGTAGAGTCCCCCATGCTGTACAGCAGGTCCTTATCAGTTTTCTATTTTATACCGAGTAGCATATATTTCTGGAGAAGGCGACGGCACCCCACTCCAGTCCTCTTGCCTGGAAAATCCCATGGACGGAGGAGCCTGGTGGGCTGCAGTCCATGGAGTCGCTAAGAGTCCGATACGACTGAGCGACTTCACTTTCACTTTTCACTTTCCTGCATTGGAGAAGGAAATGGCAACCCACTCCAGTGTTCTTGCCTGGAGAATCCCAGGGACGGAGGAGCCTGGTGGGCTGCCGTCTATGGGGCTGCACAGAGTCGGACACGACTGAAGCGACTTAGCAGCAGCAGCAGCAGCAGCAGTGTATACTTTGACTTTTCACTTTCATGCACTGGAGAAGGAAATGGCAACCCACCCACTCCAGTGTTCTTGCCTGGAGAATCCCAGGGATGGTGGAGCCTGATGGGCTGCCATCTATGGGGTCACACAGAGTCGGACACGACTGAAGCGAGTTAGCAGCAGCAGTGTATATGTATCAGCCCCACTCTCCCAGCTTACGCCATCCCCTCCCCTCTTTGGGGTCCATATGCATGGCCTTTTTTCTGCTTTGTAAATGGGATCACCTATACCATTCTTCTAGATTTCACACATACACATTAATATACGCCATTTGCTTTTCTCTCTCTGATTTACTTCACTCTGTATGACAGTATTTCCAGGGACCTGATGGACCTAGAGACCAAATTCTTTCTTAACACAAGTTCTTTCTCTGGCCAAGCTACAGGTTATGCTGGCCCTGCTCCAGTGGACCACTTTTCCAGCCCTTTTGTCAATACTTTTCAGACTTTGGACTCTAGGATTTTCATTCCTAGAACTTGTCTTTCTGGCTTTCCAAACCATAATTTGGATTTGCTAACAAACATTATTATAATACCCTTGGCTTGTATTGTCACATTTAAGTGACTTCTAATTGACGTGGTTTAAACTGTACAAAAAAAAAAAAAATCCAAAATGTAACGTGAATATTTTGTTCACATTTTTTGTTCACATCAAAGTCTCACATTTTTTAAATATAAAAATATATATATATATATATTTACCTTCAAAAAACCATTTTAGGTCATAAATGTGATCACACTCTTGCTTATGTGGAAAATGAGGCACAGTTTCCTCATTTAAAGTCAGCCAGCTCATCTTCTAACTCAGAGAATCTGTCTATACTATACAGCATTCAGTCTTTCCCAGTAGGAAATTAAATTCTCCTAAATACTCAATTTCCATAGAAACAACAGCAAACAAAGGAATGACAAAAGGAATAAAAAGCATCAACTAGCTTTCTTTATATTTTATATTGTACATATTCATCATACTCATATTGCATATATTTATAATTTGTACACAGAATTTTCACTCTTTTTAAATCAACACTTTCTAATTGTTACCTGCACAGTTATGAATCACTGTGAATATATATGCATATGAATACAGTGTGGAAAAGACAGAAATGAAAGTTCATTTTAGAATCATGACACTGACAATTTTAACTCTTTCCTTTAAGAAAGGCCTATTGAACGTTTGATGAAGCTATTACCAAGGAAACTTAGACAGTAGAGATATAAGTTGTCATTTAAGGATCCAAGTTCCCCCCCCCCCCTTTTAATCAGGCCTGAAAAGTGAAAGTGAAAGACTTAGTTGCTCAGACATGTCCCACTCTTTGCAACGCCATGGACTGTGGCTCCTCTGTCCATGGACTTCTCCAGGCAAGAATACTGGAGGGGGTAGCCATCCCCTTCTGTAGGAGATCTTCCAGACCCAGGAACTGAACCCTGGTCCTTGGCATTGCAGGCAGATTCTTTACCATTTGAGCCAAGTCAATTCCAATATAAGCTCATTAATACTGAATTATTACACTAAATAAATAGTGCTGATGAAGGTATAAGAGAATCAGAATGTCTTGCATTCCTCCCAACTGTGGTTATTGACCATAATTAAATCCAGCTACTTCCATTCTCTGCTCACCGAAACAACTTTAATCACAAGATGTGCCAGCTATTAATATCTAGAGAACTTTGACATTCAAATAAATAAAATGGACACTATTAAACTCTGTGAAGAAAAAAAAAAAACAAAACAAAAAAAGGACATGCACTATTTCAATACTAAGAATTCTCTCTGCTTTGCTGATATGAAGCTGCCTACATTATAACACAGATGATGCATAACTCAAATGAGTGCCTACAAGGAAGTAAATCAAAGAAGCTGGGAAAACCATTTTTCTCATGCGGTAGTGAGCAGGCCAGAAATGCATTTGTACCTCTAAAGCACCTTGCAACATAATGGAAACCAGGTGAAGCTAAGTTTAAAGCACATATAAAAGTATTCAATAGCTTTCTATTTGCTGAAGAAATTGATATCCTTGACAAGTGACATTTCTGAGATGTAGACAATTGCCAAAGGAAAAAAATTAAATCCATCACAAAGTCCATTACTGAGAAGTAATAAATGTGTATGTGGATATAAAAGGAAATCAATACC
Organism: Ovis canadensis; assembly: GCF_042477335.2. Lineage (NCBI taxonomy): Eukaryota > Metazoa > Chordata > Mammalia > Artiodactyla > Bovidae > Ovis > Ovis canadensis. The sequence goes on from NC_091253.1 coordinate 15,923,400, forward strand.
CAGAAAAATTGGAGGAATTATATGGAAATTTAATTTCTTTAAATAAATACATGGCACAATTATAAAAGAATAATGAGGGATAATTCAATTTTGAACAAAGTTAATAAAGAGCCCAACCAAGCACTTAGCAGAAGCCTATTCAAATATCACCAACACCTTATCAAGGACATCTATTGCCAATGATTGAGAGGAATGACCGGTCAGTGGTCAGACGGAGCTGGTGGCCTTTCTACTTGACCAGCGTAACACTTAGGCTCAAGTCTGTCTTTCCAGGATTTCCTCTGACATTCACCCAGTGCCAGAACAATGACTAAGCATTATATGAACATGTCATAACAGCCACCTAACTGCAGGCAGGGGAGATCTAAAGCAAAGTGGGCCAGAGGCTGACATCCCTCTTGACTGCCCCTGCCTCTTAGTCCCCCAGGAGAAACCCTCCAAGTTCAACTTGAGTGCACTGCCTCCTCTGAAGTCTCCTCTGCCCCCTGGGACAAACTGGTCACTTATTCTTTGGCACCTACCCTATACCTTGAACATAGACAAAATCCTATAAATTGACTTTATCATACTTAAGGAGGCAATGTAGCATAGGCCAAGGAGCATGGATTTTAGGTTCAGAAGGTTTGGGTCAGAATCTCAGCTATGCAGTGTTGTGACCCTCAGGAATGCATCTGACCTCTGGAAACCTCAGTCTTATCATCTGTAAAATGGGAATAATAAGCACAATCCAAAGGGTTAAATGAAGAACTGCATTTCAATAGTTAATTATTGTTCCTGGCACATAAGTGGTACTCAGTGGGTAGTAAATACAAGTTGAGTAGTAAATACAACTGGATAGTAAATACAAGTTGGCAGCAGAGATAAGGATAGTCATTGTTTATATGATGCCCCCTCCCTTACAAAACAGAACCATTTCTTCCCTGCAGAGATAATGTGCACTTCACTGCTGACCTTCGAGCTGAGCAACATGCCAACGCGTGGTGTTTCTGTTTACGAATGAGTACACCTGCCCAACACTATTTGGCCCATTTGCTCTGAGATCAGCTCCCCACACTTCCTTTCTTCCACTTAGAACCCGTGTGGGTGTGAAACTCCATTTCCCTTCCTCACCAGCCTTTAGGCTCCGGCTAAGCTTGAGCTTCCTGGGTGGTGCAGTGGGAAAGAATCCCCCTGCCAATGGCAGGAGTTACAGGTTCAGTCCCTGGGTTGGGAAGATCCCCTGGGGTAGGAAATGGCAACCTACTCCAGTATTCTTGCCTGAAAAATTCCATGAACAGAGGAGCTAAGTGGGCTACAGTCCATAGGATCTGCAAAGATTTGGACACAATGGAATGACTGAGCACAGCAGCAGTCTTGGCTGGTGGAAGACAATGGTCTAACAAAGTACCTCTGCTTCCTGGGACCAGCCACCCCATCTCGGCTTTTTACCACTGCAGGGAAGGCAGACAGTGTCTGGTGCCTGCCAACCTGTTTGCTTCACTTTCCCCTCGTTGTTCTTGTTGCTCTCCCATCTAGTTTTAGCCATCCTATTTTAAATGCTCCATATTAAATTTCCTCTATTGATTTATCTGGCACATATATGTCTTCCTAGCTGAACCCAGTTTGTTTTTTTTTTCCCTGAATGGATCTGATATTTAATCTCAGGGGCCCACAAAGCTTAAGTGGAAATAATAAAACATTTACTCAGCCTATTTCACAAGGTCCTTGTGTAGGATCCAGGAAAATGCTGCCCATGAAAGTATTTTGAAACTATCAATCGTTGCACAAATGTAACATTTTGCTCTTAATATTTTCAGTTGCAAAGGAAAAGCTTAGTTTCACTGATCTATAGCGGCAATGTTCCAAATGATACTGATGGCTTCCAATGACATCATGCTTCAACTGTGTAATTTGCACAGTTGAATAAAGGGGAGGATGAAGTCCAAGAGATAACTGCGTTTGGCATAGCAGAACTCCTATGAGCTCATAAGTCAGAAGACACTGATAGAAACAGTGAAAATCATGGTTTTGCGGAAGACAAGGAATTATTTGGAAGACAGCCACCTTAGAGATTTGCTCCAAGTCTTAATTTTGCAGATGAGCAATCTCATTAAACTCCACAAGAATTCAGGCAATGTCAGGTTACAGTATCTGCTTATTTGAGAACAACACAAAAACAAAGGCAAAACATAAATGCAGATAGGAAAGATTTGCTTAGGAAGTCCAATTTTCAAGCAAAGTTTTGAATTCTGAACCAGGATATATTAGTTTAAGCAGCTATCTGAAACACAGTAAAATAATTTAAAAAACAATCATTAAGACATGCTAAATAATGTTTTTCAAACTGCATACGTCTGAAATCTAAATGAAGTCTGTAGTTAATGGTAGTGTACCAATGTCACTGTCCTTGTTTTTGTAACATCTTCTGATTGTATGTCATCACTAAAGGAGCTTGGAACTCTGTACTATTTTTAAAGCTTCTTTTAAAACCAAAACTATTTAATTCAAAATAAAAAGGTTTTTTTTTTAAGGTTCTTTGTATGCCAAGGAGAATGTATCACACAAGAAAAAAATCCATTAAAATCTGAAGTGCAAAGTTTGCAGCCTTAAAAGGACTATCTGGATGAAATCAGAAATACAGTTCTTACTCTGCTACACAACCAAGCTACTTATGCATTTTCTGAATCACTCCACAAGCACATACCGTCAAGTCATTAAGTGTGGTACCTTGTCACATTTTCCTTCTTAGCTCTTTTATCATTCGGGAGACGTCCTACCTTCTTTAATGAACCATCCTTCAGTTGGCCATGGGGTTCAAGAAATTTAAACTCCTGTGTTTGAAGTTTACTCACTTCCCCCAGGAACAACCAAGGACGACTAGTCACCAAATACCCTAACTCACTTCTCAAAATGTCAAACAGACCACAAACCTATCAGTCACATGTGAGGCTCTGACCATTTCCCACTGACATTTACCTCTTGGTTCATACGGAAAGTTTGTTTGAGGAATAGGAAAAGAAAACATCTGGACAAATAGCACTGCTCCATTCTCAACCATGTGAATGTTTGGGGACAGACTCTTAGGGAGGGTCTGCCCTGGGTCCAGAGATGCCCGCAGTCACTCGGAAGGATGCCTGGAGTCCGGCTCCAATGGGGAACATGGTGATGTGATTTCTTATAACCGTCCTGACTTTCCTCCAGATGAAAAAGCTACAGAAACCTTTTCTTTGTACAATGAAACCCTTCAACCTCAAAGACATTACTTTCAAAGAAACCACCATAGTCTTCAGGAAAACTGCTCTATAGGATATGAAAGTGTCTGTCCTGGGGCTTTATCTCCTTCCAAAATGTTACTTTCCCACACAGCACAGCTTGGGCAAGAAGCAGGGAGAGTGAGAAGCCAGCAGTTTCCCTCTCATACCCTTCCTCGGATACAGAGTTGCAGAGAGTTCACCACATCCAGCATCCTTGCTGCCCTCTGGCTGGGAACGTTCTTATCTCAAGTACTCTATGTTTAGTATCTGTGATTAGCTCAGATGTATTTGGTACAGCTCTTGGCACACAAGATGCCTTTTGCTTCCTGAAAACTCGGCAATCGGAGGTAGACCTATGATTCAGAAATACCTGGGCCCTGACTCCGCTTACTCCGCCCTGATGAGCGATGCTGATTTTAGTGTAAGATCAGGTGCGCCGCATTCCGTCGAGGATTCCGTCACCTAGCCCTCCACCATGTATCAGGGCAATTCTTGTGCCACGTCCACGTTATCCCTGAGAGTCAGTGGGATGCACACCAAGAAGGGAACCCTCCGCGGCTTCAAAGACCCCCTACTGCTCAGGCAGCATCACATGGCCAATGAGGGGATTCCAGGGAGTGTGCCTTGTGGCCGGGGGTGGGGGGGATTGCATGTTTGTGGGAAGGGAAAAGGGGGAAGGTAACTTTGCTCTATCTAGCTTTAAGCACACTTTGCTTCCACTGGGATTGCCTTTGCCTTGTCTAACACACACACACATATATAATGTGTACACACATCCACTGTGTGTGGATCAATATAGTAAATTTTTAAAAATCCTGACAGTAAAGTTGAGCATGTGATCTCTTCTCACCTGTCCCCACGCCCCCACCATAATCACTGAGGCCCTCAGAGACAGTTACAGCTGCTCTCAGCTGTACCACTGTCTCCTTTCTTCACTATAGGCTTATCTACATTGGAAGGCTCCCATTTTTTATGCCAGTCCTTAAGACTTGCCTGGTGGTTCAGACGGTAAAGCGTCTGCCTGCAATGCAGGAGACCAGGGTTCGATCCCTGGGTCGGGAAGATGCCCTGGAGAAGGAAATGGCAACCCATTCCAGTACTCTTGACTGGGAAATCCCATGGATGGAGGAGCCTGGTAGTTTACAGTCCACAGGGTCACAACAAGTCAGACACCACTGAGTGACTTCACGTTCTTTCTTTCTTTCTTTGGAAACCTGAGCAATCGTGATCACACAGTTTTGACGAAGTCCAAATCAGAAGTGCCTTCTGTGTTCCACCAGATGGCAGTCCCGCATCAGGGAAAAGGGGGTGGTGGGGGTGGTGGTGGTGGTTGTATTTTGGATACAGAAGTATGCGATTCTGGTATTTTCTGTGATGGGAAATACCGACAAGTATACAGGTTGGTTCAGTACAAAATGAAGTGTACGTGTTTTGTACAAACTCATCACAAGTGTTCTGTAAAAATACAAAAGCAAACCATGTGAATTCCCCGACTTAAAAATATTTTGATGACTAACCTAAAGTTCTGGTACATGACATAGAGTTGAAAACAAAACCCACAAAAGATAGAATATGTTCAAGTATGCAGTTATAGTCACTATCTGGATATGGTTAATATCCTAAATATACCTCTGCTTCATAGCTGCAAACTGCTTCAACTTTTTCATTTGGAAAGTGTTATGACGACATATTGCATAGCGCTAGGTTAAAACGCCAGCACACGTATGAGTAAGCAGCAAGGAATTATCTTTCCATGGTGATAAAGGGATTCTTTAAAAAAATCTAGTTTTACCCAGCCACAGGGTGAATGAAACCTTTCCATCTGTCTCTCACAGCAACCTTTACCACGGACCACACAAGACAGTTCTCATCCATTCCTGGGGAATCCAGTCCAGAATCGAACGCATCTCTTGTGCCAGTAGCCTGGCTCTGCTCCAAGACCGTGTCACTCTCTGGCAGTAAGTGATGCTAATGAAATAGCATCTACTTCAGAATGCCTGATGTGATGTCCATGACGGGCTAAAGGGCCAGCTCCACAGATAAGAATGGGCAGGCTCACACTTGCAGCCTTCTGCCTGCAGAAACTGAACATGGCACTGGACCCGAGGCTCTCTGGGTGCATTGCTTTCATGATGCTTTAAGCTGACTGACAGGTGGTCTGGCATTACCCTGTTTATCAAGATAGTGTTTTTCAGGATACTGTGGACATCACCTAAATCAACATTTCGCCTCAGATTCCAATTGGGTATTTTTGAAGCAAACTATTATCCATTTCTGTGCATGAATATTCTGGATTTTCATCTACTCTTAGCTTGAAGTCAGCTGTAAACCCCTGTGACAGATGGCTCAAAATCTTTTCTGTGGATCGGTGCTAACATATCATGCTTATCTTTAGTCATTTTCTTACTTCCCAAAGAGATTATTTAATTGTTCCCTATTCCTTTCGGTCCTACCAGCAGCTTTCCAGTATTAAAGAAGCTTGTGTTTCTTTCTTGCAGCCATTTGCCACCATTTTTCACATGTCCAGAGACACTTTTCCCTTGATCTTATGCCTCTTATCATGGATTATTTATTTATTCTGTTTATCAGTGGTAGGTAATATAAGTTTGTACTTTCGTTTCCTAATATATATTTATCTTGTAGGATCCAAGTGTAGAGATATTTAGAGAGAGAAATTGTTTGGAAAAATAAGTATTTTTACATTTTCCCCAGAACTTTGAGTCAAGCATATTTCTCTGTTTAGGTTATTAACAACCAAAATGTTAATTTCTACAGATACTTGTTATCTGCATCAGTGCACAAGTGAACTAAAGCTAATTAACACAAATTCTATGAGCAATGATAAAAGTACTCTACCACTATGTTTTTGGAGACAACACACACTTTTGTGCACCATTATAGTACATGGTTTAATTTGCCCTGCACATACAGAAAGGCATAAAAATGGAGCTTATCAAAGCCTACGTTTACGGCAATTGAATTACATCATATCACAAAAACAAATTTCACATACTAAAGATTCAATCTTAACAAAAGAAAATGTAGGTCCGCTAGGCTGTTTTGAAAGATTATCTATAATCAAGGAGCTAAATGGGTCATAATGTAACATTTTATGTATTTTTCCTAACCCAAAGGCCCTGTAGAAAATTGACCTAATTAAGGCTCTGTAGAGAGCTTTTAATTTTTCCACTACTGTGAGTTTTACTTAGTTATGAAATGAAGCTTAATGATTTATTTTTTATTATTTCCTATAAAAATCCTCAATAAAATCAAAGTCGATGAATAACTTTAGAAACAAAAGTGCTACCCAACAGACTCCAGCCTTTCATTGTGAGGAGCCATTATAATCAGCAGTATCATTTTCCTTAGATTTGTTTATTTTCCATTACTCATGACTGCTTCTTTTAATTGGACCAAGCTAGCTTCCTTTAGACTCCCCTCCAGAGTGATGTTGGCAGAAATGATTGGCAGTTCCTTCTCCCACACGGTGCCATCCTGAAATTGCAAATGTCAGTTAACAGGCTTCCTTCTCTCTCCAGTGTTTAAGAGTGGGAGTCTGCATTTAGCAGAAAGTAGTCTGGGTGCACATATTTCTGAATAAATGCATGTGAATCTATGCATTCAAATTCTGGAATCAAGGGCTTAAAGGAAGCCAGAAAGGTCAACCACTCCATCCACGGCTTGCGTTCCCATCTGTCATCTATTTGTCAGCCACTCCAGGCAGGTGAAACTATAGCCTACTTTCAAAAATGATTACATTTAACCCCTTCTGAGTTACTTGTAGTAGAGGGTTAAGAAGAGCAGCACTGACTTAATTTTGCAAAGCATTTTTTGTTTATACCAGGACATTTTGCACTAAGGCTCTTATTAGCTTTTATGGCCAGGAATAAAGTGGCATTTCGTTGTCCCTCGCCTCCTTATTTTTTGTATCCAATTAAAATTGAGGGACTATTAGCAGTGAAATGGCCAATAAGTGCAGGTAGTGTGATAAGCAGAAGCTATCAAGGTAACAGAGTCTGTGTTTGGCCCAACATTTGGCTCCTAACTGAACCTGTGCTCACCATGTACTAAAGCATGTAAGGGAGCCTCAGTCATGCAGGAGTGACAACACAGTCCCACCCTTATTTCCAAATTCTTATTTATCACACCACTAAAAAAAAAAAAAAACTAAACTAAATCTATTATTAAATAAATGTAATACGAATAAAATGTTTTCATAATAAATTAGCTAAATGTTTCTTTTAAGGAAAAGAAAGAAGAAAAAAAATTATTTTGGCAGCCAGGGCGCCTTAGTTCAAAATGAACTAAGGTTAACAGAAGAGGCAGCTCCCCAAGTTTAGGTCATATTTAGCGGTGTCTCAAGGAGAGAAATCCGCGACCAGGTGGATAAAAAGCAAGGAGATGCACAGAAAGGAGCCTTGCTATCTTTGCCATCATGGATGACATCAGGGAGAAGCTTTGATCAGTGGCTGTTATTTTATTTGAAATGGTTCCCACTTCATGGCAGCAACTGTTCTGAGTACTTTATACACAGTAAATCGTTTAATCTCGGGCAGAGGATGAGGATGAGGATGAGGTTCAGGGGCTTCCTGCCGCCCTCCGGAGGACACGTGCGCAGCAGACCGCAGGCCCGGCCTTACGCTCACGGCTGCTTCCTCAAAGCAGGCGCTGTCGGCCAGCACGCCCCAGCACACCCCGTGGCCGTCTCCACGGTGCAGGGTCGGCCTCACTCTGTGCCCCAGGAACGGGGTAGTGTCCCCTCGGGTCACACACATGCAGAAAAGCACGAACACCCCACTGGTCCTCACTCTTTTTGGGTCCTATCGCTCTTCCTTCAACCCGCTCCCCCATCCCACGTCAGGAGCCACTAGAAAATGCAGGCTGGATCTTAAATGGATGAAGGAAGGAAACACACACACACACACACACACACACACACACACACAATTTTTTCTTCCCCCTGAGCAATTAGCTTGTGAGAGGCATGGATAAGGGTTTGTGGGATTTATCTCATTTAATCCTCATAAGAAAGGTTCTTATTCCCGCTTTACAGGCAAGGCTGTGTTAGTCATAAGCCTTTCTTTCCCACCCGCTAGACCTCCCTGTCTCCTACCCAATTACTCTCTTAAAAAACTGAAATATCTCTTGCCTACAAAAAAAAATATGCTCCTTTCCAGAACTCCTCTTCCCAAAACCTTACAAGATGAGGGCATATTTATAGAGCAGGATTTTGCTTAGGGGCCGGAATATATTTGCTAAATCCTGAACAGGTTTCTGCTAGAAATGTGTTTACTGCTATGATAAATACACTTGTTGATAAAATGTTGCTGTCGTAACTTTCACCTGGGTGAAAAATGTTTCAAAACAACATATTTGGGGAGCCAATTGGGATACATTCCCAGGATGCCTATTATATTTCACATCTTCAGAAACATTTCTGAGAAAAAATTGTGTCCTGGAAGCATGACCTTTTTCTGAACAGAATAATCATTGGAAAAGAAAATAGCAATCAACATAAAAAGGCTACATTCCCCTGCATATCCTGTCTCCATAATCCTTTTCCTGTAATTAAAAGCATCTGAAAACCTGCTACAAAATAACTACAAAAGCAAAATTGGGGGAAATTAATTCCATCTGAGGTTGTTACAGCTAAATTCACCTATTCCAGGACGAAATCCTGAGAATACTGACACCAAGGAAGTTTAATCAAAACTTCAGTGATTTTACAGCCTCCTCACCCAGCAAGAAAAAGGAAATGGGATAAAGCAGAAGATTCAACGTTGGTCTGCCGAAAAAAGGCATTAAAATACACAGAGACAGACCATTAGAATTCTGAATCCAACTCTCATCCTGTTCCCTACCCTTCTTCTGTTCTTTTACGACCTATGACTTAGCAGATGACAATACAAGGTATCACAGGGACACCTCACTTATTCAGGAATACCTTATTTCATACAAGGTCACTTTCCAGAAAAGTGAAAATTTAACAATACGCTTTACAAACAAAAAGGAAAAGAAACCTGAAATGTATTAGGCACCATTCAGGTCTCTTTAGAGAGAATTCATGACATACAGTTTTACAAATTCACCTGAAGTTTAGGTGTCAAGGCACCACTTTGTCTTCCGTTCTCTTTGAGTTCACATGTGGACAGCTCACCATCCAACCCTTTAGGTTCCTAAGCCCTCTCAGACTTCCCATCTTTATGTCTTGCTGCTTCTTTAATAAACCCAACTCGTCACATCACACTTCTGGTCGCAGCTGTCCAAGACACTGGTTAGAGACTGTCTAACCCAGCAGGACTCCACAGAGCCTTCCCAGGACAGACTCCTCCCCCATAACCCCTGCTTTAGCTCCTCTATCAAGTAAACAGATAAAAGTGTCTGGTGCACACTTAGGAGTAGTTTTACAAATGCAAAGACCCCCACCAAACAGAAGAACTTAATTTTTTGACCATGAGCATGTAGCCCCTGTACTTGTTAGAGCCTGTGGACTGATGATGTTAACCCCTGGGACCCCACTCTGTTACCACACCATCAACCAACCATCGGCTAGGCATGAGCAGATCGTATATATCCTGCAACCCTTTCCCTCACGTGCCCTTTAAAATGCTTCCTGGAAGCCCAACTGGGAATCCAGGTGTTTGGAACACAAGCTGTCTGTTCTCCTGGCTGGGTGCCTGCAATAAATGCCACACTGTCTTCACTACAACCCAGTGTCAGTAGACTGGCTTTATTGTGCACAGGAGAGTGGACCCACATTTGGCTCTATAACAATATCGCCTTCCATGAGAAATCTTCCTGACTCTCCGAATCTGGGCTCCAGGTTACTCATGAGTTCTCACAAGCACTATGGACTTTCCAGGAAAGAACTGACCACACAGTCCTTACAACTGCCTGTTTACTCCTCCAAACATTTCACTGAACACCAAGCAGACCAGGAAAGGATTAATTTCTATTGTACACTCTTTCAAACCTCTAGAGTTAGTACACTGCCCAATGCATGGATATTCAACAAATGCTTATTGAGTGAATGAAATAAGCTACCTCACTATGCACTAATATTGGCTGCTATCAAGGTTTGTGAACTGGACAGGTTGGTATTGGTTTAGCTGTTATGTTCTAATTCAGGAAGTTGGCAGTGTTTAGGATGACATCAATTGTGTGAGGACAAGTCCTAACTCCACCACATATGAACTGGGAAACTTTGGGAAAATTGGTCCGTTTCTTCAAACCTCAATTTCCTTCTCAGTTAAATGAGAAGTCATATTGAACCCACAGCTTGCTATTGTGGAAAGAATTAGACGATTTATGCAAATTTTAATAAGCTATGAATAGCTACTTATATCTTACCTGTAATTACAATTACCAACTAATATAGGGCTATCTTCGGAGAAGGCAATGACACCCCACTCCAGTACTCTTGCCTGGAAAATCCCATGGATGGAGGAGCCTGGTGGGCTACAGTCCATGGGGTCGCACAGAGTCGGACACGACTGGGCGACTTCAGTTTCACTTTTCAGTTTCATGTACTGGAGAAGGAAATGGCAACCCACTCCAGTGTTCTTGCCTGGAGAATCCCAGGGACGGGGGAGCCTGGTGGGCTGCCATCTATGGGGTCGCACAGAATTGGACACAACTGAAGAGACTTAGCAGCAGCAGCAGCATAGGGCTATCTTTGCCCACACTATCCTGAGCTGCCTTAGTTTTATTCTACTATTTTAAATGTCTTGACTTTTCCCATTAAGAGTAACTGACAGAATAGCTTCTCTCAGAATTGATTACTTGTATGGTAATTCATTACTGGCACTTTTGTTCTTTTTTTTTTTAATCACATGTCCCAGCTATTTCTTTTTATGCTAAGCATCTTCAATTCCAAATTTGCATCCTGAATTCCACACTTTTTCACAAAATCCAGCCCATAATTGCGTGGGATTCCTGGGTACCTCAAATTAAGAGCCATAGCATTACCTCAAAAGTCTGCACTGAAAATTATCTGTCACGTTTCCAGAAACCTGCTCCAGTGTCCGCTTTCCAAAAGTCCCTTGATGGTTACACAACCCCTTCCTGTGTTCAGGTTCAAAACCTCAGAAGCACTTCTGGTGCCCTTGTGCACACATCCAGCTGCGAGACTCTCAGCTCCCTCCCTGATGGCCTTACTACTCAACTGCTGGGGAGTCACTACACCCTTCTAACTGATCCACCTCAGTGGGCTTTCACAACTCTAATTTTTCCCACAAAGCAAAGTGGAACATTTTCCATTTCTTGGTAGAGCTCTCTTCACAGGAACCCTCCACTTATAAATAGAAGCAAGCATAAGCAGAGCTGTTAGAGACTTTCCAGGCCCTCGGAAGGGCCGCATTCCATTCCCAAGCACTCAGGATCCCAGGCAATCTGATCCACGGTGCCTGCGAAACAACCTCTTCTCTTTCAAGTTCCATTTACTTTTTTCTGTGCTTCAACCTTCCCTTTGCCTGTCAGTCAGATGCTGAGAGGCTTGGAGACCCTTTCCCTACATGTGTTATAGAGCCAAGCACACCAAGAGCACACCATCTCCATCTCCTTTTGCTATTAAATTTCTCTCCATGGCACTGGAAACTACATGATATGAATAATCTGTTTACTTGCTCCTTATCTGTCTCTCCTTTTTAGAATGTAAGGTCCCTGTACTTTGTTTTATTCACTGGTGTATTCTCATAACTTGGACTCAATGTAGGTACTCAATACTTTCTGGACGAATGGATGCACATGGCTATTATCACATGAGCCATTAAAATACAATAGCTGCTGTATTTAAATCTCTTTAAACGTATGACAAATCTCTTTATTTTTTGAGTTGTTGTTCAGTCACTCAGTTATGTCTGACTCTTTGCAACCTCATGGGCTGCAACACGCCAGGATTCCCTGTCCTTCACCATCTCCCGAAGCCTGCTCAAACTCATGTCCGTTGAATCAGTGATGCCATCCAACCATCTCATTCTCTGTCATCCCTTTCTCCTCCTGCCTCCTATTTTCCCCAGCATCAGGATCTTTTCCAATGAGATGGCTCTTTGCATCAGGTGGCCAAAGTATTGGAGCTTCAGCTTCACCATCGTCCTTCCAAGGCATATTCAGGGTTGATTTCCTTTACGATGGATGAACTGGTTGGATCTCCTTGCAGTCCAAGGGACTATCAGGAGTCTTCTCCAACACCACAGTTCAAAAGTTATCAATTCTTCAGCAGTCAGCCTTCTTTATGGTCCAACTCTCACATCCATACATGACCACTGGAAAAACCATAGTTTTGATTATACGGACTTTTATATGGACCATTTTTGAGTTAAACCTTTTAAATGAATCATTTATTTAAATCATTAATTCCAATGATTTAAATAAATGTTTAGAATGTAATCTACATATGAGCATAGTCACATGTCTTACTTATATATCCGTCAATACTCAGCATGGTCTTAGCATGTTATAGATGTTCAATAAATGGTGAATTCAATCAAATCATACGCAGACCTTGGTTATATGATTTTTATGACTGCTCACATTTCAGTCCCTTAAGGAAAAACATTTCCCACACTCTGCTTATTCTGTTTTTGAAGTCACCAAAATTTGACATGTGGAAACTGAAACAGTTCGATAATTAATGTAAAAGTTTACATAGCAAAAGTATACGTTAAATATTTAAGATAATTCATTACAATCTGCTCATGGCCGCGTTCTTCACTTGATCAATGTAAATGAGCTTTCACTCGGCATCCGTGGACTAAGAGACTAAGAGAAAGAAATGTGCTGTTCCAGCCGCACCACGAGGATCACCTCTCTAAATGCATAGCAATGGTAAGATGACCTCCAACAGGGGCAATTAGCTTTTCAGTGCCTAATAAGGAAGTCGTGCAAAAATGTTTGCTGAATGAAGTCCCCAGTATAAAAGCAATGAGTCAAGGATATGAAGCTGGGCGTCCCTGCCTCCAGGAAAGACCCAGCTCCCCGCGAGGCCCCCTCCCCACACCCATCCTCAGGGATCACGGCATGCAGGCTCCAGCAGTAGGCTTATGTCTCATCTCAACTTCTCTGAACTCAGTTTTCTCTTATTAGCAACTAACAGGTTGGTGATATTTGGTAAGTACTTTTCTAGTTATAATAAAATGAGACCCAAAGAATAACGTTACATTATAGTTTCAAAATGGTTTGAATAAATTTTACTCCTTTTCTAAAGATGTTCTATAATTTTATGAAGATAGGATTATTTATAATTCAAAACAATTTTAATTAAATACTGATATTCATATATATCATATATTCACCAACCAGAAATGAATTAATAGCTCCCTTTGAGGGCCTTTTTTAAAAAGCTGTTGGCAGTCTATGTTACTTGATTCTTAGAATTCAGCCTGTCAACTTCAATGCCTCACTCACTCTTATGGTAAAATTAATACTTTCATATTACACATGTTTCTTTCAACATCTTCAACCCTAATTTAAACTATTTGAATTATAGTCTACACAAGGTTATTATGGCATTTTGCAAACTTGAATTTATTTTTTTATTTTATAGAGGAGAAATTTCTTTGCATATTTTTAAAAATTCTGAGCTATTTACATAAACTTGATGTGTTCAGTGTCACAGAAATAAACCAATGTCTTCTGAATTTTCATTAGAATAATCTTCAAAAACATGCTCACTAATTCTGAGAAACTAAGGTGAAGAATGGCCAAAACAAAATTCTTTTTGAAAAACAAGGAGGGCAAGTCTGAGTAACAGGAAAAGCAAAACATGAGTCTTCCTTGTCAATTACCAACAGCCCATCTGAGTAACAGGTTCTCTCACAGAGAAAAAAATTGCTTATTCCATCTAGATTGCTTTTAGGTGTGGTATTAGCAGTTATGAACCAAGTAAAAAAAAATATACATATAAAGTTTGCCAATTGTTCTATCAAAATTTTAGGTTTTTTTTGTTTTTTTGTTTTTTTTTTTTTTCCTGGCACACATTCTAGATCGCAGATGCTAATGAGAGGCAGAAAGGCAAAGAATGATCAGAGGAGGGTCTACCGACTCCCAACCTTAGAACCTGGACAGAGACATGCAACACCAAAGTTACAGTATCAGTAATTCTGGCAACCACTTATCAGACAGTGAGTGTTGCTGTTCCCCTAATGTATTCCTTCCAGAGTGCCTGTTTTGCTAGCCAAAGAATCAATAAGAGCCCTGGGATAAAAACGAGAATGAAGTCTCAGAATCCAATTACTGAGGTTTGTGTATAAAACAGCAGAAAACAAAATATGCAGATTTCCTTTTCTCATTCTATTAGGATGATAAAGACAGTAGTTGTCTGTTCACAATAAAGACAGCCAGAGTAATTCAAAATAACTGAATGCACAAAGAAATGCCATGCCATATTTTTAATGAATGAGCTTCAGTTCATTTCAATAGGAAGTCATTAAAAATTTAAGGCATTTTCTCAAGGGTGAATTCTCAGCTTCCCCCAACCAGACTTAGAATACATAGAGTTTAGAAATTACTTATTACCTGATGGACAGCTATACTTTTAAATTGCTTTAATAAAATCTATTTCAAACATTGTTATCAGAAATTCATTTCCTAAACACGGCAAGAAAAAAATACTGTTATGTGTTATTTGTTTTCATAAAATTTAGAACTTAATTTTTAATATTTAATACTTTCAAGAACAATAAACTGAGATTATACTAGATCAAAATTCATATCAATATATTTCAAATGTATTATGAACCTCTGTGTTAGAGTAGTTAATGTAGATTGAAATGTCTTTTATAAGTTTAATTATGCCGTATATCAAGTGAATTTGTTTTATAAACAAAGGCTTGCCACCAGAATAGGAACAAAAAATTGACATTTGTGCTGTGTAGATATTTTATTTGAATAAATGCTTTTTAAGTTTTGACAATGAATACACATCTTTCGTCTTCATCTTCTCTAACCTAAAGGAGATTTACACACAGTCACTAAGAAATAAACTGAAATACAGGCATACTTTAGAGATTCAGTGCAGACTCAGTTCTTGACCACCACAATAAAGCAAATATGACAATAAGGAAAGCCTTTTTGGAATGTTTGTCTTTTTTTGTCTATTTGGTAAATTTTTACTCATTCTTCTACACTTCTTTTTTTTTGACAGGAAACAGCATTTATTTGTGAGCATGATTAAGGAGGGGACAGCGCTGATGCTCTCCTGCATGCAGGGCCTGCCATCTGTCCAGGGGACCACGATTAGGGATGTATCTGACCCCACAGCCAACCAGGATGAGCAGCTTTTCTGCCACCATGTTTTCAAATTCATCCGCATTAAACTGAGTAAATCCCCAGAAGATGTGGATCTTCTGGTGCCCCGGGAACTTGAACTCAACCTGGCCGAGGGCTTGGATCACACGCTCTTCGTTCTGCAGTCTGGTGCCTTCGGGCACTATCACCTGGCCAATGTGGACCCTGGCCACTGTGCCCTGGGGCTTTCCAAAGGCGCTGCGCATCGGTCTGGAGTCTATCAGCTCCAGCACAAACAACATCCTGTTGATGCGGATAACGTGGAAGGGGTGGAGCCACAGTGGGATGTGAAAACCGTCTTAACCACCGCTTTTAGCCATGTACTGTTGGCACAGATACGGGCAGCCTCCAGGGCTTCAGAGAGCTGCTCATGCGCATCTGACACCGTGGGCCACAGAGTGGGAACTCATCCAGTTAGGCCTTCTTATGCCCAAGTCGAAGATGCAGATTTCAGCATCAGGGACACCTCGGCAGAAGCGGGACTTTGGGTACAACTTGTTCTTACAATACCGGTAACATCGGGCGGGGCGGCGGCCCATGGCGACACTAGGATCTTCAGCGACATGCGGGTGGATAATGCAATAATGTTAATCACAGTGAATTTTTGGTTTCCCAGTGTATATAAAACTTATGCTTATATTATGCTATAGTCTATTAAGTGTGCATTATGTCTGAAAGACGATGTGCATATGAATGTTAAAGTATTTTGTGCATACGAATGTTAAAATATTTTATTGCAAAAAAATGCTAACCATCATCCGAGCCTTCACCAAGTTGCAATCTGGTTGCTGGTGCAGGGTCTTGCCCTGAGGTTAATGACTGCTGACCAATCAGGGTGGTTGGCTGCTCAAGGGTGGGGTGGCTGCAACAATTCCTTAAACTGAAACAGTGCTGAAGTTTGCAGCATCTTCTCGTTTCAGGAATGATTTATCTGTAGCAAGCAGTGCTGTTTGACAGCATTTTACATACAGGAGAAGTTCCTTGAAGTCAGTCCTTTCAAACTCTGGCAATGCTTTATCAACTAAATTGATGCAATATTCTGAATTCTTGGCTGTCATTTCAGCAATCTTTACAGCATCTTCACTAGGAATCATTTTCTGTGCTCATCCATAAGAAGCAAATGCTCAAATGTTAAAGTTTTACCATGAAATTGCAGCAATTCAGTCAACACCTCAGGCTCCACTTCTAACTCTAGTTTTTTTTTTTTGTTTTTTTTTTTTTCCATTTCCATGACACCTTGAGTGACTTCCTCCACGAAGCTTTGGACCCCTCATCCATGAAGGGAGTCATCCATGAGGACTGAAATCAATCTAAAGTCTCTGTTAATGTTGATGTTTGGACCTTTTCCTGTGAATCACAATTTTTTTTAATGGCACCTAGAATGGTGAATACTTTCCAGAATGTTTTCAATTGATTTTACCCAAATATATTAGAGGAATCACTGTCTAAGGTAGCTATAGCCTTAAACATGCATTATTTAATATAATCTGAAAGTCAAAATGACTCCTTGATCCATGGGCTATAGAATAGATGTTGTGTTTCCAAGCATGAAAACATTCCTCTTGTCCATCTCCATTGGCGCTCTTTGGGGACCAGGTACATTGTCAATACGCAGCAACATTTTGAAAGGAATCTTTTTCCTGGGCAGTAGGTCGCAGCAGTGGCCTTAAAATATTCAGTAATTCACGTTGTAAACAGATGTGTTGTCATGAAGACTTGTTACATTAACAGAGTTCAGGCAGAGTAGACTTAGCATCATTCTCAAGGGCCCCAGGATTCTCAGAACTGGTGAGTGAACACTGGCTTCAACTTAAAATACCAGCTGCATTAGCCCCTGACAAGAGAGTCAGCCTGTTCTCTGAAGCTTTGAAGCTAGGCAGTGTCTTCTCTTCTGCTATGAAAGTCTTAGATGGTGTCATCTTCCAATATGAGACTGTTTCATCTAAACAGAAAAGCTGTTGTTTAGGGTCGCCAGCTCCATTTATGATCTTAGCTAGATCTCCTGGGTGACTTGCTCTTTCACCTTACACTTCAGTGTTATGGAGATGGCTTCCTTCCTTCAGCCTCAGGAACTGACCTCTGCTAGCTTCAGACTTTTCTTTTGCAATTTCCTCAGCTCTCTTAGACTTCATAGAATTAAAAAGAGTTTGCTCTGGATTAGGCTTAAGGGACTGTTGTAGCTGATTAGATCTTCTATCCAGAACACTAAACCTTTCTCCATATCGGCAATAAGGTAATTTGCTTTCTTATCCTTTGTGTGTCCACTAGGGTTGCACTTTTAATTTCCTTTAAGACTTTTTTTTTTACATTCAAAACTTGGCTAACTGTTTGGCACAAGAGGCCTCACTCTTGGCCAGTCTTGCTTACAACACATCTTCCTCACTGCTGCTGCTAAGTCGCTTCAGTCGTGTCCAACTCTGTCTGACCACATAGATGGCAGCCCACCAGGCTCCGCCTTCCCTGGGATTCTCCAGGCAGGAACACTGGAGGGGATTGCCATTTCCTTCTCCAATGCATGAAAGTGAAAAGTGAAAGTGAAGTCACTGAGTCGTGTCCAACTCTCAGCAACCCCATGGCCTGCAGCCAACCAGGCTCCTCCATCCATGGGAGTTTCCAGGCAAGAATACTGGAGTGGGGTGCCACTGCCTTCTTCCTCACTAAGCTGAATCATTTCTACCTTTTGATTTAAAGTGACAGACATGCGACTCTTGCTTTCAACTGAACAGTTGAAGGGTGATTAATTGTCCTAATACAATATTGTTGCATCCCAAGTACAGGAAGAGAGACAGGAAATAGTCAAGTGGAGCAGTCAGAAGAGGCTTGATGTTTATCATTTAAATTCACCATCTCACACTGGCACAGTTTGTTGTGCCCTAAAACAATTACCATAGTAACAACAAGAATTACTGATCACAGATCACCATCAGTTCAGTTCAGTCGGTCAGTCGTGTCTGACTATTTGCGACCCCATGAATCACAGCACGTGAGGCCTCCCTGTCCATCACCAACTACCGGAGTTCACTCAGACTCACGTCCATCGAGTCCGTGATGCCATCCAGCCATTTCATCCTCTGTCGTCCCCTTTCCTCCTGCCCCCAATCCCTCCCAGCATCAGACTCTTTTCCAATGAGTCAACTCTTCACATGAGGTGGCCAAAATACTGGAGTTTCAGCTTTAGCATCATTCCTTCCAAAGAAATCCTAGGGCTGATCTCCTTCAGAATGGACTGGTTGGATCTCCTTGCAGTCCAAGGGACACTCAAGAGTCTTCTCCAACACCACACTTCAAAAGCATCAATTCTTCGGCGCTCAGCCTTCTTCACAGTCCAACTCTCAGATCCATACATGACCACTGGAAAAACCATAGCCTTGACTAGACAGAGCTCTGTTGGCAAAGTAATGTCTCTGCTTTTGAATATGCTATCTAGATTGGTCACAATTTTTCTTCCAAGGAGTAAGCGTCTTTTAATTTCATGGCTGCAGTCACCATCTGCAGTGATTTTGGAGCCCCAAAACATAAAGTCTGATACTGTTTCCACTGTTTCCCCATCTATTTCCCATGAAGTGATGGGGCTGAATGCCATTATCTTCGTTTTCTGAATGTTGAGCTTTAAGCCAACTTTTTCACTCTCCTCTTTCACTTTCATCAAGAGGCTTTTTAGTTTCTCTTCTCTTTCTGCCATAAGGATGGTGTCATCTGCATATCTGAGGTTATTGATATTTCTCCTGGCAATCTTGATTCCCGCTTGTGTTTCTTCCAGTCCAGCATTTCTCATGATGTACTCTGCATATAAGTTAAATAAGCAGGGTGACAATATACAGCCTTGACCTACTTCTTTTCCTATTTGGAACCAGTCTGTTGTTCCATGTCCAGTTCTAACTGTTGCTTCCTAACCTGCATACAGATTTCTCAAGAGGCAGGTCAGGTGGTCTGGTATTCCCCTCTCTCTCAGAATTTTCCACAGTTTATTGTGATCCACACAAAGGCTTTGGCATAGTCAATAAACAGAAACAGATGTTTTTCTGGAACTCTCTTGCTTTTTCCATGATTCCAGCAGATGTTGGCAATTTGATCTCTGGTTCCTCTGCCTTTTCTAAAACCAGCTTGAACATCAGGAAGTTCATGGTTCACGTATTGCTGAAGCCTGGCTTGGAGAATTTTGACCATTACTTTACTAGCATGTGAGATGAGTGCAATTGTGCAGTAGTTTGAGCATTCTTTGGCATTGCCTTTCTTTGGGATTGGAATGAAAACTGACCTTTTCCAGTCCTGTGGCCACTTCTGAGTTTTCCAAATTTGCTGGCATATTGAATGCAGCACCTTCACAGCATCATCTTTCAGGATTTGAAATAGCTCAACTGGAATGCCATCACCTCCACTAGCTTTGTTCATAATGATGCTTTCTAAGGCCCACTTGACTTCACATTCCAGGATGTCTGGCTCTAGATGAGTGATCACACCATCGTGACTATCCAGGTCGTGAAGATCTTTTTTGTACAGTTCTTCTGTGTATTCTTGCCACCTCTTCTTAATATCTTCTGCTTCTGTTAGGTCCAGACCATTTCTGTCCTTTATCGAGCCCATCTTTGCATGAAAGGTTCCCTTGTTATCTCTAATTTTCTTGAAAAGATCTCTAGTCTTTCCCATTCTGTTCTTTTCCCCTATTTCTTTGCATTGATCACTGAAGAAGGCTTTCTTATCTCTCCTTGCTATTCTTTGGAACTCTGCATTCAGATACTTATATCTTTCCTTTTCCCCTTTGCTTTTCACGTCTCTTCTTTTCACAGCTATTTGTAAGGCCTCCCCAGACAGCCATTTTGCTTTTTTGCTTTTCTTTTCCATGGGGATGGTCTTGATCCCTGTCTCTTGTACAATGTCACGAACCTCACTCCATAGTTCATCAGGCACTCTATCTGTCAGATCTAGGCCTTTAAATCTATTTCTCACTTCCACTGTATAATCATAAGGGATTTGATTTAGATCATACCTGAATGGTGTAGTGGTTTTCCCTACTTTCTTCAATTTAAGTCTGAATTTGGTAATAAAGAGTTCATGATCTGAGCCACAGTCAGCTCCTGGTCTTGTTTTTGTTGACTGTATAGCGCTTCTCCATCTTTGGCTGCAATGAATATAATGAATCTGATTTCGGTGTTGACCATCTGGTGATGTCCATGTCACCATAACCAGTAATAAAAATGTTGGAAATATGAGAATTACCAATATGCAACAAAGATGCAAAGTGCGACGATGCTATTGGATAACCAGTGCTGACAGACTTGCTAAATGAGGGGTTGTGAAGGTTTCTTCAACATGTAAAAAACACATTATTTTAAAAGTGCAATAAAACAGGCTTTGTCTCTATTATAGGATAAATTCAGCTTTATCTCTAGAAAAAGGAGTTTTAGTGTGCGGCAAAGATTCTGAAATACACCAAGCATGGTATTTTAATACAGATTCTCTTGTCCAAGGTTACATGTGCTGCAGCTCAGGACAAGCTGCCCCCAAATGTGCCAAAGTGGCATATTGATTATTTTGAATTAAGATTAAAGGAGAGCCAGCTGGAACAAAAAGAACACTCTGGCCCTCCTTTGTCCCCATGAGAGCAGGAAACAAAGCTCCCGTGGGAAGGTGCCCTACCTTTGGCTATGGATGGAGGGCATCCTTATTGACAGAGAGAGGGGATTCAAGGTCCCGAAAGCTGTCTGAACAAACTGTGTTACTTCTTCATTTATCTGCTACCCCAAGGAAGACCTCTTAGTTTCAACAAATGTTCACAACTACTTGATTCTTCATCTAAAAGGTATATCAACATCCTGATGCAATCACTTCTTAGCCCCCTTATGCATAGGGCCTCCACATTTATACAAATTAAATTTGTTTTTCTCCCTTTAATCCATATATGTCAATCTGACTATTAGATTAGCCAAAAGACCTCAGAAGGGCAGAGGAACACCCCTCCCTCAAAACATAACCCAAGCTTCACAGTGGAACTGTTGTATCTACTAACACTTACAATTTCAGTTCCTTTTCTTTATTGTCAAAACTTAGAAAATAACCTTTGACATACAAAATGTAACAGCCATGATTTTTATCATACATGTGCATAGTACACATTTTTAAGTTTAATGATTTTTAATTTAAAGAACTGCAGATTTTTTCAACAAAAAGTTTTATTACACTATTATTTTAAAGGGAAAGATTATGCACAACTTTTCCCCTGAAAATCTTTTAAGTTGCAACTTCCCAAAGTGTAGCTAAATCAGTATTATAATGTTATTTATTCTAATTCATAAAACTTAAAAGATGGGCCAACATATTGATTATTTCGACATCAGTGATGTAAAGACACTAAAACAAATAATTTACGCTTCTAGAAACATACAATTAAGGAGCTAAAAATAAATGACCTTTAAAAAAGCACTTTTATTTTAAGGATAGCCAAGAGTTTCAGAGAATATAGACTATTAGAGAGAATGTAATTCATCCAGCATTACAAAATATGACCATGTGTAGTCAGAATGTCCATGAGAAACCTAGAAAAGCAATTTATGTTGGGAACCATGGATTATAAACCAGTGCATTACGAATGAATTATTGCTCCTTAATCAGATTTCATCAAGTTGATCTCTCCATCAGTGGCTGATTTATGTATTTATGACTCACAGTATTGTATATCTGCATCATAAATAAACTATAACTTTTTTCTATAGATAATTTCCTATTGATATCTCTTTTGGAGATTGTTCAAGTAGGATTAGTGGTTGTAGCTAGTAGTGAAGTATCTAAGAGAAGTTGGACAAGAAATAATAAAAATATTTTTTAAATGACTACTGATTGGGGTCCTTTCATGGACTTGTTAACAATAGTGTTTAAGGGAAATGGTTCATTAAAACAATCAAGAAAACATAAATCAAGTAAGTATATAATTATGTTCAAAATAGCTTTTTCTAAGAAGGCTTAGAAATTGCATCAAAGTGAAATAATGTTATTTTTGTTCATTAGGTGGCAAATTATCTATACAATCCATAATTCCAGGTAAAATCCATGCATTTCTATATGTAGAGCTATTGTGTGTGAACTGGTGTAGACTCTGTAAAACAGTGCTCAATATGTGTATACTCCTGTGAAAAGTTCATACTACACAGGAAGCAGCTAGTACAGTAACCCCAGGAAAAGGTTTAGCCAAAAGCTCATTCAAGAGAAAACATAAAAAACTGAAAATAAATAATCTGAGCATTCAGTAGAATACGCTATAAAAGAATACAAGACATGTAAGGAAGAGAAATGACTGAGGGAAAAAGTAAGTAAATGAAATAGAACCTGAGAACAAAAAAAAAAAAAAAAAAAACCACAATTGATATGGTCAATAAAAATAATTTCCTGTATTTTGAAGTAGAACCCAAAATATATCTGACAAAATTGAACAAAAATAACATAATAGCTCATATAATATAAAAGGTAGAACAGATATGTGTTTCTATATAAACTTTTTATTTTAAAATATGTTATTAAAATATTCACTATATTTGAAAACATGAGTGAAATATGTTTCTATAAATTTCTTAATATTTAGGAATACACAAGTTACCAAAATTGACCAAAGAACAAAAATAGGTGTCTCATCCAGAAGCATTTTGCAAAGATTATTTTTCTAAAATTTCAACTAACAGATAATTTTATATACATTGTTCCATAATAAGAAAAATCTAATATTATCCAATTTTATGAAACTACTATAACTTGATCTTAGGATAAGGGATCTCATGTAAAGAAAATTGTAAGCTTGTCAAACTTATAAATAAAAATGAATTAAAAAGGACAAGAACCTTGCAGGGGTTGATACTGATAACACACTGTGAACTGTGCAGATTGAATGGCCCAACCTTCGACTGCAATCATATTTTTAAAATATTTATGTATCATAGGCAAGAAAGTTTTTTTCAATAATGCTCCAAATTGAGAAAATCTACCAATGCTATTTCATCACATAAATGATATGATCAAAGTTAACAGATGAAGAAAATATATTTGATAAACCTTAGTGCCTATTCACGGAGAAGGCAATGGCAACCCACTCCAGTACTCTTGCCTGGAAAATCCCATGGACGGAGGAGCCTGGTAGGCTGCAGTCCATGGAGTCTCAAAGAGTTGGACACAACTGAGAGACTTCACTTTCACTTTCATGCACTGGAGAAGGAAATGGCAACCCACTCCACTGTTCTTGCCTGGAGAATCCCAGGGACGGCGGAACCTGATAAGCTGCTGTATGTGGGGTCGCAAAGAGTCGGACACGACTGAAGTGACTTAGCAGCAGCAGCAGCAATGCCTATTCATGACAAAAAGCACCATAAAAAACCTAGGAGTGAAAAGTTACTTCCTTAGTCTATGAAAGATAGTTCTCCCTCTTCCTCAAGAAGAAAAATCTAAAGTAAAGATCATCTCTGACTGGTGTAACTTTACTAGCATTCAGTAAGAATAAATGTGTAAGTGCCTGGTATCACTTCTGCTGTTCAACACTGTCCTAGAGCTCCCTCTCAGAAGGACAAAACTATGGTGAAAGCAAAGAAAAGGTATGAGCATCACAAAGCAGAGTCAAAACTGACATGTTCTGCAGAAAACAGATATTTATGATCATTATATGAGCCCAGAGAATCAACAAATTCTTAGAATGAATAAGAAAGTTCAAAAGTTGCTGGATATCAGGTCAGCATGTGAAATTTAGTAGCATTCCATTAAACCAGCACTAATCGAATAGAAATTTTAGTAGAGAAATGTTGAGGAGTAAAATTTTGTAAAATAGAATGGAATAAAGTTTACCAAACTGCGATACATTTTGGAAAGGAAATTATACATTTTTATTTAAGAAAGGAAGACATGATTAAATCAGGCATTGCAATATGTTGATATATTTAAAAATGAATTAATCAATGAACTCTGTTCTAATCAAAATCCCATCAGGATTTATTTAGAGAACTTTTTTTTTTCTGATACAAGGAAAACATTATTAAAGCAAAGAATGGGATAGAATTTTATTTTTTTGGCCATGCTGTGCAGCATATGGCATCTTACTTCCCCAACCAGGGATGTAACCCCTGCTTTCTAAATTGAAAGCACAGTCTTAACCACTGGACAACCAGGGAAGTCTCGGAACATAATTGTAAAGGAAGCTTTTAAGGGGACTGCACCTCTACCACCTTGCTTCTTACATCTTCCTTGAGGAAGCGTGCAAGATTACTACGACCTTTTCCAGTGCTGCTGCTTTGGCTGCTCTTAGTAAAGTCATCTTCCTTTTGATTCTGGTTCTTCAGGAGTCATATATATTTCTTTACACTTTTTTCATTTTGAATAATGGTCTTAATCTGTTCGGCATCCTACAATGTTACAGCTCAGTTATCATATTTTGTATCTCTTTTTTTCTAACTGAATCTTGATTTTCTCTAACACGCTGACGTGTTTTAACTTTTACTTGCTCTAGAAATTTATTCAATAAAAGTGAAAGGTATTTTGCAGGCAAGCCTTTGCAAGAACATTAAATATTGATTATAAGAACTGTATGAGAGAACAATTGTACACGTAAGTTTTATAAAGCCCAATTTCTGCTCATATCTAAAAATATTATTTTAAAAAAGGAAGAGAGACAACTAAGGAAAAATAACTTTTTTATCAAAAACAAGCAAATAACATGAAATAATCCTTAGTAATCAATCCTCAGGTGCATTTCTATTAAAACCAGAAATAAGACATGAATACTTGCTATCATTGCTAATAAAATCTCATTAACATTTAAAATGTGCATCCCCAACATCCAGTAATTCTTGCAGCAGGAAGAAATCCTTTAACAGGTGGGTACATGAAAATGTTTCTTTGTAATAAGGAACATAAAAAAGCAATATAAAAGTCCACCAATATGACACAAAAGAATAAAATAAGTAGTCCATTTCTATGAATCATTAAATTACAACAGTTAAATGCAGATTTCTCTCTTAAACATGTATTTGTGTGTATCAAAAAGTTCATCTGAATGTCATAGTATTAATAAAGTAAAACAACCTAAATAACTAGATACAGGAGTGTTTTATAGAAACATAAAAAGTTAGGCTAAAGTTTAAATTATGACAGAATTTAGTGAGTTACCTGAAATCTAAGATCTGTGTCCCTCTCCTGGAAATCACAGAGACTGTAATGTGAGAGTCACAGAGGATTAAATGTGATATTGCAAGTAAACCACTTAGAGTTTCTGGCACTCTGATAAGGTTTCAGAAAAGGACAGGTGCCATTATTATTGTTACTATAATTCTTACTTTATTATTTATATCTGTAAGTCAAATTATTTGATCATTTTATTTGGATTCCAATTATCAGTGATCATATGATAACATCATTTAACTTCATTTATAATATTGCATTTAAAATATATGCAAATATGCTCATAATTTATTTAACTGCTTTCTTGTTTAGGTGAAAGGTTAGAATACATTCTTACCTTTTTTACTTCTGTTTACTTTTCAAATAGTTATTTATCAGTCCTACTTAAACAATTCATTGATTCGTCAATTTGGGGATCACATCTATTACTTGTTACCTGTTTACTCACACTCGGGCTTATGATGCAGTGGATTTATTTTGACTGAAGCTTAGGCTTCATCTGTATAATACCAATTTAATTATTGTGCCATAGTAGGTTTTAGCACTGAGATCAAGTTGCTTATTATTACTTTTTTTTAAACAAAACATAGATGTATTTCTCACTTGTTTGCTCTTCCATATAAACTTCAAGATTCCTTTCACAAGTTCTTAAAAAATGAATCTAAAAAAAACAGAGGAAAGGAAGGATGGCAAAAAAGTAGAGAGAAGGTTATTAAAAAGAAAAAGGAGAGGAAAATGGGAAAGAGGGCAAGGATAAAAATGCTGCGATAGTAGGTAGGGTTCAGCTTCCCAGGAGGCGCAGTGGAAAAAACACCTCCACCAATGCAGGAGACTCGGGACACACAGATTTCCTGGGTAAAGAAGATTCCCTGGGGAAGGAAATGGCAACCCAGTCCAGAATCCTTGCCTGGAAAAGTCCGTAGACAGAGAATCCTGGTGGGACTGCAGCCTGCGGGGTCACAAAGTCAGACACAACTGAGCGACTAAGCACACACACAAAAACATAGGGTAGTTTGGAGAGCAGTGATGGTCATGCAATGCACAGCTTATCCAGCAAGGGACATGGTGAATCTCTCTACGATATTTAAATAGATTTGCAGATTTTAAATGTGGTGCTATGGCTAAAATCACTGGATGAATGATGAGAACAGAAATCTGTCATTCTTTAAATACCACTTGATATATTGCACATCACTCATATGTGGAATCTAAAATATGACACAAATGAACTTATCTTTGAAACAGAAACAGACTCATAGGCACAGAAAACAGACTTGTGGTTGCCAACAGGGAGAGGAGTAGATGAGAGTTGGATTGGGAGTCTGTGATTAGGGGATGCAAACTAGTATACAGAGAATGGATAAACAACAAGGCCTTACTCTATAGCACAGGCCTTGCTCCTACAGCACAGCATAGGAACTATCGGCAACATCCTGTGAAAAACCATAATGAAAAAGAACATGAAAAAGAGTGTATATGTATGTATACCTGAATCAAATACTCTGCCGCACAGTAGAAATTATACAATATTGCAAATCACCTCTACTTCAGAAAAACAAATTAAAAAAATAAATAGGTCATTTTTATACAAAAGTATTAGGCAATAAAATGTTCATATACAGTACTTCTCAGGTAACCACAAATTTGACCACATATTATCTAGTTGGTCTCATAAAAACATCTCCCATCTTTCCATTACTATTTTGGAAGACAGGCAAGTATGATGATAAGGAGAAAAATCTGACAGTAAAATAGATTAGCAGTTTCATATTTAAAAAACTTAAGACTTAATCTGAGGAAAAACAAGTTGGATCACACACCAGAAAAAGAACCTAAAAGAAGAGTAAGGAGAAAATAAACAGGCTACTTAACACCAACTGCAGTCTATACAATAAAACAGACCATATATGGACATGAATCAGCCACGGGTGTACACGTGTCCCCCATCCAGAAACCCCCCCACCTCCCGCCCCATCCCATCCCTCAGGGTTGTCCCAGGGCACCAGCTTTGAGTGCCCTGTATGGCAAAGACCACTATAATAGTGTAAGTTTCCTCCAATTAAAGTTAATTAATTAATATAACAAAGAAAACAGAAAATGTATGGCTGAACCATACACAATGTGATCACAGAAGCATAGTAATGCTGTGGACTCCTTGAAGGACACCTACTCAATATTCTCTAATAATCTATATGGGGAAAGAACCTGAAAAAGAATGGCTATATCTGTATGTATAAGTGAATCATTTGCTGTACCCTGAAGCTAACGGCAACATTGTAAATCCATTACACTAGTGTTTTTGGTGTGCTTCCCTGATAGGTCAGTTGGTAAAGAAGCCGCCTGCAATGCAGGAGACCCTGGTTCGATTCCTGGGTCAGGAAGATCCACTGGAGAAGGGATAGGCTGCCCACTCCAGTATTCTTGGGCTTCCTTGGTGGCTCAGCTGGTAAAGAAACCACCGACAGTGTGGGAGACCTGGGTTTAAACCTAGGTTTGGAAGATCCCCTAAGGGAACTTGCTACCCACTGCAGTACTCTGGCCTGGAGAATTCCATGGACAGAGGAGCCTGGCAGGCTACAGTCCATGGGGGTCACTAAGAGTCAGATTCGACTGACTGACTTTCCCTTTCACAGTTGTTATTTAGTCGCAAGTTGGGTCCAACTCTTTGGCGACTGCCTGGACTCTAGCCCGCCAGGTGCTTCTGTCCATACAAAACTAAAAGAAAAAAAAGAAAAGAAAACCAAGCAACACCCCTGCAGGTACTCAGAGGGGCTGCCAGGGATACTGAAGGACTGCTCAGACCACATTAGATGTGGAGAAGATACATCAGTGGATGCAGAGTCCAATTCAGGCCCAAGGGAGCCAGCACCAGAGACTGGGCAGACAGAGCCTGCCCCCAGGAGGAGCCAACTAAGCACTGGTTGAGTCAAAAGATGGAACCGAATAGGGAAGTTTAGGGTGTCTGTGTAAAGTCACAAATCCGACTGGGAGGAGGGCAGCCCTGCCCTGAAGGGCATGGATCTGAGCTGGCTGCAGGAACCTCCCCAGAACTTCCTGCTCTGAGCAGCAACCTCAGGACCACCGGGCAGGAGCCAGAACACTGCGGGAGGTTGCTGGAAAGGAACCTGGTGAACTTTCTCCTTTCTCAACATGGAAATAGCCCAAGCTACTTAGCTAGAAGGCAAGTTGGGGGAAAAAAAAAAAAAAGCTGATATATCTTAAAAATTATGTTTGGCAAAAGAAAAATAAGAGCATTTGAATAGTTTCCCTTGCTTCCCCTCTATATTATACATCTAACTGCAACTGGCAAATGTATTCAGGGAACCAAATATGCTGCTCCTGCAGTGCGCATTGGCTCCAATCAGACGCCAAATCCTGTTAGATTTCTTTTTTAAAATTTATTTTACTTTACAATACTGTATTGGTTTTGCCATACATCAATATGAATCCGCCACAGGTGTACACGTGTTCCCAATCCTGAACCCCCCTCCCAGCTCCCTCCCCATACCATCTCTCTGGGTCATCCCAGTTAGGTCTTACTGAGGGGAATATCACGGCAAACGGCACAGTCTTCTCTCGCTGGAATGCAATCAATAACAGAGTCAAGCCCACCTGCACCGCAGCTGCTGCTTCACAGACCCTTTGCCAGAAGCCACTATTTAATAGAGCTGTGGGTATGTTATGTTTGTGGTTTTCCTTCTGACAAAAAGTAAGATGAGTTGGACTGAAGGTTTGCCTTGACTTGCTTTTATAGTTTATAATTTTTTTTTTTAAGGAAACAATACGTGGTAGTGTCATTTTATTTAGTTCTCTTGAAAGCAATCCTTTGATATTTTATGAATTACTTATCTCATTCTAATAAGGCTAAACATGGAAAATTAACCTCCTATATATTCCTAATTAGTTTATAATGAATTTTAGTTTCTCTGTTAGGAAAAGATCTATCCAACTAACTACTAGGAATTTAATCTCATTACTGAAGCATATGACAGCCATCCCAAGGGGAAAAACGTCCTTGAGGTGTGTGTGTGTGTGTGTGTGAGTGAGAGAGAGAGAGAGAGAGTCATTCTCAGAAATAACTAAAATACCTAATTTTTTCCCTTCAACTTTGATGGCATATCGAGCCAGGATCATTTACAACTAATGAATGACTTCATTATGAAACACTGAGAAAAACAAAAATTATGATATTCAGATATACTGAATTGCTTGCTTCTGCTTATGCCCTGTGCTTTTAATCAAGATTTAATAAAAAAATGAAACTAACTAGCTAATTACATAATTAAATTGAATTTTCCAACTTAAAAAGACATTGACTAGAAGGAAACCAATGGCACACTATATAACAAGCATTCATGAGATTTTCTTAGGCTACATTTTATAATGTATGGTAAGGTAATGCAATAATTTGTGCTATTAACATTCATTTTCTTCAACTATAACCCTTGTTTATTTACCTCTCAATTGACCTAGTTTCTTTGACTTTTCTGGAAAGGAAAGTTCATTTTTACATATAGAGAAAATTTTCCTTAATACAATAATCTATGTTTGAACTGTATTTGAGTTTAAGAAATATTGGATATGCGTTTTGGAAATATCTTGTACACAAAAGAATCAATTTGATTTAAAGATTTCATAAGGGCCATTTACATAATACTAGGCCATGTCAAAAGTGAAATGTAAAAGTAATCTGGAATAAGGAAAACAGTGGCCAAATATTTCACACAATATACTCAAAATAAAGAGAGGCCAGACTGCAACTAATACAGACAATGGAGAAAAAGGATTTGCCAAGAATGTTAGTTAATGAGGAGCACATGTTTTTTAGGCAAAGACAGGTGAATTATCTTTTAAGAACTGAATAGAATACCTAGAAAAGTTCAGAGTAATATATAAATCTTTTCTACTCATAAATAAATAGAAAATTAAATATTTTGGAATATATTGATTACATTTTCATTTTGTCTCAAATATATGGAAAATAAATGCTTTTATTGAATAGATATGTACTCTATATAATTATAAATAATAATAGGTCACAAGCCATCAAAAAACTACATATTTAAATTACCCAGATTGTGTGTAATTTAGTATCTGTTATTTTCTCAGCTGGTAAGGAAAACGTCAAGGTAGGCTGACACCTTATCATGGGGAGCCTCTCTCAACTGAATGATCATTCTGGCTTTGTAAGCCATAAGAGTTCATGGCATAGAATTTCATATTCTGGGTACCTAGTATATTTAAATAACTTTGAAATTATGTGTGTTTGCAGGCATGTACATGTAAAACTGTCAGTCTCAGAAATCACTCACTTGAGATTAAAAAAAAAAAATGGTTGAAATTCAAAATGAATGAATCAATGTAGTTACCCTAAGCAGCTTTTAGGATTAGTAGAGGGGTGTTCTGGAGAAGGCAATGGCAACCCACTCCAGTACTCTTGCCTGGAAAATCCCATGGGCGGAGGAGCCTGGAAGGCTGCAGTCCATGGGGTTGCTAAGAGTCGGACACGACTGAGTGACTTCACTTTCACTTTTCACTTTCATGCATTGGAGAAGGAAATGGCAACCCACTCCAGTGTTCTTGCCT
The DNA here is from genome assembly GCF_042477335.2 of Ovis canadensis. Lineage (NCBI taxonomy): Eukaryota > Metazoa > Chordata > Mammalia > Artiodactyla > Bovidae > Ovis > Ovis canadensis. Next base: position 15,954,650 of record NC_091253.1, read on the forward strand.
GGAGAATCCCAGGGACAAGGGGAGCCTGGTGGGCTGCCGTCTATGGGGTCACACAGAGTCGGACACGACTGAAGCGACTTAGCAGCAGCAGCAGCAGAGGGGTGTTCAAACAGACAAGTAAGTGACTCATTATCCTACAAGCAAAATAACATATATGTCATAAAGCTCAAAACAGTTCTGAATACACACAATGGAAGGAACACTTAATCATTCATTCAGTATGAGGAAATGAGTTACAATCGAAACTTTTTTAACAATAAAAGTGACACAATGAAATTAGTTCTCATTACTGATTTTGTTGCAGCTGTGTTCCTGAAAGTGGACGCCTATCAGCAAGCCAGGACAACAAGTGAAAGAGAAAACTGGTGCTCCAATAACTAAGGTGCTGAAAATGCCAGTGGTGATGATAGTGGTTTCACAGGGATGCTGGGATGATGCTGCTGCTGGTGATGGCTGGACTGACCACTTACTGAGTGCTTCATGTGTATCAAGAACTTGCTAAGAGTTAATATCCATTACCTCTAATCTTTATAGCAATTTTACAAGGACAATTTTTCTCTACTACATGAAGGAATGAGCCTTAGGATAATTAAATAGCTCTCCTCGGGTCACATTCATGTATAATCAGAGGCCAGAATGGAAAGGTGGGTTTGCAAAGCTCCACAGCGCACATATATAATCTTTCACCAGGATATACTTTCTGTTAGTGCTAGGAGAGGGACACATTCTGAAAACCAGGAAGACATAATAAGGAGTTTCTCATCAAACCTGCAAGTGAAATCAAGCAGCAAGTAGCATAAATATTGTAAACAAATAACAAAATCAGTAACTTTAGAGGTCAGTGGTAATACTGGAGAGCATAGCCAGGAGTAGTAACCATGGCAACCAGATTGTATGCGACTAGAATGGTATTAAGCTTCCAAGTAGTTCCAAGAGATAAGGAGACGTGGTATTATTTTGAGGGAGGAAAACAAGACTAAAAGAAAGTTCTTCTTCTTTTTTTTTTTTTTTTGCTTATTATAATAGGAAATTCTCAAGCATCTTTAGAGTTGGCAGAAAAAGAGCTGTAAAAAGCGAGGCTGAAACTTGAGGAGCATATAGGGAAATGAAGGGGCACAGAACTAGAGAAATGAAACTGCATGTGAATAAAAGCACTAGTAGATAAGCTGGCGAAACCCAACGATTTAGAAACTCTAGATATTTTATTTTCAAATCAGTGGTCAGGTAGATAAAGAATCTTAGATTAAGAATCAGTCAGACCAATAGATGGAAATCAGGAAACTATCAAGATTCAGACAGTAACTTCAGAGGTTCCACTTAGCAAATAGAGAGTGCCCAAGAATGATTTTTTTGTTTCAAAGTACAGACAAACAGAGAGTCCATACAAAGATGAAGAGGGTGAACAAAACACAATGATGGGGGAATCGGACGATGCTCACACATCTGGGCAGGTCAGGGTGCTGGTTAAGAGCAATTCTGCTCTGGAAGAGGTTGTGCTCCTTCTGATACAGAACAGAAAGGCAGGGAAGGATGACTACACACAGATCTAAGACCAAATTGGAGGGGAGCTGACGGCATTCTCAAAACTTTGCTGTTTCTAAAAGCACAGGGTAGCAGGGATCTGGGAGTGTGCAGAAGAAGGCGTGAAGACTGGAGAAGAGCCAGGAAGTGTGTCCCAGGCATCCTGGGGATGGAATGAGAACCCCAGGCGTGAGAAATGGAGCTCAAAAGGGAAAGCACATGTTCTGTGATTAAATGTCCATTATCACACTGCGAGGAACACCGTACACAAACAATCATGATCACTCCTGAAAGCAAAAGCGTCCTCCGCGCAGAAGCAGTGTGTGCGCAACTATTAGAAGATTGGGGGTTTGGGAATAAACAGTCAGTGTTCCTTGCGGCAACTTCTTCCAACATTAGATACAAACGTGTGAGAAACAAGACTGCCCTGAGCTCCCATCTGGTTTCCGTGCAGGGTGGGTAGCCCGTGCAGACCTGGAGAGATATGTCTGGTATTGAATATGGCCTACAGGAAAACAAACACCTACACGACATCCTAACAAACAGATTTCCTTTTTTTAAAGACTTTAAATTATTTTTATTGAAATATAGTTGATTCACAATGTTCTGTTAGTTTCAGGTATATAGCAAAATAAATTTCAGTTTATGTATTATATATATATATATATATATATATAGGCTTCTCTTGTGGCTTAGCTAGTAATCAATCTGCCTGCAATGCAGGAGACCTGGGTTTGATCCCTGAGTTGGGAAGATCCCCTGGAGAAGGGAAAGGCTACCCACTCCAGTATTCTGGCCTGGAGAATTCCACGGACTGTACAGTCCATGGGGTCACAGAGTCGGACACGACTGAGCAACTTTCACTTCACTTTATATGTGTGTGTGTGTCTGTGTTTTAGTCTCTCAGTTGTGTCCAACTCTTTGCAACCTCAAAGACTGTAGCCCACAAGGTTCCTCTGTCCATAGGGTTCTCCAGGCAAGAATACTGCAGTGGGTTGCCATTTCCTTCTTCAAGGGATCCTTCCAACCCAAGTATCAAATCTGGGTCTCCTGCACTGCAGACAGATTTTTTACCGTCTGAGCCAAATTTTATATATATATATGTAAAAAATAATGAATCTATAGACTGAACAATATATATATATACACACATATTATTTTGTAGATTATTTTCTGTGATAGGTTATTACAAGATATTGAGTGGCATTCCCATGCTATATAGCAGATCCTTTTTGATTATCTATTTTATATATAGCAGTGTGTATATATTAATCCCAAACCCCTAATTTATCCCTCCCATCTTTTCCTTTTAGGAACCATAAGTTTGCTTTCCATGTCTCTGAGTCTATTTCTGTTTTGTAAATATGCAACCCCCCATCACTCCAGCAAACAGATTTCCTAAACAATGAGCCGGATGCACTGAGTTCCCGCTTTGTGTCCGTACCTGAGCATTCACAAGCCCAGCTTTTGGTGCTGCCTCTGTGCCCACTGTTCCCCCTGGACTGCAAGTGCTCTGTATGCTCTTGAAATATTATCCTATTAAATTGTTTTAGTTCTTAACTCTCATATCCATGGGGTAGATAGGAAGGAAGCAGCGTTATTTAATTATAAAGTAACTCTCCCCTTAACCAAATGCTTTAAATTACACCAGGGCAATTTTTTCATGGTGGCATTTAAATGAAAGTTATATCCAGCTGTCTCCTCAGCAGGAGTACTCTGTCCCCTACCCTTAATTTGACCTGAAGAGATTTTCCAGAGCTGAGTTAGCCAGCATGCCCATCAACCAGAACCCCAGACTTGGAAGACACATCGATCACTGTTGTGTAAAATCTCTTTCTAACAGGGCCTGGGAAAAGGTAAAGGGGTTTTTACCCTACCTGAGAATTACCTTCCTTGAATGTGCTCATATATGAAAAGCATTTTATCTTAGTGGAAATTTAAACAAAGGGACCACGTCTACAGCAGAAGGTTGACACAAACAACAGAACACCATTTATCAGAAAACAGAACGTCTTAAGAGGTAATGTTCCAAAGCAAATGCCCTCAGTTAATTCTTCAGAAAAAACATTTCCCCTGTGGCTGCAACCTTCCCACGTCCAGACAAGCAAAGCACTCAGCCCCTGCTCGCCTCTCTTCTATCATAAAGATTTTGAATCTCCCCTTGCTCTTGTGGGTTTTGCCTCCTTCCTTCAATTCCCGAGCACTCAGCTTTCTCTGGGCTGCTCTGTGTTCCCTTCAGACTCCAACCATCCTTTTTCATCTTCAAACGGCCACCTTCCACGGGGCTCCCTGCTGGCGTTTCCTTCTTCTTTCAGGTCTGTGAGTCCTGGGCAGACCTCACCATTTAATTCTCCAAGAGAGACTGAGACAGACCATCCCATCAATCATGGGCTCATTCCTAAAATCCCCCCACTTCAATCAGTGACCCTACGGTTTCTCTTCCTTCTCTCCAAGGTCAAAAAATACACACACCCTTCCTGTTTGCTGGGGCCCAAGCTGCCACACACTGGCCCACACCTCCTCCCCAGGACGCATCTCAGGGAAACTCATCAAAGGCAGGACATTTGCTGTCTTATTCCTCTGGCACCTTCCTTCACAGGTTTGTTGTTGTTGTTGTTGTTTTCATAATCTGCATCTATTTATTATTTTTAAATTCATTTTATTTTATTGACGTATAGTTGATTAACAGTGTCCTGCTAGTTTCAGTGTAGAGCAACGTGATTCGGTTACATGCATGTGTGCTAAGTCTCTCGGTCTCATTTTGCGACCCCAGGGACTGAAGCCTGGCCAGCTCCTCTGCACATGGGATTCTCCAGGCAAGAATACTGGACTGGGTTGCCATGTCCTCCTCCAGGGGATCTTCTAGACCCGGGGTATTCAGTTATATATATCTATGTATCTATTCTTCTTCAGATTCTTTCCCGTTATAGGTTATTACAAGATATTGAATATAGTTACCCTGTTCTAATCAGTAGGACCCCATTATTTATCTCTTTTATATATAATAGTGTGTATATGTTAATCCCAAACTCCTAACTTACCCCTCACTTCCCCTTTGTAACCTTAAGTGTGTTTGTACATCTTTCAGTTCAGTTCAGTTCAGTCGCTCAGTCGTGTCCAACTCTTTGCAACCCCATGAATCGCAGCACGCCAGGCCTCCCTGTCCACTGCCAACTCCCGGAGCGCACTCAAACTCATGTCCATCGAGTCGGTGATGCCATCCAGCCATCTCACCCTCTGTCATCCCCTTCTCCTCCTGCCCCAATCTCTCCCAGCATCAGAATCTTTTCAAATGAGTCAACTCTTCGCATGAGGTGGCCAAAGTATTGGAGTTTCAGCTTCAGCATCAGGCCTTCCAATGAACACCCAGGACTGATCTCTTTTAGGATGGACTGATTGGATCTCCTTGCAGTCCAAGGGACTCTCAAGAGTCTTCTCCGACACTACAGTTCAAAGCATCAATTCTTCCGCACTCAGCTTTCTTCACAGTCCAACTCTCACATCCACACATGACCACTGGAAAAACCATAGCCCTGACTAGACAGACCTTTGTTGGCAAAGTAATATCTCTGCTTTTCAATATGCTATCTAGGTTGGTCATAACTTTCCTTCCAAGGAGTCAACGTCTTTTAATTTCATGGCTGCAATCACCATCTGCAGAAATTTTGTACATCTTTACACATAATCATATCAGCAAACAACTCGAGGAAATCTTACCCTCCATCCTCACAATGTGCTTGAACCTGCTGTCCACTCACTTGTCCACTTAAGGACCCTCCACCCTCAGATCCATTCTCATTAGTGCCCAAAAGCCAGCTCTGCACCAACTCCCTTGTTGCAGATGCAAAGGAGCGTGTAGGTCTGTTCCACCACAAGCATGCACAGTCACACGGCACACTTGAACTCCTGCGTGCACGCACATCCTGTCTTCTGAGGACTGCACCTTTGATGCTGTCACCCCAACTTGTCTCGTGTCCTGTGACACCTTTAAGGCCTCATCTGTGCAGCTGGAGGTTCTCGTTGGTGATGTCAGCCTGTGAGGTCAGCCCTCATTTCTCACCCAGGCTCCTAGCCCTTCCATCAGGAAAACAGAGCAGCGCTCCGCACCCACAGTGAACACCCACGCGTGTCACATGGCTACAATCATGAAACTTCCCAAGTGCCGGTTTGTCTAACTGCCCTCCTCCTATTCCCAGCACGTAACATTCCACATGGAAGCTCCCTCCTAGATGGGGTCTCCTCTAGATTTCCTTATGAGCTACTGGAGCTCAGGACCCATATTTTCTATTTCATACACTTCTTGCTTCTCAGGTCCCCTTTGCAGACCGCATAATAAGGAAGAACAAATCTGACTCCATGTTGGGTCTGTTTCTTTTATTTTAACCTTTGTGTTCTGTTGTTTTCACTATAAGTTAATCACTAAAGGCAGGTTGTCTATAGCTTAAAGCATACATAATGGGCTACCTCCAGGAACCCTGCCTCCCATGCAATGAGCATTAACCTAAATATCTATGTTTAGCTCACAGCAAACATTCTGACCAGGCCCACCTGTGAATGGCTGCAGAAAAGAAGAAATTAACACTTCCCCTCTGGAGTCAGCAGGAACCAGGAAACATTTGCCACCACTTACCACCTTGCTTTTGCTTTGCCTCCTCACCTCCCACACCTCTTTGTTCTATTAAAAAATAAACAAAACAAAAGCGACAACTAGCATCCACAGCCAGGGAAGATAGTTCTTTGGGACATTAGTCCACTGTCTCCTCAGTCTGCTGACTTTCTGAATAAAGTCATTAGTTCTTGTCCCAATAACTCCTCTCTCGATTTATTGGCCTGTTGTGTGGCAAGCAGTAGGAGCTTAGACTTGGTAAAAATAGTGCATATTCATAAAAATTGTGAGCCACCTGAATAGTACTATGTTAAGTGCCAAGAAGAGAAGACAAAATACGGAGCATGGTTGGTGAGTCCCCCAGCATGGATGCAGCTCTTGGGATGGTGCAGACCTGTGTAGAGCCTGCTGTGAGAGGGAGCAGGAGGGCAAGCCCTTTCTCCTGCCTTCTCAGTTAGAGCTGGTCTCCGTCATCACCTTTAATTTAGACTCCCTGCCCCTTGACCCCCAACTTCTTGGTCCTTAAGATTCTTTTCTGCTATGCAGAGGGCTGGCAGGAAAGATGATAAATGTCTGCATTTCCTAATCCAACATGAGAATAACAGTGTTTGTTCTGCCGTAGTCATGATTAACATGAAGATCAAATAGGAATTGTACTTGAAAGCAGTTTGTAATGTTTTATCCTTGGTTTTAATCTCTGACCTTCAGAGAAAAGTAAAGCTTGCTTCCTAAGTCACAGACCCAAACCACCATGTGACACTAAGCTTTCCCCATAGGGACTTGCTTTTTTTATAGAATTCACACCTCCTCTGGATTTATATTCACTTCATATTTTCATCTGTTACCTCAAATAATATACCTTCTCTGGATACCAAAGTCCTTCTATTCAAAGTGATTTAATTTCTAAATCTCATTTTTAAATGACCTTGTGCTTTTAAAACTTGCCTCTCTGACAGTCGAACCAAAATTTCCAACCTGGTACTGTTCTAAGACCTCCAACCAAATCTGATATGTTGCCTTAGGGATACGCCAGCCCCTCCAATCAGCACCAGGAAGCTTTGCTTTTGTCTATGACATGCTACCTTAAAAATGCACCCAGTTAGGAAAAAACGACTTTACACTCCCTCTCCTACTCTCAGTTGGTTACTGAAATTATTTTTTTAGACTGCTTTGTTTTTCTTTATTTATATTTTAAATGTATATATATATATATCTCCTTATTTAATCTTTTGTATTACTTGACCTACTGTTAAGACAATCGATAACGAAAAGAAGAGAGTGTATTAGCACACACAGTGTAATCAGATGAGTAGCCAGGAAACAATACCGAATGGTCCTTTGTCCACTGTAATTTCTAGAGAAGTAGATCTCATAAACTCACTTACCAAGTCCAGAAATAATGACTTCTACAGCCTTAAATATCCACTGAGACAAACGATGCCAATCGTAATCTCTCATATATATTCAAACTGCACAAAGATAAAGCTTTAAATGTGATCACTTGAAGTTCAGATCTAAATTTTCTTAGATTAAAACTACAAGGGAGTAAACAGCAAAGCCAAATGACTTAAGAGCAAAACTCATTTAAACAGCACTAGATGTATCTAAATATCATGACCACAATAACATAATACATCAAACTGTGGAAGTTGGTAGAATTCTAAACAATTTAGTTAAGTACAATTTTGCCATATAAACAAAGATCAAATCAAACTTTAAGTTAATAAGAATATTATTTTTAATCTTTTAAATACAAAAAGCAATGAAAATAAAATACAGATCACAAAATCCTCAGTACGATTATTTTGAAATGTAAAAAATTTGTAATAAGGTAGCTTTCTACCCCACACCAAAAGGTAAATAAAATATTTTCCCCAGATTTATACTCCAAACTTGGGCTTCCTAGGTGGTGGTGGTGGCGCTGCTGCTGCTGCTAGGTCGCCTCAGTTGTGTCCGACTCTGTGCAACCCCATAGACAACAGCCCACCAGGCTCCCCTGTCCCTGGGATTCTCCAGGCAAGAACACTGGAGTGGGTCGCCATTTCCTTCTCCAGGGAATCTTCCCGATCTGGGGATCGAACCCAGGTCTCCCGCATTGCAGGCAGACGCTTTGCCATCTGAGCCACCAGGGAAGCTCAATACAGGAGACTAAGAAATGCAGATTCAGTCCCTGGGAAATGGCAACCCACTCCAGTATTCTTGCCTGAGAAATTCCATGGAGAGAGGAGACTGGTGGGCTACAGTCCACAGGGTTATAAAGAGTTGGATATGACTGGGTATCTGAGTAAAAATCTCCAAACTTAGTATAATCTAAAAACTGTTCAAATCTATGAAAAATAAAAATGACCGATTTAAATTACCTGGGAAAGGGAAAGGAGACGAGATTAATAATCAGAGTCAGATGCATACAGATGGAAAAAAACACTTGCAGTCACTTCCAAATACAACCCTACATATTATACAAAAGCATTAGTATCAGTCGCTCAATCATGTCCAACTCTTTGAAACCCCATGGACTGTATCCTCTGTCCATGGAATTCTCTAGGAAAGAATACCAGACTGGGTTGCCATTCCCTTCTCCAGGGTATCTTCCCAACCCGGGGATCAAACTCCAGTCTCTGGCATTGCAGACAGATTCTTTACAGTCTGAGCGACTAGGGAAGCCCCATTATATAAATCACAATGCAAATAAAAGCGCCGAAATTATGGAACTGTGACATTTGTCTAAAAATAACAGTAATAAAAATAAACAGAAATCATTGGTACACAAAGACTAATGTAATGTTGATAAGGCTGGGAAATACTGAAATACAGTTAAGACTCAAAACACAAGTTTACCCAAAAAGAGTTCTCCAGAGAAATAAAATGGTAGATAAGAAAGCAGAACTTTTCAGCAGGATGGCCTTTTAGACCAATTTGAAACACAGACATATTCTGAAAGTGCTCTGCTGCTGCTGCTAAATCACTTCAGCCGTGTCCGATCCCATAGATGGCAGCCCACCAGGCTCCCCCGTCCCTGGGATTCTCCAGGCAAGAACACTGGAGTGGGTTGCCATTTCCTTCTCCAATGCATGGAAGTAAAAAGTGAAAGTGAAGTCACTCAGTCATGTCCAACTCTTTGCGACCCCATGGACAATACAGTCCATGGAACTCTCCAGGCCAGAATACTGGAGTGGATACTCCAGTATACTTCTCCAGGTGATCTTCCCAACCCAAGGGTCGAACCTAAGTCTCCTGCATTGCAGGCAGATTCTTTACCAGCTGAGCCCCCCAACCCACCATACATCCTAGTTGATATAAAAAGATAGGGGGAGGTTAAAGCAAAGTAAAAACTTCTTCCCAAATCTCCTGCCCCAGTGAATTTAGGGGACAAAGTCCCCAACACTGAACTCTGTCTACCTGTCGTATTTCCCTTTAGCAATACCACCTCCCTTTCTCTCATCACATTTTGTCTGTCTCTCCCAAGTAAACCCTGGCTCCTGTAATCAGTGCTTCAAAAGCATATGAGATTACTATCCCAGAGTCAACTGAAGGATGTACATTAACCAAAAGCTCTAAGTTAACTATTAAGAGTGCAAACCTCAAATTCTTACTCTGAGTCCAGCATCTGATGATCAATATTTGGCACTAACTAGATAAATGCAGTTGTAATGAGAATTTATGAGCAGAGTCAGATGTAGTTAAATCAGAACCCAATATCTGCAGCTTATGATTTGGTGTGAAAAGCAAAAGAAAGGAATAGACAGCCACAACTCAAATGCTTTTAGAATTGGAGAGGGAACATTAAGAACAAAATAAAAACAAAAGTAGGCAAAGTAGTTTGACAAATAAAAATTCTCGTTAAAAAAAAAGCAAATGTCATATCCATCTGATAATTAGAAAAACTGCACATTTTCCTGCCCTTAAATTAGTTTAAACACGGGCAGATACCTTTCTACTATATTAAAATTTTTCTACATGTTTTTCCTAATTCTCAGAGCTTAATGAGACATCACTTATTCTATAAAGAAATACAAATATGGCCATATATATGGCCACAGTCTAAAATATGCTTATGATAATATGAAACTTCAGTCACTTTAAAGATCCTGCACTATTACATCACGGGTCTATGGTAACCCACGTGGTGCAGGGTCTGATTTCACCAGAAAGCATGGCCAGCAGGGCCCAGGGTGGACACTAACACTGCACACAGAGATATAGGAACAGCAAAGACTCTATAGAACTCTTCCTATTTATTTTACTTTGTAGGCACACTCAGTTAATGTTCCCAAATGAAAACAGTGCTGTAAATGCAATTTTCATGGAAACCAAGAAGCTGCGATGCCAGCGGCCACCTGTCCCTGCAAAGCGGGACAGAGCCCATCTGCGTGGAGAATCTGGATGGGGAGAGGCAAGCAGGGAGGCACAGGAGGCAGACTTCAGACAGACAGGGACACAAAACTGCTGTGCTGCTGGAGGTTTCATTTGAAGACGTCCAAGCTCAGGCTGAAAACACATTCCAACCTCCGCGGGTCCAGCCTGACACGCTTCAACAGGCCACGCGCAACCAGGGTGGCAGCAGGTGAACAATTCATCAGCAGAGCAATTTCTCCAAAACAATCTTCCCACTTCAACAAATTCTCTATTTTCTGACCGACGGCTCAGCATAGCAGCTGAACCCTCTAAAACAAAGACAACTCCTTCTCTGGTTCTCCCTGCACCAGTCTTCTGCCTGTCTTTAGCCTGGACCGGTTCCATGGCACCAACTACCCTGAGATGTTCCCACTGTCCAGAGATGCTAAGATAGATCCTTTGCTAAAAGACTCCTCACACATCTTCAGGTTTCTCGCCATGCTTCCCGGGAGGATCTTTCTAGAGTTGTCTTGGGGCGATGCCTCACAACTTCACATCTGTCTCAGCCTTGAAAGTGGCTGCTCTAGGTGCTTCATGATCGAAGCAATTTCCCCAACGCTCCTTCCTTCCCCAACACTGGTTGCCCATTCACTGTTGACACAGACTTCCATTTCTCCTTGATCAATCACAAAGAAGTCATTCCCTTCATGACCTTGCTGAATGACAATCTCTCCAGCAATAAAGGAAACTGGAAACACGGCATCAAAATGATTGCTTTTCTCACTATCATCAAGATGTGAAAACAGCACATTCTTTTCAACAGCTTTAGCTAAAGCAGCCATTGCTCTTGTAACCTTCTGGTCCAACCTTCCTAACATAGGATGCAGCATCTTGCTTAGCGTAGACCTCAGCGTTGATGGCACCTTGTCACCACCAACCCCTCACCGCTGGGTTGGTTGGAGGGAGAGAGACTTCATTCTTCCTTGAATCTGCACAAGAGCTTGCTTTCTGCAGATTCTGGATCCGTTTTGCCTCCTTCTTCTCCAGTCTCTCAAAGTATTCCCTGACGAATGCCGCGGCCTCTCGGGCCATGCAGTGCACAGCTGCAGGATGGAGTCTTTGAACAGGGCCTGCATGTGTGCTTCTGCTCGTAGAGCTCACGTTCCCAGGGGCTGCGCTCCTCCTCAGCAGAGGTGCCACCAGGAGCCAGGGCTCTCTTCCGTCCCAGCGGTGGCCAGCGGAGCGCCCTCTCCTGGCCTGTCTTCACTCGGTGAGCATCACTGATATTTGTGTGTATGGATTCTGTTCGCCCCATAAATCATGGATGGTGCATGAATATTGGATATTAATTTGCTTCTTGTTTCTCCCATCACTAAAAGGTTTTGCAGGTATGTACCAGATTTACTCATTGCACTATAACTTAATCAAATCAAGACCAGAAAGTCACACATGTATAGCATATGCTTGACTCTCGGGGCAAAAACATCAGAGGTGCATCTTGAACTTGACCTGCAAAGCTCAAGAGTGCCAGACAACTGGACCTATCTTCCCATTTCACATATTTCTCTTTATTTAGACTGTATATTCTGAGACTCCCTATACCTTCCTATATCAGGAATATTCTACTATAACTGAAAAGCCTTTTTTAGGCTTGTCAATTCTTAAAATTCCAAAAAACCTTTTTTGGGCTAAGTCAATTCTTAAAATTCCTAATTAAGCTAATTCCCTATGCCAGTTTTAATTTATTATAATACTTATAATGCATAGCTTGTGATTTATTTATATATTACCTACAGATCACCTCAATTTTTCATGTACACATTTTTATCCAATTACATAGGTTCCTGAAAGCTAGAACTTTTGTTATAAATATATTAATTTTCTATGCTATCTGGCATAGGCTGATGTGAGATGAACAGTCAGCTAATGATAATTGAATTAACACAGAATTATAGAAAATACATAATTAGCACCCAGTTGTTCATGTCGCTACATCACATCCTTAGGGCCTTTATGTTACACACACAGAGGATTTACAGTGGTGTCACACACAAAGTTTGTACTCATAAATATACACTTAATACATACTTATATACTTATTAGCAATACTTAATAATAGAATGTGAAGTCGCCCAGTCATGTCCAACTCTTTGTGACCCCATGGACTGTAGACCACCAGGCTCCTCCATCCATGGAATTTTCTAGGCAAGAGTACTGGAGTGGGTTGCCATTTCCTTCTCCAGGGGATCTTCCCAACCCAGGGATCGAACCCAGGCCTCCCACATTGCAGGCAGACGCTTTACCATCTGAGCCACCAGGGAATCCCAATAATAGAATATATATTACTTTAAAAAATAATTGCAGTATGTCTTCCCCCTTAAATTCTCTCTCCACTTGAAACAGATTTTTCTAGCAGTGAATGGACTCCAATTTTGACAACGGCTCCAAACAGATGTGGTAAAGAACCCTCTTGCCAATGCAGGAGACATAAGAGAGGCGGGTTTGATCCCTGTGTCAGGAAGATCTGCAGCAGAAAGAAATGGCAACCCACTCTGGTATTCTTGCCTGGAGAATCCCATGGTCAGAGGAGCCTGGAGGGCCACGGTCCATAGAGTCGCAAACAGTTGGACACAACTGAAGGACTCAGCACACACATAGCTCAAACAGATGGGAGACTATGGAGAGGATGTATTTTTCTTTTTAAAACTGTCAGGTTTTCCTAGTTCTCTACAGGTTGTACTTTAAATAATTTCAGTGCAAAATGCTTCCTTGATATGGGGGAAATTTTAATAAGCCTTTTGGTTATGTAAATGTGTTATAATACCTAGGAGACAGGCATTTTGCATAATAATATGTTTTAAATAAGTTTCTTCCTTTCTCCATGAATTTACATGTCTGCCGTTTTATCATTTTATTTTATTTAACTTGGAGGCTCAGCTGTGGCTGGGCAAAAGGGAAGTGAGGGGACTTATTTTCCTCTGCTTAGCCTTGGCAGATTAAGGTCAACGCAGCAGGGGGTGTGCATGGAGTCGGGATGTGCACAGACTGGGGGGAACCTGGCTAAGGACAGTCTTATTGACAGAGGATGAACTGGCCTCTGAAATACAGAAGACGACTCAGCAAGGAATACCCAGCAAGGGACAAGTCTTGTCCTATGCAGCCTGAGAGCAGCAATATGGAGCCTGGAGTTGGAGTCATTCTTGCCCATGTGGTGCTTTCCGGAAGTCATGTGAGACAGCAGAGCTTGGATCCAGCTATGCTCTGAGTCATGCACTTGGTGAGACAGCTGTCCAAGAGAGAAACAGCCACCCCAGGAGAGAGAGGCTGCACATGAGGGGCAAGAGAAGCATCCAAAAAGGGTCAGTTCTCAGTAACCCGGTGCAGATGGGTGGGATAGGGTAGAACTCCAATTCCCAGAAATACATGGGGAATGGAGCTGGTAAAGGCCACACTTCTGCAGCCAGGCCTGCTGCAGATTAGACAGTGGCTGTTCAGGCATTAAAGGCTGAAGGCTGCAACTGCAGTTACATGCTTTGAAACTGTACATTTTTCTGGCTCATATTATACACATCATCCACCAACCCATACCTCCCTTTAGTCAGCTCCTGCACCACCAGTCTCTCCCTTTGTCAATGGTGGGTAAGAAAATACATTAAAAGAAGGCCTGAATGAATCATCCTCATGATTTATTTACAGATACCATACGGCGCTCTGATTGCAAGATCCCTATATTATCCATTATAACTGTTTCAAGGCAATCACACTCCAAGGGTTCTCTAAATATGGGTCCAAACTAACAAAACAGGTTATAAAAAGAAAGGCAGAGGTGAATGGAAGTCTCCCAGAATAAAGAAAATAGTTAAATGCCAGAGAGAAAAAAAAATGCTATGGCCAAAGTTCTATGCAGAGATAAAATTAAAAATTAATTGACAAGGTATCTGTTCATACAAATCTGCTGCAGTGCAAATACACAGAACTATATCTGATAACACAGACAAATAAAGGTTAATGTAATCTATGCATTCATTTATTTATAGGCTGTAAACAATGGGAATGGGTCTTTCCTGGTGACTCAGTGGTAAAGAAACTGCCTGCCAGGAGACTTGGGTTTAATCCCTGGGTTGGGAAGATCCCCTGGAGAAGGAAATGGCAACCCACTCCAGTATTCTTGCCTGGGAAATCCCATGGACAAAGAAGCCTGGCAGGTTATAAAAGAGAGGGACACAACTTAGCTGCTAAACAACAACAGCAGCAAACAATGCGAAAGCAAAGGCATTCTTCTTGTGGCAATAAATAACACATATGTCCTATTTTGATTGACCTTCTTCCACTAATTCCTCTGATCCTCAGTTAGGTAGGCTGAAACTGTGTACTCAATATTGTATAGTTCAGAAACATATGCTGCTGCTGCTGCTAAGTCACTTCAATTGTGTCCAACTCTGTGCGACCCCATAGATGGCAGCCCACCGAGCTCCCCCGTCCCTGGGATTCTCCAGGAAAAAACACTGAGTGGTTGCCATGTCCTTCTCCACTGCATGAAAGTGAAAAGTGAAAGTGAAGTCGCTCAGCTGTGTCCGACTCTTTGTGACCCCATGGACTGCAGCCTACCAGGTTCCTCCGTCCATGGGAGTTTCCAGGCAAGAGTACTGGAGTGGAGTGCCATTTCCTTCTCCATCAGAAACATATAAAACCTTTTATAGTAATTCAGCGATCACAAGACTCAGTATTTAATGAAAGACCCTTGTTTAAAATGAACTTCAATATAAAATATTCTGAAACTCCCTACTTCCTTTTAGAGCAATGGTTTTTATTCTTACCACAAAACATGTGGATAGTGATGTTTATGGAAGCAATGTTAATTACTGAATTTCAGTAAAACCAGTTTCATAATACATATGCTGAAATTTTAATGTAATCTTTTTTTCAGTGAGTAGCATGGCATAAAATGGAAATTCAACCAAATATTCTGGCTACCAGAGATATTTTATGTCTATTAATTGGGTTACCAATTAATCAAGAATTAGAGCACACTATTATAGTCAATTCTTCAATTTTGATAAAGTTTCATTGTTTATGAAAATGATTGTGCTTCAGAAGCTTATATTACTATACCATCATATATGTCTATCAATATCCTTAGAGATGTTTAGAAATACTATACACCAGGTATTGAAGGCTTTACCCTAAGTTGACTACTCTGACTTATTTTTCAGTAGTCACAAAATTTGACTTAGAATGCTTTATATTCTGCAACTATGAAACTATTATTGCTGCAAATGTTAGCAGTATTTCTTTTTTCCTGACAGCCAGCCCGTCCAGTGTTACTGCACAGATTCACACAGACATAAAACTTAATCATGATACAGGTATTTGCAACCACTTTTATTCAATGTTACAATACTAGACTAATTTGCATGCAGCATTGCCAACGAAATGCTAATACTGCTAATGACAATTTTTACCAAATGATAATATGAATACTGTGGGCACTTTGCTGCCAAGAAAACACTCAGCTAGATAATTTTATTTCTAGGTTTCACAATCTCCCATAAACTATTCACAGATTCTTTCATTTCACATATTTTTTTTTAAAAAATTAACATTCTTACCTACTTTGACTACTGCCAAATGTGCAAATGCCATTGGCTAAAATGGTTCCATTTATGGTACTTAAATGAATTACGCTAAAGTATATGGAAATGGTGTATCAGTTTCTGAGTCGATTCTAGGAAAGTCCTTCTGTCAATTAAAAATGCATAGGTTCAAATGAATGAAAAGAATAATTGATTAAAAAGCATGTCATCAGACAGCAACACATTCTTAATGAATTGCTCCATTACCACAAACTCTGCCTCAAATACGAATGTTATAGAAATGCTTGCCTTTGAGTGCCTTCACTACTTTTGCTGCTCCCTGCACATGTATGGTGGAGAAGGCAATGGCACCCCACTCCAGTACTCTTGCCTGGAAAATCCCATGGATGGAGAAGCCTGGTGGACTGCAATACATGGGTTCGCTGAGAGTCGGACACGACTGAGCGACTTCACTTTCACTTTTCACTTTCATGCATTGGAGAAGGAAATGGCAACCCACTCCAGTGTTCTTGCCTGGAGAATACAAGGGATGGGGGAGGCTGGTGGGCTGCCGTCTATGGGGTCGCACAGAGTCGGATATGACTGAAATGACTTAGCAGCAGCAGCAGCACATGTATGGACAATTCATTACCCTGAGAAGCAAAGGAGAGGCTCACATTCTCATAAGACTATTTTTCTGTCCACATGGCCAGAGTCTTCATTTAGATAGGCTATTTTACACCAAAAGCATTTTTTCATATATAAAATACAGATTGATATATAAATTCATACATCACATGTGACTGGATAATTTAATTCACAGAAGGTAATTTAATGTCCTGTTTCCATGGGCCTCCCTGCCTCCTGTCTGGTCCAGCTGAGCACTGTGTAAGCCACCCTAGTACATGCTGCCATAACAAGACAGTGACTTATGGCAGCTGTGAGATGACTCAGAGCCTGCTGCTTTCATGACTCATATTCTGTCCAATAGACACAACAGCCCAATGAGAAAGCAAGCTCACTGATCCACGGGGGGAAACACTGGACCACTGGACTAACAGCATGAAGTGGAATATGACAGGATGTGAAAGTCAAATTATCTTCAAAGAGTATTAAATAAAATTAAAATCTGTTTTAAAGGATTAGGATTAGAGAAAGTCAAAACAGTTACTAAAGAAATCAAATGAAAGTTTTCCGAGACTCTAGAAAAACTTAAAGGTGAAAAAAAAAAAAGAAGAAAGCCCAGGGATAAATAATAAAATGCTCTACTAGAAACAGAAGAGTGAAAACAGAGAACATTTTCACACCAAAGAAAGACAAGGCTGAAGGGCCAGTGAGATAACATTCATGTCCCAAGACTCTGTGGGTGAGCTGTATTAAGATACCAGAAGTAGAATTCTAATTACAACTGAGTATCACATGTCCCATTAAACAAACTCCAATTTCATTGATTATATAAAGATCACAAGCATTTCTATAAGCATTTCTAGATAAAGTTACATAAAGGGTTCCTATAAAGTAATAAAGAGATAGTAACAACCATAATTCAGAGTCCTTTAGACTGGATGAAGCACAAACTAGAATCAAGACTGCAGGGAGAAATATCAATAACCTCAGATACTCAGATGACACCACCTTTATGGCAGAAAGCGAAGAACTAAAGAGCCTTTTGATGAAACTGAAAGAGGAGAATGAAAAAGCTGGCTTAAAACTCAACATTCAGAAAACTAAGATCATGGCATCTGGTCTCATCACTTCATGGCAAATAGGTGGGGAAACAATGGAAACTGTGAGAGACTATTTTCTGGGGCTACAAAATCGCTGCAGATGGTGACTGCAGCCATGAAATTAAAAGATGCTTACTCCTTAGAAGAAAAGTTATGACCAAACTAGACAGCATATTAAAAAGCAGAGACATTACTTTGCTAACAAAGGTCCGTCTAGTCAACTATGGTTTTTCCAGTAGTCGTGTATGGATGTGAAAGCTGGACTATAAAGAAAGCTGAGTGCTGAAGAATTGATGCTTTTGAATTGTGGTGTTGGAGAAGATTCTTGAGAGTCCCTTGGACTGCAAGGAGATCCAACCAGTCCATCCTAAAAGAGATCAGTCCTGGGTGTTCATTGGAAGGACTGATGCTGAAGCTGAAACTCTGATACTTTGGCCACATGATGCGAAGAACTGACTCACTGGAAAAGACCCTGATGCTGGGAAAGATTGAAGGTGGGAGGAGAAGGGGATGACAGAGGATGAGATGGCTGGATGGCATCACCTGCTCAATGGACATGAGTTTGAGTAAACTCCAGGAGTTGGTGCTGGACAGGGAGGTCTGGTGTGCTGCAGTCCATGGGGTCACAGAGTGAGACAGGACTGAGCGACTGAACTAAGCTGAACAGATCATAACAAAAAAGCATAAGTTGGAAATGAACAAGAGGTATCTAGAAAATATACAAATCATATGATACATTAAAAATTACATTAGGAAACATTTATATTATGTCTTGTTAAACTACTGATATTATCCAATATTGGCAAGATTATACCAGATATGCTCAGGTTTTATGGAGGTTAATTTTTAGTACTGATTTTAAAAAAAGAAAAAAAATTATAAATATACAAATCTGTGATTGAGAGTCACCTTACAGGAACGCATCAGTAAGAAAATTTGTACTGAATTGTTGACTACAATAAGACTTTACAATAAATATGCCCATCAATAGAGGAATGACTGACTGACAAATGCTATGCTGTCAGTAACTGTGACATCACTATCATCAATATCATCTTTCTTACAAACTGTAATAAACAGACATAGAAAGAGAGCTGTATTATATTGTCAAGTGCAAAAGGCCAGCCACAACACCAAGAAATAATAAGCTCTCACTGGGAAGAAAAGACTAACTAGATAAATGCATGTGTATATGTATATATTTTGTATATATATATATTTTCATATGTGTATATATTTATGTAATATATAGGGATTTTCTAAATTTATTCCAAAATATACAGAGATATAAGTATATGATGTAAGATATACAGGTGTATATGTACATATATGTGTGTATGTGTATATATAAATGTATAAGTATTTATAGATATATAAAAATGACATATTATATGTGTATGTGATTTACAAAAATCCTGTAGGATAGAAATACATATTTATTTTTAAAGTTTATTTTTTTTCAACTTCACAAAAATATTTTCTCTATTTTTTGATGTTTATAACAACTTTATTCATAATCATCAAAACTTGGATGCAACCAAGATGTCTTTTTAAAAATTTACATTGGAGTATAGTTGACTCACAATGTTGTGTGAGTTTCAGGTATACAAGAAAGTGATCAGTTATACATATATATGTATCTATTCTTTTTCAAATTCTTTTCCCATTTAAGTTATACAGAGTATTAAGTACAACTTTTTATGTAGTTAAGAAACACATAAAGTGAAGTCGCTCAGTCATGTCCGACTCTTTGTGACCCCGTGGACTGTAGCCCGCCAGGCTCTTCCGTCCATGGGATTCTCCAGGCAAGAATACTGGAGCGGGTTGCCACTTCCTTCTCCAGGGGATCTTCCTGACCCAGGGTCGAACCCAGGTCTCCCGCATTGCAGGCAGACACTTTAACCTCTGAGCCACCAGGGAAGCCCCTAACACAGAATGGACCATCTTAACTTCTGTTAAGTATGCAGTTCAGCAGTGTTAAGTATATTCACATGGTTGTGAAATTGCTCTAGAACTTTTTCATCTTGCAAATCTGAAATTCTATGCTTAATCTGACAGTAAACAACAGTTCCCCTTTCCCTATCGTCTTTCCATTATATCAGCTCAATTTTCAAACAAGAAACCCTACTTCTGAGAATGAAGTGTACAGACAGTGTTTTTATTGTCCTCTTCTTCCTCTGTCAGAGTCAGGTCCCAGAGGAGGCAGGAAAACCATCAGATTCGTTGTTACATGTACATCACCTGTGATTGGAAGGCTCTGAAGCCCTTTTACATCATGAAGAAGCTACTCATTAGCAATGATCTGTGTTAAGACTGGGAAAAAAAAACATCTAAGTAATTTATTTTCTAGGATTTCTCCAAAAGCCTGTTGCAAGGCAATAGTAGAGAAAGAAATCACTGACTTGTAACTCTCATTTCAGAGAAAGTGTTGCTCTATTATTTTCTTCACGTTAGGTGAAACTCTTCATACAAGATATATGCATATTCAGCCCTGTCATTAAACTTTCAACAAAGGAATCTGTTTAAAATCTTTATGAGCTTTTTCATGTTGCCCTGTGTACCAAAGCAATATCACCCATGAATGATGATGGGAGAGTTTACACACTTAGATAAAATACCGTAAGGAAAAGAATGCAAAGAAGATGGAAAAGACTTTTGAAGAGCATTTCATCAGAAGCAATGGAGAAGGACATGGAAACCCACTCCAGTAGTCTTGCCAAGAGAATCCTGTGGACGGAGGAGCCTGGTGGGCTGCTGTCCACCAGGTCACGTAGAGTCGGACACGACTGAAGCGACTAGGCGTGCACGCGTGCTTTGGAGAAGGAAATGGCAGCCCACTCCAGTGTTCTTGCCTGGAGAATCCCAGGGACAGAGGAGCCTGGTGGGCTGCCATCTATGGGGTTGCACAGAGTCAGACACGACTGAAGCGCCTTAGCAGGAGCAGCAGCAGCATCAGAAGCAAATATATTGAGGCTCTGAGGAATTAGCAACATGAATTCACGGTGCGCCCTCAAGAAGCCAGTTTGCTGCAGTAGCCCTTCTCATCTGGGATCAAAAAAGGGACATGCCATGGTGTGCAGGAAGGCCAGGCTGCTTGCGTTCAAACGCCAGCACCACTCCGTGCTAGTGGTGTGACCTGTGTGACCTCGCGAAGCTGCCTTTATCTCCGCTGCCTCAGTTTCATAATCTGAATCATGTAGATAAAAATAGTGCTTCTCAGAAAACCAAACTAGTTCATTTTTGCTGACAGTTCAGTTCAGCTCTCCAATTCCTTCAGCTAAACTTCAGATCATTGCTGCATGACAGAATGAGTGAAGTCGCTCAGTCGCGTCCGACTCTTTGCGACCCCATGGACTGTAGCCTACAAGGCTCCTCTGTCCATGGGGTTTTCCAGGCAATAGTACTG
Source organism: Ovis canadensis (assembly GCF_042477335.2). Classification (NCBI taxonomy): domain Eukaryota; kingdom Metazoa; phylum Chordata; class Mammalia; order Artiodactyla; family Bovidae; genus Ovis; species Ovis canadensis. The sequence continues at coordinate 15,975,818 of NC_091253.1, forward strand.
GAGTGGGTTGCCGTTTCCTTCTCCAGGGGATCTTCCCAACCCAGGGATTGAACCCAGGTCTCCCGCATTGCAGACAGATGCTTTACCATCTGAGCCACGGCCAAAAAACAACAACCAGCATACTCTCCAACTATGCTTCAGGTTCTACAAACTCACTCTTCATTAAGAGTGTAAGAGAAATGGAAGACAAGGTTGTGTTCCAAATTAAATTTTATATATTAAAAATAATTACTTCTGCCCTTCTACAGATACACTGAAGCTAGTTTTCCAAGACACACAGACACAAGTAACTACTACATTTTAATAACACATGATCTTGTAAAAGGGTAATGTTGCAACTATCGCATACATGCTTTTAAAACAAAAGCTCATGTAAAAATAGACGCCGACATTGGGGTCCATACAAAACCACAGTTCCCTGAGGTTAATGGTAAAAGCTGATTTTTTATAGATTTTATTATTTTATTTTAGGTCATCTTTAGTTGATCTTCATCTTTCTTCAAAAGATATTTTATCTTTTTTTCTGTTTGTTTTTACGTTTTTATTGAAGTATACTTGATTTATAATGTGTTAGTCACTCAGTTGTGTCTGACTCTTTGCAACTCCAGACTATAGCCTGCCAGGCTCCTCTGTCCATGGGATTTCCCAGGCAAGAATACTGGAGTGGGTAGTCATTCACTTCTGCAGGGAATCTTCCCAACCCAGAGATCGAACCCAGGTCTCCTTCACTGCCGACAGATTCTTTACCATCTGGGTGTACAGCAGAGTGATTCAGTTATACATACATACATAGAAATTTTTTCAGATGCTTTTCCATTATAGGTTATTATGAAATATTGAGTAGATTTCTCTATGCTATACAGTAAGTCTTAGTTGGTTATCTGCTTTATTTACAGTAGTGTGTATATATTAGGAGTTTGCGTTTAACATACACAAGTTGGTTTTTAAGGTGTTTTTATTATCTAACTTTATAAGAATGCTTTTGTTTGTTTCTCGGTGCTATTTGTTTTCTCTTTATCACTTTATGGATTTGTGTACCCAGAGCCCTTTGAAAAGCTTGCCCAAACATTTAACACTGTATTTAACTATAATGCTGAATATTCATTGGAAGGACTGATGTTGAAGCTCCAATACTTTGTCCACCTGATGCGAACAGCCAACTCATTGGAAAAGACTGTGATGCTAGGGAAGATTCAAGGCAAAAGGAGAAGATGGCAACAGAGGATAAGTTGGTTGGATGGCATCACCAATGCAATGGACACAAATCTGGGAAAACTCCAGGAGATGGTGAGGAAAGGGAAGCCTGGTGTGCTAGAGTTTGTGGGGTCGCAAGCAGTCAGGCACAGCTTGGGGACTGAACAGCAACATGATTATAAGTAGTACAGACTCCCACTCACTACAATATACCCTGAGATCTGTTTCGAAAAGAATTCTTTATTGATCAGCAGAAAGCAGCAGAAACAGAAACCATTATGTGTGCCCCGTCAAGTGTACAACATCTGATAAAATGGAGATGTTAGCAAGCTGCGTGAGGATCTCCTACTCTTGGATACTGGGATTCATCTCCTATGGTTGTACTTGTGTAGATAAATATTGTTGTTCACTTGAAAATGTTAAATCAGCATCTCCCTTAACAAGCTACAAACTTTGGCTATCAGCAGTCCAAAAAGTTGAATAAAAGCAAAGAAAACTACAGTAAGTCTCCTACATACAAAAGTGTTTTATTCCGATTGCACATTTCTAGACCCAATTTGTTTCCATGTCCTACAAAGTTAGACTAGGTATCCGACTAGCACAATCAGCTAAATAGTACTGTACTGCAATAGGTTTGTAACACTTTTCACACAAATAATACATTAAAAAACAAAAAATAAAGAAAATATTTTCAATCTTACAGTACAAACCTTGAAAAGTACAGCAGTACAGTACAACAGCTGGCATACAGGGACTGGTATCAAGTGAACAGGCAAGAAAAGATACTGACTGAAGAAGGGAGAGGAAGTGGGAGACGGTGGAGCTGAAGGATTGTCAGCTACAATTGTAAGCTGCAATTCAATTCATGCCTGCCATTGATAGCTCAAGTTCTGGTTCCTCGCTGGATTCAATTCTATCTAACCTTTGGCAAAAATGATTCAATGATGCCTGGGTAGCAGCTCTTTCTGTCCTTGTCATAGACGACATGGTAGCACTGGTTCGCACTCTGAACGGCTGTTGCAGCCTTCATGTACTGTTCTGAGTTCAGGTCCAGTGCCTCAAAAACTAACAGCACCTCCTCAGGTAAAGAAAACCCCCTGCCATTTCCTGCATCCTGAATCGCTTCAGTTCTTCAGTCACTTCTTCTTCCTGCTGTCTCTCTTCATCTTTTCTCTGGGCCTCCAATTCCATCAGGTCTTCATCAGTAAGCTCGTTGTGTGCACAGCAAGGAGATCAAGAAAGTCTTCCTCTTGCAGTTCTGGCTTCAGCTTCTTGCTGAGGCTCCGTGAGTTGCTCAAGACCTCTCTGGCCTCCTCACCCACCTTCTCAAATCCATAAAAATTGTGCCCAAACTGCAGACAAAGATTCTCCCAAACCCCATTCATGGTGATGGCCGTAACCTGACACCAACCAAAGTTAATGTTCTTATCACCTTGTAGTTGTTATAGTCCTTCCAAGTGAAAGTGAAAACCACTTAGTCATGTCTGACTCTTTGTGACCCCATGGACTGTAACCCATCAGGCTCCTCCGACCATGGGACTTTCCAGACAAGAGTACTGGAGTGGGTTGCCATTGCCTTCTCCACGGGATCTTCCCAACCCAGGGATCAAACCCAGGTCTCCTGCGTTGCAGGCAGACGCTTTACTGTCTGAGCCACAAGGGGAGCCCACAGCCCTTCCAAAGTTGTTGCAATGTTGCTCCTGATTCATCACTCACCTTGCCTGACAAAAAGCATGACATGAATAATATATCTCCAAAGTCACTGTAACTCCCTGGTTCACAGGTTGGATAGGCAATATAGTATTCTATGGCAGACACACCGCTGTGACGTTTGGATGAGTCATCCATGGATGACAGCCAGGAGCACCATCAAGCAGCAAAGAACCAGTTCTTCTCTACCTTAAAGATAAAGTGGTGGAAAAACAAATCCTGGAAAATGGCTCGTGTAACCTCAGCCTTGGGGTGACTCTTCCACACAACAGGAAGAGAGCCTTTGCAAGGCTCCTAGATTCTCTGAATGATAAACTAAAAGAGGCTTCAGATTCACATTGTGGAAGCCTTGTCACTAAATTATACAGTTAGCATACCCTTTGCTGTTTTCAGCCTGGCGTCAACTTTTCCTCCTTACTAATGTAAGCGGTCTGGTATCTTCTTCCAGTATAGTCCTGTCTCAACCACATTAGAAACCTGCTCAGGTAAACATGTGCCGTCATCAGTAATTTCTCAAAGCATTTCAGGACGCTCTCCGGCAGCTACCAAATCTGCACTCACTGCCTTGACATTTAGCTTTACATTGTGAAGGTTGGCTCTAGCCTTAAACCAATGAAACCAGCCATGGCTGGCATTAAAAGATGCTCTGATGCTTCACCGTGTTTCTTCTTCAAGTCTTCGTGAAGGCTTTCAGCTTTCTCTTGAAACAGCATTAAGCTGAGTAGGACTGGAGACTGATGCTGACCCTGCATCTATGCACTGAAAAGTTTCTCCATCTCCTCCGTCACTTCTCCAAGCCTCTTATATTATCATCAACGTCACTGGCACAGCAGACTTCACATGATTGTGTCCTTGTTCTTTAGAATCTTGCCAGCAGCTGAATGGTTCATGTTATAAGAACAAGCAACAACTACCATCTTTTTGCCTCACGCCGCTCTCTCAATCATTTTCACTTTTGTTTCCAAGCGCTTCTTAGCATCACCAGTGCTTTTATACTTGTTCCATACATCCTGGGCTTGAAATGAAGATACTGTACTGCTGTACTCTACACATAATACACAGTAAAGTACACAAAATCATAGCCACTTATAAAGGATGCACACACGTGACAATGCATGCCAGAGACATGAACTAATTTACATGATTAGACATGCAAATACATGTTCTCATCTCTGCAAGTCTGCAACTTGAAGGTTCGTATGTAGGAGAATTACTGTATTTAAAACCAAGCAGGGGATATAACGAAACAGAATGACCACTGATATTTTAAACTCTCCAACAAATAACAAGGTATTGTATGAGATCTATTAATAATTAACCAACAATTTGAATATGTAAATACATGTTATGTATTTTAGTCCTATGATTTTTGAAAAATAAGTCAGAGTTAAGGACAATTCATATTCCCGGACAACTAACCATACCATATGTCTTTTTTTCCTAGAACTTCAACATCTCCCTGCTTCACTTGCAGCTGAGTTTATAATCACGAATTATAAATAGGCAGAAAAGAGTTTCCAAGGGCTCTTATCTGTGTCTCTACCATCCACATGCACACATACATACAGACTAGGGTTCTTTCATCTCCTGCAAGCTCCTAACTGAAGAAGGGCTCCCCAGTTGTACACCAGGATCCATTCTTTTCTCACCTATTTAAAAATAAGCTTTTATCCTCTTGGCTCATTATATCATCAAACTGTTCTTCTCTACAGAAAAATTCTCATCAGCATAGTAAAGTATGCTCAACTTTCTCCCACCTTAAAAACAAATCACAACAAAAGTGCATGAATGCATATATTTTGCCAATATCTAGCTCATTGTCGCTTCCCAACAAAACGCCCAGAAGGAGTTGGTTCTTCCAATCACTCCCTTCCTATTCATTCTTCAAACTAATCCACTCAGGTAGTGCAGATTTCTATCCTTGTATGATTCATCTCACTCAAGATATATGCAACAAAGAAGGAAAAAGGGACATTTTCAGGGGTGTCACTCCAGACATCATAAAGGTGCTTCCTGTTGCATATATTGGCTATGTGACTTTTGAAAAAGTGAAACTATATTTGGGATTCACTTATAAGAGATATCAATTGTTTTTTGTTTGTTTGTTTGTTTCATTACTATTATCACCTATACTATAAGCACTCTTAAAATCACTGCAGATGGTGACTGCAGCCATGAAATTAAAAGACGCTTACTCCTTGGAAGAAAAGTTATGACCAACCTAGATAGCATATTCAAAAGCAGAGACATTACTTTGCTGACTAAGGTCCATCTAGTCAAGGATATGGTTTTTCCAGAAGTCATGTATGGATGTGAGAGTTGGACTGTGAAGAAGGCTGAGCTCCAAAGAATTGATGCTTTTGAACTGTGGTGTTGGAGAAGAATCTTGAGAGTCCCTTGGACTGCAAGAAGATCCAACCAGTCTATTCTGAAGGAGATCAGCCCTGGGATTTCTTTGGAAGGAATGATGCTAAAGCTGAAATTCCAGTACTTTGGCCACCTCATGCGAAGAGTTGACTCATTGGAAAAGACTCTAATGCTGGGAGGAATTGGGGGCAGGAGGAGAAGGGGACGACAGAGGATGAGATGGCTGGATGGCATCACTGACTCGATGGATGTTGAGTCTGAGTGAACTCTGGGAGTTGGTGATGGACAGGGAGGCTTGGCGTGCTGCAATTCACGGGGTCGCAAAGAGTCGGACACAACTGAGCGACTGAACTGAACTGAACTGATGGCAGAAAGTGAAGAAGAACTAGAGAGCCTCTTGATGAAAGTGAAAGAGGAGAGTGGAAAAAGTTGGCTTAAAGCTCAACATTCAGAAAACGAAGATCATGGCATCTGGTCCCATCACTTCATGGCAAATAGATGAGGAAACAGTGGATGACTTTATTTTTGGGGGCTCCAAAATCACTGCAAATGGTGACTGCAGCCATGAAATTAAAAGACGCTTACTCCTTGGAAGGAAAGTTATGACCAACCCAGATAGCATATTAAAAAGCAGTGACATTACTTTGCCGACAAAGGTCTGTCTAGTCAAGGCTATGGTTTTTCCAGTAGTCATGAATGGATGTGAGAGTTGGACTATAAAGAAAGCTGAGCGCTGAAGAATTGATGCTTTTGAACTGTGGTGTTGGAGAAGACTCTTGAGAGTCCCTTGGACTGCAAGGAGATCCAGTTCATCCTAAAGGAGATAGTCCTGGGTGTTCAGTGGAAGGACTGATGCTGAAGCTGAAACTCCAAAACTTTGGCCACCTGATGCAAAGAACTGACTCATCTGAAAAGACCCTGATGCTGGGAAAGATTGAAGGTGGGAAGAGAAGGAGATGACAGAGAATGAGATGGTTGGATGGCTTCCTGACTCGATAGACATGAGTTTGGGTAGACTCCGGGAATTGGTGATGGACAGGAGGCCTGGCATGCTGTGGTCCGTGGGATCGCAAAGAGTCGGCCACGACTGAGCAGCTGAACTGAACTGATAATCACCTAATTGTAAGGTAAAACTTGGGTTGTAAAGAGAAATTTCATTTTTTCCTGTAAGGAAAGAAGTAACAAATAATTGTTAAAACATTTCCTCTTTATTTTATCTATTACAAAATCTACATATTAAATAATCACTTTGGTTAAGAAAAATTGCACAGAAGGGAAGAACACTTAGTGAGTTCATCACTGACCACCATAATGCTAGGTCATTGGTCATTGTTCATTTTACTGACCAACAGCAGAATGTGAAATGTTACCTCACATCCATTCCCTATTCTTCTCTTTCTTTTCCCCGTGGAGGCGTACAGCCTGTTTACTGCCAATAAATTACGTCTTGTTCATCACCATTTTCTCGGAACCTAAAGCACCCATGAATGGCTTCATGCTGCTCAAGTAATAATTTTAGTAATTTTTCTTTGGGTTTTACTGATAGAGTTGACATATATAACACTGTGTAAAAGTGTATTGCATAATGATTTGACTTAAATAGATCATGAAATGATTATCCCAATAAGTTTAGTGGCCATCCATCATCTCATAAAGATATGAAATTAAACAAAAATTATATTTTCCTTGTCATGTGGTCTCTTAGGATTTACTCTAATAAAAACTTTCACACACAACATACAACAGTGTTAATGATATGAATCATGGCATACATTGCATTCCTTTCCCTTTCTTGATTGAGAACAGCACAGTAACACACTTAGTTTTCTATCTTAGGAAGAGTCCTTTCTGTCTCCTTCGCTGTATCCTCTCAATATCTCCAAATGTTAACGTTGGACAGACCCAGCTCATACTTCTCACAGCTCTTCTCTATTTAGAGTCATTTTCTTCTTAACACCACACAATTACATTTTAAATTTTAATCTTAACTATGCACTGACAATGGCAATAGCATTGCCATGGTAATGTCAAGGAATGTTCAGACTCCTGCAAAATTGCACTCATCTCACACACTAGCAAAGTAATGTTCAAAATTCTCCAAGCTAGGCTTCAACAGTATGTGAACTGAGAACATGCAGATAGTCAAGCTGGATTTAGAAAAGGCAGGGTAACCAGAGATCAAATTGCCAATATCCCTTGAATCACAGTAAAAGCAGAAGAATTCCAGAAAAACATCTACTTCTGCTTCACTGACTATGCTAAAGTCTTTGACTGTATGGATCACAACAAACTGGGGAAAATTCTTAAAGAGATGGGAAGGAATATCAGACCACCTCACCTGCCTGCTGAGAAACCTATATGCAGGTCAAGAAGTAAGCATTAAAACAGGACATGGAACAATGGATAGGTTCCAAATTGGAAAAGGAGTATGTCAAGGCTGTATACTGTCACCCTGATTATTTAACTTATATACAGAGTACATCATGCAAAATGCCAGGCTGGATGAAGCACAAGCTAGAATCAAGTTTGCTGGGAGAAATATCAATAACCTCAGATACGCAGATGACACCATCCTTATGGCAGAAAGCAAAGAGGAACTAAAGAGCTTCTTGATGAAAGTGACAGAGGAGAGTGAAAAATTTGGCTTAAAGCTCAACATTCAGAAAACTAAGATCATGGCATCCCAACACTTCATGGCAAATAGAAGGGGAAACAATGGAAACAGTGAGAGACTTTATTTTCTTTGGCTCCAAAATCACTAGAGGTGGTGACTGCAGCCATGAAATTAAAAGATGCTTGCTTCTTGGAAGAAAAGCTATGACCAACCTAGACAGCATATTTAAAAGCAGAGGCATTACTTTCCCAACAAACGTCCATCTAGTCAAAGCTATGGTTTTTCCAGTAGTCATGTATAGATGTGAGAGTTGGACTATAAAGAAAGTTGAGTGCCAAAGAACTGATGCTCTTAAACTGTGGTGTTGGAGAAGACTCTTGAGAGTCCCTTTGACTACAAAGGAGATCCAAGCAGTCCATCCGAAAGGAAATCACTCATGAGTATTCATTGGAAGGCCTGATGCTAAAGCTGAAACTCCAATACTTTGGCCAACTGATGCAAAGAACTGACTCATTTGAAAAGAGCCTGATGCTGGGAAAGACTGAAGGTGGGAGAAGGGGTTGACAGAGGATGAGATGGTTGGATGGCATTCCCGACTCGATGGACATGAGCTTGAGTAAACTCCGGGAATTGGTGATGGACAGGGAAGCCTGGCGTGCTGCAGTCCATGGGGTTGCAAAGAGTCAGACACAACTGAGCAACTGAACTTATTCACTGACAACTTCCACATTTTCATTTCTACTTGGATCTTTGTGAAACTCCAGATTAGTGTACACAGGGACCTCTGTTATACATAGACAATGTTAAATATGTTTCCCAGATTTATTATGACCCAAACCAAATATAATCTTCTTGCAAAGATTGGGCTTCCTTATCTCATTAAGGTCAGCTTCCTTCTTACAGCTGCTCATCCCAAAGTCCTCAGGCCCTTCCTCGTTGGTTACTCTCTTTCCTCTATATTCCATATTGACTATTCAGGAAATCTCTGGCTCTTGCTTCTAAATATAGTCAGTCTCTAGTAATGTCCCACTGTCTCTACCACGTCTTATCACCACAGTTACTGCTCTCATTCAGTCCATCAACATGTTCTGTCCTGGGTTATATGAATAGTCTCCCAGCTGGTCTCTTGGCTTCCGCTGTGGTCCTTCAACTGTTCTTAGCTCAGGGGCCAATGCAATTAAAATGTTTGTCAGATTACATCACTTCTCAGCACAAAATACTCTGAGAATTCCCATTTTATTGGCCCACTACAGGGACCTGAAGATGATACAAGTCCTGGACTCTGCTCATTACTCAGACTCCACCTGTGACAACTCCCTCCCCTACTCGGGTCATACACACCATGCAGACTCCCCTTCAAATCACCAGCAATGCTCTTATTTTATGTCTTTACACTCGTCATTTCATAACCATCTACCCCAAAATCTATCTGTCACGTCTACTGTATAACCCTCAGGGATATGATTTAGGTCATACCTGAATGGTCTAGTGGTTTTCTCTACTTTCTTCAATTTCAGTCTGAATTTGGCAATAAGGGTTTCATAATCTAAGCCACAGTCAGCTCCTGGTCTTGTTTTTGCTGACTGTATAGAGCTTCCCTATCTTTGGCTACAAAGAATATAATCAATCTGATTTTGGTATTGACCATCTGGTGATGTTCATGTGTAGAGTCTTCTCTCATGTTGTTGGCAGAGGGTGTTTGCTATGACCAGTGCATTCTCCAAGCAAAATGCTATTAACCTTTGCCCTGCTTCATTCCATATTCCAAGGCCAAATTTGCCTGTTACTCCAGGTGTTTCTTGACTTCCTACTTTTGCATTCCAGTCTCCTATAATGAAAAGGACATCTTTTTGGGGTGCTAGTTCTAGAAGGTCTTGTAGGTCTTCATAGAACCGTTCAACTTCAGTTTCTTCAGCATTACTGGTTGGGGCATAGGCTTGGATTGCTGTGATATTGAATGGTTAGCCTTGGAAACGAACAGAGATCCTTCAATCGTTTTTGAGATTGCATCCAAGTACTGCATTTTGGACTCTTTTGTTGACTATGATGGCTACTCCATTTCTTCTAAGGGCTTCTTGCTCACAGTAGTAGATATAATGGTCATCTGAGTTAAATTCACCCGTTCCAATCCATTTTACTTCACTGATTCCTAAAATGTCGACATTCACTCTTGTCATCTCCTATTTGACCACTTCCAATTTGCCTAGACTCATGGACCTGACATTCCAGGTTCCTATGCAATATTGCTCTTTATAGCACTGGACTTTACTTCTATCACCAGTCACATCCACAACTGGCTGTTGTTTTTGCTTTGGCTCTGTCTCTTCATTCTTTCTGGAGTTAGTTCTCCACTGACCTTCAGTAACATATTGGGCACCTACCGACCTGGGGGGTTCATCTTTCACTGCTATATATTTTTGCCTTTACAGACTGTTCATGGGGTTCTCTAGGCAAGAATATTGAAGTGGTTTGCCATTCCCTTCTCCAGTGGACCACATTTTTTCAGAATTCTCCACCATGACCTGTTTGTCTTGGGTGGCCCTACAGGGCATGACTCATAGCTTCATTGAGTTGGACAAGGCTGTGGTCCATGTGATCAGATGGTTAGTTTTCTGTGACTGTGGTTTTCATTCTGTCTGGCCTCTAATGGATAAGGATAAGAGGCTTATGGAAACTTCCTGATGAGAGAGACCAGGGGGAATCTGGGTCTTAATCCAATTTTCTATTGATGGGTGGGCCTGTGTTCCCTCCCTGTTGTTTGACCTGAGGCCAAATTACGGTGAAGGTAAGGAAGATAATGGTAGGTAGTGAAGGTAATGGTAATGAAGAAACCTCCTTGAAAAGGTCCCATGCATGCAATGGGGCACTCAGTGCCCCCAACTCTGCAGCAGGCCACCACCGACCCATGCTTCCTCCAGAGACTCCTGGACACTCATAGGCAAGTTTGGGTAAGTCTCTTGTTGGGTCACTGCTCCTTTCTCCTGGGTCCTGGTGCACACAAGGTTTTGTTTGTGCCATCCAAGAGTCTGTTTCCCCAGGCCTGTGTAAGTTCTGGTAGCTCTGTGGTGGGGTTAATGGTGACCTCCTCCAAGAGGGCTTATGCCATACCCAGGTCTACTGCACCCAGAGCCCTTGCCCCTGTGGCAGGCCATTGCTGACCTGTAAATCCACAGGAGACACTCAGACACAGTTCTGGCTCAGTCTCTGTGGGGCCTCTGGGTCTTTGTGCGCACAAGGTTTGTTTGAGCCTTCTGAGCATCTGTGGTGGGTAAAGGGTTTGAATCTAAACGCAATTTTGCCCCTCCTACAGTCTTTCTGGGGCTTCTCCTTTGCCCTTGGATGTGGGGTATCTTTTTTCGGTGGGATCCAACATTCTCCAGTGACAGTGGTTCAGCAGTGAATTGTAGTTTTGAAGTTCACGCAGGAGAAGATGAGCACAAGTACTTCTACTCTGCCATCTTACACAAGATTAGCTCTGATAGACAGAGTGCCTGAAGAACTATGGATGGAGGTTCACGACACTGTACAAGACACAGTGATCAAGACCGTCGCCAAGAAGAGAAAGGCAAAATGGCTGTCTGAGGAGGCCTTACAAATAGCTGAGAAAAGAAGAGAAGTTAAAGACAAAGGAGAAAAGGAGAGATGTACCCATTTGAATGCAGAGTTCCAAAGAATAGCAAGGAGAGATAAGAAAGCCTTTCTCAGTATCAGTGCAAAGAAATAGAGGAAAACAACAGAATGGGAAAGACTAGAGATCTCTTCAAGAAAATTAGAGATACCAAGGAAACATTTCATGCAAAGACGGGCTCAATAAAGGACAGAAATGGTATGGACCTAACAGAAGCAGAAGACATTAAGAAGAGGTGGCAAGAATACACAGAAGAACTGTACCAAAAAGATTTTCATGACCCGGATAATCACGATGTTGTGATCACTCACCTAGAGCCAAACATACTAGACTGGGAAGTCGAGTGGGCCTTAGGAAGCCTCACTACAAAGAAAGCTAGTGGAGGTGATGGAACCCCACCTGAGCTGTTTCAAATCCTAAAAGACGACGCTGTGAAAGTGCTGCACGGAATATGCCAGCAAATTTGGAAAACTCAGTAGTGGCCATAGGACTGGAAAAGGTGAGTTTTCATTCCAATCCCAAAGAAAGGCAATGCCAAAGAATGCTCAAACTACCACACAATTGCACTCATCTCACACACTAGCAAAGTAATGCTCAAAATTCTCTAAGCCAGGCTTCAACAGTACTTGAACTGTGAACCTGCAGATGTTCAAGCTGGATTTAGATAAGGCAGAGGAACCAGAGACCAAATTGCCCAACAATATTTGGATCATCAAAAAAACAAAAGAGTTCCAGAAAAACATCTACTTCTGCTTTATTGACTAGGCCAAAGCCTTTGAGTGTGTGGATCACAACAACCAGTGGAAAATTCTGAAAGAGATGGGAATACCAGACTACCTGACCTGCCTCCTGATAAATCTGTATGCACGTCAGGAAGCAATAGTTAGAACTGGACATGGAACAACAGACTGGCTCCAAAGAGGGAAAGGAGTACATCAAGGCTGTATATTATCACCCTGCTTATTTAACTCATATGCAGAAGACATCATGAGAAACACTGGGCTGGATGAAGCACAAGCTGGAATCCTCAGTTAGGTTTACTCCTAGGTACTTTTTGTTTTGATGGATACAAATTTAAACAAGATTATTAATTTTTTTTTTTTAACTTTCTCTTCCTGGTGAAAAGATATACAACTGACTTTTAAACATAGGGATGATGTACAACATCACTAATAACGAAATAGATAAAAATAGTACTGATAGTATTTTTCTACTAAAAAACAAGTTACAAAATACTCAGTGCTATGAAGAATGGGGGGAGCTGGTTCCTATTTGAAACAACTCTTCTACTTTATTAATAACTCCTAATACAGTAATTCCAGTTATGAACAATAATAAACTGCTGCTGCTGCTAAGTCGCTTCAGTCGTGTCTGACTCTGTGCGACCGCATAGATGGAAGCCCACCAGGCTCCCCCATCCCTGGGATTCTCCAGGCAAGAACACTGGAGTGGGTTGCCATTTCCTTCTCCAATGCATGAAAATGAAAGTGAAAGTGAAGTCACTCAGTCATGTCCAACTCTGAGCGACCCCATGGATGGCAGCCCACCAGGCTCCTCCATCCATGGGATTTTCCAGGCAAGAATACTGGAGTGGGGTGCCTTTGCCTTCTCCAAATAATAACCTGAGACTTACATAAAGATTTAAGCATAAAAATAGTCATTGTTACATTATAAAGAAATGTTGGAAAACATCAGTAATTTTTTTTAAGTTAAACTAATTATGATGTATTCACAGGCTAGAGTATATCATAACCACATGTAGCATTTCCTATTACATAGAAGAAAGCTCATTATGTCTTATTGAGGGAAATATTGTTATTGAAAGATATGAGACATTAAAATGCTATACATGACTAACTCAAGTATGCTTTTAAAAAGATAGACTGACAGAAAATACAACAACTATTAGCAGCAAGTGATTTTGGCTGCTGGGATTACTTTTCCAACGAACATAGTTTAATATATTTTTATTTTCATGGAGATATTCAAAGTGATCTATATTATAAATTTTTTATGAATTATTTTTCAACTTCCTGTTACTGATAATAAGAACAATAGTCACTCTTGCAATCATTATTATCATGATATCAAATATAATTCATTTCATTTTGTTATAAAATTTTGATAAGCTATTTAAAGTCATATCATTCTCCATCCATAATAAAAATTTCAAAGCCAATAATAGTAGTAAAGTAGTAAAGTATTTTGAGAGGAAAAGGAGAATTCAGTAGCTGTTTTATTATAAACATTTTAAAATCTTTTCACTGAAATGCTTCCATCAAAACTGAAGCATTCATCTATTTTAAGACAGAAGGACAAAAAACAGGTTTCCAGAGTTTGCCCCTAATATGGGATTATGCAATATCTAGTTCTTTTTCTCCATAAATTAAATCCAGTCTAATGCCTTAAGCCTCCACTGAATAGCTGTTTCAAGTAAGGCATGGTGATAGGATAACCCTTAGTATCCAGGCTAGAAACCTTCCCAGAGAATAAATTTGAAGGTGGAATTTTTCCCTCCCAATTTTGTTACATAACTTCAAAGCTTAGCATGCTAAGAAAAAACTCTATATAATCAATTCAATTAAGCTAAAATTTAGTTTCCAATGTATTTTATTTTTTCCAATATATTTTAATACAGGCACAATCACACTGTTCAACCATCACAACCTTCTCAGTACTTTCCACATTAATAGATGTATTTCTATTTTTCGTTTGAACTTATGTTTACCTGTTTTCTTCTCTATCATATACATTTGTTATTCTTCAGTCACCAAATCGTGTCCAACTTTTTGCTACCCCATGGACTGCAGCATGCCAGACTTCCCTGTTTTTACACAGCCTATAACTGTAAGCCAATTTAATCAATTTCTCAGATGCTAACAAATCATCATTGTACCCTACATCATAGAAAAGTAAAATTGTGTTAGATACTCTCAACAGGCTTTTAGAAACTGGAGTAAGCCTATTTTTTTCATGTCAGATGCATCTTAGATTTAACTATATATATTTTATAGTTTAATTAATAACCTCAATTCTAGAACTCGATTATTCACTCTTTCAAATAACTTTGTATCACATGCTATGTGTGTACTAAACATGACATGTAGAGCAGTAAATTAGATAGATTATTTCCTGAAAGTATCAGGATAGAAGTGAATAAAGAAAAAAAAGAAAAAACAGAGCAGATATTCCCAGGTATGTTGTGTGTTATAGAGATGGTTATAGAGCTCATAACCAGTGATCCTAAGTAGATACATCAGTCTCAGGCAAGAGGTGAAGTTGGCAGTATCCAAAGCAAAGAGAACAGTAAAGACCATGAGGCAGAAAAAATCTCCATGAATTTTTAGTACCTGAAATGAGTCCCAGATGGTTTAAGCACATTATTGTGAATGAGGTGAGGAGTCAACAAGATTGAGGATGCACATATACAGATTTTTTTTTTTTTTTTTAGTTTTTACCTACAATGGGAAACTAAGAACAGTAATTAGGAGTACGTGGGCAGTGAGATAATCATCACAGTTTTTGAGATTTTCCTTGAGCTTTAGCATTAGCATTAGCCATTTTCATAGCAGTATTGACCTTGTGGGATTTCTGTATTTTATCACTTCACTTCACTCAGTCAAGTACCAGATGTCCCAGAAGAAGCCCAGGTTAAACTCCATCAATAGGGTAAGAAGTAGGAAGCCTCTCATGTGGCCTGATCAACAGACCTAATCTGAACCAAATCCTGGACTCTCCTTCCCAAATTATTCCTATAAATACTTCCAAGTTGAAGAGCGGACTATTCTTCCAAATGTTTTGTTAAAAGGGCAATCCAGCGTCCTCCTCAGTCTTCCCTGGTGGTCTTTCAGTGATAAACATGCCTCTGGCTAGACTGCCGAGGAGCCTCCTCTCCACGGAATGTCCTTGTCCTCTGTATACATCCACCTGTTCCCATTTTTAATTACCATCCTCCAGTATCTGGGACACTCCTCAGTGTTCTTACAGAATGTTCTTACAGAATCCACATTTTTCTTCTACATTACCATCACCCTGACATTTAAATATCCATATGGTGCTTTCAAAATTTCATGTCAAATTCAGTGTTTTCTTGAATCTACTCCTTTTGCACATCCCCAAGACTGAAACCACATCTTTAGGATAACAAGCAGAACCTCTAGCACTCAACACATTTTGATCTTTTGCCCTCTGAATTTTCAAAAACCTCAGAACTCCATTACCATTAACTTCTTTGGTATTCTTGATAAGTTATAGCATTGATAAGTATTACTTTCTCCAAAAGTATCCCCAGCATGAGTAAACTCCAGTCAGGATAAAGGCAAAAGATGCTAAATTTCAATATGAATGCCTAGCTATGAATAGGTAGTAAGAACTTGACAGAAGATAATCTGTAGGTTCGCAGAGCTCAAAAAGCCAAAATGGAAAAGAAATGTTCAAAAATGAAATGCTCTGACACATACTGGGAGAAGAAGGGAGGATGTCTTTAGTCCTATCCATCTGTATTCTACATTCCTCTGATACAAGCTGTAGTGAATAGTCCTTTGTTTCTCAAGTCCTGTGAGAAACTTCTACCCACTCTACAATTTATTTTATTAGCGTTCTGGTACTAAATATTTCTACAAACCTCATTTTATTTTCAAGTTCTTATTTATATATCTATTTGTGATCTCACCTTCTTCCATGAAAATCCCATGGGTAGAAGAGCCTGGTAGACTGCAGTCTACAGGGGTCCCAAAGAGTCGGACATGACTTAGCAACTGAGCATGCACACACACACACATCTTCCATGAAGAATTTGAGAAAGTTCCCTCTCTGTTTACTGATTAGCACTCTCCCATCTTCAAAGCAAAATTCTCATAAGGATGGCAAGTAGTGTTCTCAGAGTATGGACCCAGATCAACAGTAAGTCATGTATTTCCGAGATGATATCAGAAACATAAATTTGGTCCAGTCCCGGGTCCAATCAGAAACACTGGGGTGGGGTCCTGTAACTTGTACTCTGGGTAAATTTGATGTTCTCCAAAGTTGGAAAACTATCAATACTTTTCCTTAACCCTGATGGCACATTAAAAACATCTGGGCTATTTATTTATTTATTTATTTATTCTTGGTTTCATTGGATCTTCGCCACTACCCACAGGCTTTCTCTAGATGTGGAGAGCAGAGCCTTCTCTTCCTCACGGTGCATGAGCTTCTCATTGTGGCCGCTTCTGTTGCGGAGCAGGGCTCCAGGGCAGGTGGGCCTCATTAGTTGTGGCACACAGGCATAGCAGTTGTGACACAGGGCTTTTAGGTGCTCTGCACGCGGAATCTTCCTGGACCAGGGATCGAATCCACACCCGCTGCGTTGGCAGGCAGAGTTCCATCCACTGTACCACCAAGGAAGTCCCCCAGGCTCTTTCAAATAAGACCTTTGCCTGGGACTCACCACGTACCATGGGAAGCCCAATATGGCAGCAGCCCAGTTTTCCCCAAGACTCTGATAAACAGCGAGGTGGAGCCTCGCCTCGGCTTCAGCCCTGTCCCCCACAGAGCTCCTGCACTCCAGCCTGAACCCTGTCCACCTCAGAGACACACTCTGCGAATCCTCCTGGACCCCCTGACCCAGTCCTGCAGGCCTCTTCTCCATCTGCTGGTCACACACTATCTCTCCAGCCCCACACCACATTCCTAGCAATTGTCCTGTGATAGGACAGTATTTAGTCATCTCTGAATTTTAAATTGTTATAGCTTTTATAACTCAAAACAGCTTCCTTTAAAAATAGTTCAATGTTTAAATACTTTAAAACAATTAAAGTTTTAAAACTAGTGAATTGTGTTTTTAAATTATCAATTATGTAGCAAGGAATTATTTCACTGTTATAAGGCCTAATACTCATATTAATTGATTTACAAAATACATCTATAAGGAGATAAGCTAAATATACCCATGAAGTTAGTACTGAATGTTTTTTTACACTATTAAAGAAATAAAGTCTTAGAAAACAACTTGAAAGTACAGAATAGATACGAGTATATATGCACATATGGCAAGGTATATTGATATGCATTTAAGTTGTCAATGAACACTATTTAATTTATTCAAGTCTATTGCTTTTATAAACAGTGATCAATATCTGCATATAGTGATAATGTGATCCACACATCTGTAAGTTGGTAATATCCAAATATATCTCATTTCTTTTTCATTCTTGGAATTAAATCTAATTTTACATTGTAAAAGTGACTAAAATTATATTATTCATCGTTTCACTATAAATGAAAATAACTTAATTTAGGCATATGTCAGTGCAAGCTATAAATTATGCTTCTGACTAAAATGTGAGTAAGCCAACAAGTTCATAAAAATCATGCATTTGATCATTAGTGTTACTTCATATTATTAGAAAGTATATTTACTTGTAGAATACCATTTCTAAAAACATTTATGTTCTGATCTTGAAGCTTCTTAATAAAAGAATCGGTACTGTAGATAATACTGTAATGTCATAGTTTGAAATTTTAGGCTTTTGTTTTTTTCAGAAGTTCTTTTTGTGTGACTGGTCTGTACTCATTTTGATATCTTGAAATGCAACTTAAGTTATACATTAAAGTATAAGTACATTATCAGTTCAGTTCAGTTCAGTCGCTCAGTCGTGTCCGACTCTTTGCGACCCCATGAATCGTAGCACGCCAGTCCTCCCTGTCCATCACCAACTTCCGGAGTCTACTCAAACTCATGTCCATCGAATCAGTGATGCCATCCAGCCATCTTATCCTCTGTCGTCCCCTTCTCCTCCTGCTGCTGATGCTATTGCCTTGAAGCATAATACATAATCCTTTTAGAAGACTCAAACAGAAATAATGTAAACTCTAGTGAAGCCATGTGGTTTTTTTCACTAAATAGTTGACTGATAGTAAATCAGTACCATGAGAATTAAGATATCTATGGGAAAACACTCTTTTAAGAAAAAAGAAAGATTAGTTATGAGATTACTGATCAAATATTCACTTATGTATATGTCTATTTTATCATCACTATTATTATCAAGTCTCTCTCATCTTCAGCAGACTTGAAGAAAGGACTTCTATATCATTTGTATTTCTTTCTGATACTTTCTTAAACTTGCTCAAACAGTACATCCGACTTACTTTTTACTTGGCTGTAATACAGACAAACCATTAATTCCTTCTTGTTTCCTTCCTAAAGATTTTTTTTTCCCCTTGTTTATGTGACTAATTAAGATTTTTCTTCTTCCTTTCTGAACATTACCCTGCAGGTCTGTGATTGACATCAAAGCAGTGTGCTATCTCAATCTGTGGATTAACATCTAGGGAAAAAATTAACAGCCTCATGACTAATGAAAACAAGGACTCTCATGCATCAAGGAAAGCTACCTATAATTAAAAAGACCCATTTAATCCATTAGTTTTAGCATCTTCTACTACTACTTCCCCTTGTAACTGAGCTGTTGAAGATTATGGAATCTACCCCTGAGTATTACCTCCTTCTTTCCAGCTCTCCTCCTAGAAAGGTGAGAGCCCAACAAGGACCACAAGGAAAAAAACGGGAGAACGAGAGAGGACTGCATAGCCACAGCCCTTCATCAGCCAAGAGGCAAGTGCGTAGTGTTCCTCTGGGTGGCGGGGAGCATTTCAACACTAATGAACACTGATGTGCCCATGTTTCATTCTTCCTTTTGGCTCCACAGTGCTTCTGTATTGGATGTTTGCTAGATGTGTGTCATAACACCAACATCTTAAAATGCAAATTTCTAAAGGAAAGAGACATTGCAGTGTTTAAATTCTATACAGCAGCACAGACATATATTTAGAAACAAAATGCTACTCCTCTTGTGGGATTAATTTCATTCTCTTTCCTGATGCGTCATCAACCTCTTATCATGGATCATTCCAGAAGTTTAGGGAATGGGAATGACTTGTACAAGATCAAGAGTCACTGTTTACAGTTAAAAAGCTACTAAAATTTTAAGTATAACATTACCACTGTACATTTAATTGAAGATAAGAATTTAGATATATACCTGATTCAGCTTTGAAAAGATTTTAAGTGCCAGTCATTTATAAAGATAAATAAGACACTGGCCCTGTTTCCCCAAACTTTACTGTTTAACCATAGAAGGAGACAAGTAAACAAATGGAATAGGATACAGTCTTATTTCCAAACACCAACTGCCTTATTCTTCAAGCATACTTCTGCTACTAGACTATAAACTTCTCTAAGGCAAAGGCCATTTCTTATTCATCTTTGTATTCCCAGAGCCAAGGAGACAGCTTTTACCAGTTCATAACTTGGCACAATAGATTTTTGGCTTCTAGAAGTGGGATCCATA
Organism: Ovis canadensis; assembly: GCF_042477335.2. Lineage (NCBI taxonomy): Eukaryota > Metazoa > Chordata > Mammalia > Artiodactyla > Bovidae > Ovis > Ovis canadensis. Next base: position 15,995,664 of record NC_091253.1, read on the forward strand.
CTATAAGAGTAAAGAGGAAAAAAATGTGTATTTGTAAATGGAGAATCAATAAAGCAAGGAGAAAAGCCATTATCTGACTATGCTTCCCTCAGCATGGCACTGATGTTAACTGCTCTGAAAAGTGCTACCATATCAGCAACAGTAATTGCAAGAACTACAGTTGAACAATAATGGAAACTTTGGCCGTGATTCTGTAAACAGTGCGTTAAATAGATTCTCAGGGACTCTTATGCCTGCATAAGCTAGCTCAGGGCCCTTCACTGCCTGCCCCAGAGCACAGAAGCCTCTGGGTCTCCAGAAGTCAGAGACATTCCTCCAGGCTCGGCTTCACAACAGTCACTCAGACACCCCTCCATGCAGCTTTCATCTGCAGCACCCACCCCAATCTCGAGCACTGGATAGGGCACTCTGCACTGGAGGTTACTTGGTTGAGAAATCCAATGGTGTATGTTTCCTTAAAATAACCAAGGTTCCTAAGAGAAAAAGGGTCCTAACAATAATTAACAAAAGCTCATCAATACCTCGATACTGATTCCTAGGGTCAATTGAGCATTTAGAAAGGATTTTAAGTTCAAGATGACACTTTCCAAAGAGACATTATATTTTCCGGATGACTTGTCCAAGAGGTCTCAGGGACTGACCTCTAGACTAAGCATCAGCAACACCAAGGCTTCTAACAAAGGGAGCTTCCAGGGCAGCTCCGCTATCCAAGGGTGTGGCCAGGGCAGGGCAGCCAAGTGGATGAACAAGATTTCCTGTGGGAAGACTAATAGACCTATTAATGCTTTTTAAAAAAACAAAAAAACAAAAAAACACACGCACAAACTTGATTAGAACGCAAAAAATTTTCTCAATTTACTTCTGGTTTAATGTTTGAATTACTCTATCTTTATGTCTTCTTGGTCTAGATCAGAGTGGCTTAGCTTCGCATGTTTCTCCCTAGTGGAAAGGAGAAAGGTTCATCAATGTCTGTTAACAGAAAAAAAAAAAAAAGTAGTACATTGTGGAATTCTGGTTTCAGTAAAAACTTCCGATAGTATAGTTCTTTTGTCTCACTGGGAGCTACACACTGTTTTGCTCATTTAAGTCATATCTGCACAGCATTGTTTAGTGGTTAGGTTCAGGGGCCCTGGGGTCAAGTTATCCTGTTTAATCCTGCTCTGTCTCGTGCTGATCATGCCAAATCGAGCTTCAGTTTCCTCACGCGAGAAATGGGGCAACAACAGTCCCTATATCCTAAGGATGCTGTCGAAAACAAATGATATGAATTATATACATAATTTAGAAGAATGCCTGGCACAGTGCTAGGAAAGTGTTTATATTTGTGCGTTTGTGTTTTTGCAAAGCAAAATATTTTGAAAAGCAAGTTCAGTTCAGTTCAGTTGCTCAGTCATGTCCGACTCTTTGTTACCCCATGAATTGCAGCACACCAGGCCTCCCTGTCTGTCATCAGCTCCTGGAGTTCACCCAAACTCACATCCATTGAGTCAGTGATGCCATCCAGCCATCTCATCCTCTGTCATCCCCTTCTCCTCCTGCCCCCAATTCCTCCCAGCATCAGGATCTTTGCCAATGAGTCAACTCTTCGCATGAGGTGGCCAAAGTACTGGAGTTTCAGCTTCAGTATCATTTCTTCCAAAGAATACCAGGGCTGATCTCCTCTGGAATGGACTGGTTGGATCTCCTTGCAGTCCAAGGGACTCTCAAGAGTCTTCTCTAACACCACAGTTCAAAAGCATCAATTCTTCAGTGCTCAGCTTTCTTCACAGTCCAACTTGCACACGCATACATGACCACTGGAAAAACCATAGCCTTGATCAGACAGACCTTTGTTGGCAGTAAGATCTCTGCTTTTGAATATGCTATCTAGGTAGGTCATAAATTTCCTTCTAAGGAGTAAGCGTCTTTTAATGTCATGGCTGCAATCACCATCTGCAGTGATTTTGGAGCCCAGAAAAATAAAGTCTGACACTGTTTCCCCATCTATTTCCCATGAAGTGATGGGACCAGATGCCATGATCTTCGTTTTCTGAATGTTGAGCTTTAAGCCAACTTTTTCACTCTCCTCTTTCACTTTCATCGAGAGGCTCTTTAGTTCCTCTTTGCTTTCTCCCATAAGGGTGGTGTTATCTGCATATCTGAGGTTACTGATATTTCTCCCAGCAATCTTGATTCTAGCTTGTGCTTCTTCCAGTCCAGTGTTTCTCATGATGTACTCTGCATATAAGTTAAATAAGCAATGTGACAATATACAGCCTTGACGTATTCCTTTTCCTATTTGGAACCAGTCTGTTGTTCCATGTCCAGTTCTAACTGTTGCTTCCTGACCTGCATATAGGTTGAAAAGCAAAGTAGACTCTACATTGTCTGGAAATTCAGTGGCTGCAAAAAAGATGCCTTCATAGTTTCAGAAAGTTCTTTTCTGTTTGGTTTTTTTTTTTTTTTTTCAGTCCCACATTGCTAGACTGAGAGAGGAGGTTTTTGTGGTATTCACAGGCAGCCAAGCACTCAATTTGCATACAGAAATCCAGATACCGAAAGATGTACTAAAATATTACCCAATATCATCTAGACATAGAGTGGGAAGTATGGCTCTGAGAGCTACCAGACAGCAGCAAATATGTTATCAAGCTGCAAAGGAAATCAAAATGTACTTTAAAATGTCCCTTTGGTGTACTCTGTCAATATTTTATTTTTCAAAGAACACAGCCTATCTTCTAGAAATTTCATTAATGTGTTAAACCATCAAAATGTCAATTTGAATGAAACTTACAAGCAAAAAGCCATTCTCACAGAAGAGTTGGAAAAATCAAATCAAGTAAAATTCAATAAAAATGCCCAGATAAAATCAAAAGAAAGAAATTTATATTAAGCTTCTGACAAATACATGCCTGATTATTTCATTCTCAGAAACTATTAAAAGTTCAACAGTCCTCTTGGCGAAGGAGCTCAGCTTCATTCGGAGAATTGTTTTATGTCATCTGACTGAAATGACAACCCTTTTATCACCAAGAAAGATGTGGTGTCAACTAGTTGGATGCAGTACACTTAAGGGAATTCACAGAAACCATTCCTAGCATCAATTTCTAGCTTTTTCACATTAGATTTTTTATTTCCAAGGTTCATCAATGTCTGTAGAGAACTAAAAGCCCCAATGTTCCTTGTAAGACAAATATTATGACCCTTCAAAAGTAAACTGAGAAAGTCCCAATGAAAGAAAACACAGAATTGTAGTTACGCCTTATAATGAAAAATTATACCTTAGCCTAAAAGTGAGTTTTGGGAAAAGGGGGTTAAATTACAATGTACCACCACAGATTTCTGGCTGTACTTCTTTTTTTGTTTGTTTTCTCAAATTTTATGGAACAGTATTGAAAATAATTCGGAAAGTCTGTTTAAAAACAATCCAACCAGGAAAGAGCATCCTGCTAATCACATTGTGCTACAATTTTTAAATAACCTTTAATGTTCTTTTTTTTTTTTAAAAAAAAAAGTATATATCTATTTATCTCTGGCTGCACTGGGTCCCCGTTGCTGTGAGTGGGTTTTCTCTAGCTGTGGTGAGCGGGGATTCCTCTGCAGCTGCAGAACATGTACTTCTCGTTCTGGAGGCTTCTCCTTGCTGTGGAGCAAGGGATCTAGGGTGCTTGGCTTCAGCAGCTGTGGAGTGTGGGCTTAGTTGCCCAGCAGCAGCATGCGGAATCTTCCCAGAGGAGGGCACGAATCTGTGTCCCTTGAATTGGCAAGACAATTTTTAACCACTGGACAACCAGGGAAGTCCAAATTTAACATTCTGATGAACTTTGATAATTATATTAAATGATATATGCTTCTAAAGGATTTTTTTTAATTTTTATTTGATTGGAGTATAGTTGACTTACAATGTTGTGTTAATTTCAGGTGTACCAAAACATGATTCAGTTATCCAAATACATGTATCTGTTCTTTTTTCAGGGGCTTCCCCAGTGACTCAGTGGTAAGGAATCCATCTGCAGTGTAGGAGACCCCGGTTTGATCCCTGGGTCGGGAAGATCCCCTGGAGAAGAGAATGGCAACCCATTCCAGTGTTCTTGCCTGGAGAATCCCGCAGACAGAAGAGTCTGGAGGGCTACAGTCCAAGGGGTCCCAAAGAGTCAGACACGACTAAAGTGACTAAGCACGCATGCATGTACATATTCTTTGTCAAGATTTTTCATTTCTAGTCTTAAATCAGTTTTCCAGGAGTTTGCAACTCTGTCACTATGGGCATTTTGAGCAACAAATAACAAGCCTGGACAACAGTTCCAGGACTCGGAATGCTGTAATGAAGAATCATGGAATATCCAAGCGGAAAGGGGGCTGGACATCAGGGTTCACAAGCTCAGCCCTACAGAGGCCGTTACCCGGATATGACAGCAGGACCTAAGGTCACCTAGTGGGGGCATTTCTGGTTGAAGATATTACAACTCCAACAGGTATGTGGGTTTTACCAAGCAAGTCTTCAAGGGACTTCAAAAGATCTCAGTTTCAAATGCTGACCTAGTCCAGTAAGAAAACTAAGGCCCACAGAGTGCGAAGGGTCCATGGGCACCAAGTACCACACCTGGGGTCAGAATTCAGCTTTCCTGAATTCCACCCCAAAGCTCTCTCTGCTTTATCCTTTTCTTCTGCTAAAAGCAATACATTCTACTCCATTTTTAACACATACAAAGCACAGCCGGTCTAATGAGAAGACACAGAAGTCCAGAATCATATACAACAAGAAGTCCAAGGCAGTTCCTGAAAAATCCCACAGCTCTAGGAATTCTCTCAGAAACATTTTGTATCTTCCATATTCCATATCTTGAAATAGCCAAACCCCTCAAGTACAAGCGTTTCCTTGCCCTGTCCACACGGTCCATCTAAATTCAGCCCGGCAGTCTCAATTCCTAGGAGTCCAGACTGAGGTTCAAAACAGATGGCTGGAAACCATGCAGAACATTTCTGCAATGACACAGCTCATTTGTTTTCCTCTGCATAGAAATGACCTCTATCTTTCCGTTCACGAAGTAATGGATAATATACCAGACCAGGAATCAAGAAGATGATTGCAGAATTGGTTTTACAACTGACTGTGCACATTCTGGGCAAGACCCTTAACCTTTTTGATTCTAATTTCCTTCTAAGTTGAATAGGTAGATAAGGTAATCTATTAAGTCTTTTTCTGTATCCCTCTTTTGTTTTTATGTGGGTGTACATACCTTTGGGTGAAAAATATTCACTCAGATGACAACAAAGGAATAAAACTTTCTAGCAAATAATCCTCATTGCTGCTGCTGCTGCTAAGTCGCTTCAGTCATGTTTGACTCTGTGCGACCGCATAGATAGCAGCCCACCAGGCTCCTCCATCCCTGGGATTCTCCAGGCAAGAACACTGGAGTGGGTTGCCATTTCCTTCTCCAATGCATGCATGCATGCCAAGTCGCTTCAGTCATGTCCGACTCTGTGTGACCCCATGGATAGCAGCACACCAGGCTCCTCCATCCCTGGGATTCTCCAGGCAAGAACATTGGAGTGGGTTGCCATTTCCCTCTCCAGTAATCCTCACTAGAGAAAATCTAATCTAGACAGCATCCCTCCAACACTTACCCTAACTCAACAATCTGCCTTTTACCCACAGATGTTATGGAAATATTTATAGCCAATAATATAAATAGCTTCCTAGTTGCCAAAACCATACGCCTCTGTCATAGTCTTGATCTTTCTTAGACTTCTGCAAAATTTGACACTGCTATTCATCCTCCAGTTTTCCTTTATTTCCATCTTGATGTATGTGACAACACTCCTGGAATCTATTTCCTTAATTAATTTACTTTCAGACTCTCAGGTCCTTTCTGTCAGCCCTCCCCTTAAACTTCTGTCAAGTCTTCCCCTTCTCACCCTGTGCTGGCAACAGATTCACCCCTCCTCAGCATCAGCACTGCCATCTGAGTTACTAATGATTCTCAGATCTGACCCCCTCACTCTGTCCTCTCTCCTGAGAGATCCTCCCAACTGCCTCCTAAATGCTGCACAGTTCAGTTCAGTCACTCAGTCCTGTCTGACTCCTTGCGACCCCATGAACCACAGCACGCTAGGCCTCCCTGTCCACCACCAACTCCCAGAGTTTACCCAAACTCATGTCCATTGAGTCGGTGATGCATATCCAACCATCTCATTCTCTGTCGTCCCCTTCTCTTCCTGCCCTCAATCTCTCCCAGCGTCAGGGTCATTTCAAATGAGTCAGCTTTCCGCATCAGGTGGCCAAAGGATTGGAGTTTCAGCTTCAACATCAGTCCTTCCAATGAATGCCCAGGACTGATCTCCTCTAGGATGCTGTGCAGCCAATGACGCACTGCCAACTGAAAACCTGCCATCCTGAAAACAGGTCTTTGGTTCACATCCTCCACATCACCCAGGGTCAATCTACAGCATCATTCTCAAGTTATCTTGTTCTTACTTCTGACATCCAATCGGTCACCAATTCCTTTCAATTTGTGACAAAAATGTTGAAAAACACCCCGTCTGGGCACTGTCTCCTGACTTTGTTCTTATCTTCAGCATGTGGATAGCTACCATAAGCTTATAAATAATTTCTATCATTCTAGTTTTTCTCCTGTCTAACCCCTCAACTCAACTCCTGAATTATCATTCTAAAACAAAAATATGATCATGCCCTTCCTACTGCCTTAAAAATTTAGGATAATCTAAACTCCATGAAATAAATCCTAAAATTCTCAGTGCATCCTACGTGTGCACGCAGTCGCTCAGTTGTGTCTGAGTCTTTGCAGCTGCATGGACTGTAGCCTGCCAGGCTCTTCTGTGAATGGAATTTTCCAGGCAAGAATACTGGAGTGGGTTGCCATTTCCTACTCCAGAGCATCTTCTGGACCCAGGAACTGAACCTGTGTCTCTGCATTTCCTGAGTTGGCAAGCAGAGTCCTTATCACTTTGCCACCTGGAAAGATAATGCATCCTATATCATCCTTCAGATTCGAGATTGAGCCCCCATTTTGCTTCCTCCTGCTTCTCCAGTGAGTAGAGGGGCACAACTTTACTTTTTGAAATTTGTGATGCATGATTCTATTACAATTCCCATCCCTCTGCCTAGAATACTCCAACCCCTTCCTAATCTATGACGCTTTCTTAAGTTCCCCGAAGCAACTGATGGCACGATTCTCTTGACTCCAGCAAGACAACCAGGACATCTGACAAATATAAATATATTCATGGAAACTGAAGACTGAAGGAAGGAGGAGAAGGCAGTGACGGAATATGAGACAGTTGGATGGAATCAGGGACTCAATGGACATAAATCTGAGCAAACCTCGGGAGACAGTGAAGGACAGGGAAGCCTAGTGTGCTGCAGTCCGTGGGGTTGCAAAGAACTGGATGCAGCTTAGTGACTGAACAGTAAGTCAGATTATTACACATTAAGGTAGCATCATCAGTGCTGGGATGTACAGCTGCTGCACACGGCTGTGTGGCAGCACTTGTAATGACTGTATTTCTGTCTAGCGTACAGGCCATGTCTCATCGTGGTGTGCGCTCCCTCGACTAACACACTGCCTGGGCACCTTCTCTACAAACTAAAAAAAAATGGTTCCTGGATAGTTTCTTCCCAGTGACCAAAGTTAAAAAATAGAGATAAATTGGAAAGACTCTTCCTAAGAACTCATAAAGAACTGTGAGTTTTTAAAACTGTGAGTTTAAAAAAAAATCACCTTTTAAATAAAATCTGTGCAGTTTTGTTATATGCTCTAGCTTGAATCTGCCATGATCATAAATCTAAAAAACAAAAGGACACACAGTAAGCAGTTTTCTTCTTTTGACATGTAAAAGTTCAAATCAAAATTTTATAGTTATTTATGTATCTATTTCTTTTACTCCTAATACACAGTTTTGTGTGTGCGTATGTGTTTCAAGACATGTTGGTATCCAGGAAGTAGAAAAGCTTGTTTTCACCATGAGCAAGAATTATTAAATTAGACAGTTTTTCCCAGGACAATGAGCTTTTGAGATTTAGAGAACTGACCTACAGTTGACCGATATTTTGGCCATTCCTAAAAGTCAATAAAAGTCCACTGAACCTCTAATTTAATTTCATATTCCTCATTTTGCAGTTAAAATCTGTTTCTAGTCAGAAATTTGGAATCCATGCTGACTAAAAAGAATCAGTGTATGAAATCTGAACTTCTTCATGTGATTCCAGGACATCCACAGTTCTTGAAAGTATTTCTCAAGATTTCAGTGTTTATTGGGCCAGAATATAATAAGCAAAATATAAAATAATCCACCTGATAAAAACAACCTTTCCACTTACACTATTTCCTGAATACGTCACATGCAGAAACTTTACTACATTTTAACATTCAGGTCAAGGTTTCCCAACCTTAGCACTACTGGTCTGGATATCTTTTTGATGTAGAGGGCTGGCCTCTGCATTGTACAATGGTTAGCACATCCTTAAGTGGCACTATATGACAATAAATGTCAGTACCTCTCCCAGGTGTGACACTCAAAGATGTCTCCAAACATTGCCAAATGCTTCCTAGGAGGCAAAATGCTCTCCAGTTGAGAATCATTGCTTCAGATAGTGAGCAAATTGGCTTCTTTTGGTATCCACCATATAGCACCTCATTTAGCACTTAATAGGTATTCAATAAATAGTTCCTGGAGTAAATCGGTAAGTGTGAATTACACTTTAGACTCTATGTCATATTCTATCTCAGCAGTCCTATAATTATATATGTCTTAGCCCCAGTGATTATCCATGGCCTCCCTAGTGGCTCTGAGGGTAAAAAATCTGCCTGCAATGCAAGAGATATGGGTCCAGTCTCTGGGTGAGAAAGATCCCCTGGAGAAGAGAATGGCAACCCACTCCAGTATTCTAGACTGGAAAATTCCATGGACAGAAGAGCCTGGTGGGCTACAGTCCATGGGGTCATAAAGAGTTGTACATGACTGAGTGACTCACACTTTCACTTCACTTTAGCCCCAAAGAATATCCAGTCCATATATACTGATGAAAAATGAGCAACCCCCACCCCCCACTCTGGGGAACAGTTAAAAAACCAACAGCATTTGACTTCCTTATGTGTAAGTATGCTGTGTAATTTTTTATCTGAGTGAGAACACCATTTACCATCAGTCTTCTTCAGAGATTACAGACTCCTCGTGCAACTGGGAAATAACACTGTCTTCTAAGAGTTAAACCGTCAAACCATCACTGAGCAGATATGACAGAAGTCACAGAAAGTCATCTTAAAGGGGTCAGATGTCTCCAAGACAGGCAGACCTTGGCTGTAACTTCACTGAATGTATTAACATCGATGGAAGATGCCAGGGAAAAGAGAGCTGCTGAAGCTGGGGAAATATCTTCAAGGTAACCATGGGGTCGGACCAATCCAGAGACGGGCTGCATGTAGTGTATCCCTCTGCCAGACACATCTTCATATTATGTTTTTACAAGTAAACTACACGGGGAGGCAAATTATCAGAAGTTTTCTTGTTGAGCATAAAATCTGAGCGAAAGAAGTTGTTTATACAACAGAAAGCTTAATATCTGCAAACATTCTTATTTGAGTATAGCCTTGGCCACAGGCAAAAATTCACCAGATGAATGTCACCATAGAGAGACCTCCAAAGACCACAGGTTGCCCCCCCAAAAGCACGGTGCCCTACGGGCCTTTTGTGCAAGCAATTTCTTTCTTGGGTCTTCTAAGATATTTTTCCTTGCTTTTTAAAACTGCTTGCTTGTTTTCTTGGCTCATTTGTAAATGAACATCATCATATGCAAAAATTAAACATAGACAAGGTGGGGTCACTCCTTATATTATCTTTTAGGAAAGAAATAATTGATTTCTATTTGAGACATTACACATTGTCTCATATTATGGGGCAACTTCTAATCACTTATTTTTCAAATTAAAGAGCTGTTTGGGAACACACGCCAGCCTGAAATGACATCAAGCAGTGACTTTGAGACACAGAAAGAACCTGATAGAAGCAAATAAAACGAGGGAAAAAATTTTAACACAAGTCATTATTCAAGGCAGTATAACCTCATCTTTCAATAGTAATAAAATTCTGGGCATCTATGAACATATATCTCATGATCAATTTCTTAAATCCCCACACTATGTAAACTGGGATCTGTGGTTTGCACTGAAATTATATATAGATTCAAAGAGTGCTGTATTTCAAATAATTTGGTAGGAAGCAATCATATTGTCAATCTACATTATATAACTCACAAAATAACCCTGGTGATGATAACGAACACATAGCTCTGCACAAGATACATATAAAAATTGCTATTTCCTAAAATATGAGTGGAGAAATTATAATAAAATTTTATTGCATAGTCAGTCACATTAATAAATATGATGAGTTAAAGAGATGCTTAATCTATATTTCTAAAAGTTTATTTAATTTGTCCTTCTCTTTCCCATTTAAAGAGTTTCACAGTGGAAAGGGAGAATTTACCTAATATTAGGGGATGACACCTTTTGAGCTCATGGATCAATTTAGTATGGCCTTCCCTTCGCTTTGCTTGGATGACTTAGAGGAGACCAGAGCACTTTATTTTTCATACATACATACATGTAGTTTAAATATACATATTAAATGATAAGAGATACATGCATGGTAAGTTGTTTTAGTTGAGTCTAACTCTCTGCAACCCTATGGACTGTAGCCTGCCAGGCTCCTCTGTAAATGGGATTATCCAGGCAAGAATACTGTAGTGAGTTGCCATGCCCTCTTCAGGGAATCTTCCCAAACCAGGGATTGAACTCATGTCTCTTATGTCTCCTACATTGGCAGGCATGTTCTTTACCACCAGTACCACCTGGGAAGCCCCAGTGATAGAGATACCTATCAGTTCAGTTCAGTCGCTCAGTCATGTCCGACTCTTTGCAACCCCATGAACCGCAGCACACCTGGCTTCCCTGTCCATCACCAACTCCCAGAGTTTACCCAAACTCATGTCCATTGAGTTGGTGATGCCATCCAACCATCTCATCCTCTGTCGTGCCCTTCTCCTCCTGCCTTCGATTTTTCCCAGCATCAGGGTCTTTTCCAATGAGTCAGAATTTTGCATCAGGTGGCCAAAGTATTGGAGTTTCAGCTTAAACAGTAGTCTTTTCAATGAACACCCAGGACTTATCTCCTTTAGGGTGGACTGGCTGGGTCTCCGTGCAGTCCAAGGGACTCTCAAGAGTATTCTCCAACACCACAGTTCAAAAGCATCAATTCTTCGGTGCTCAGCTTTCTTCACAGTCCAAATCTCACATCCATACATGACCAATAGAAAAACCATAGCCCTGACTAGATGGACATTTTTTGGTAAAGTAATATCTCTGCTTTTTAATATGATATCTAGGTTGGTCATAGCTTTTCTTCCAAGCGTCTTTTAATTTCATGGTTGTAGTCACCATCTGCAGTGATTTTGGAGCCCCAAAAATAAAGTCTGCCACTGTTTCCCCATCTATTTGCCATGAAGTGATGGGACTGGATGCTATAGTCTTAGTTATAAATACAAATGGGTTCAAAAAACAATTCAGACAATGACTGCAGCCATGAAATTAAAAGACACTTGCTCCTTGCAAGAAAAGCTATGACGAACCTAGACAGCATATTAAAAAGCAGAGGCATTAATTTGCCTACAAAGGTTTGTACAGTTAAAGCTATGGTTTTCCAGTAGTCATGTATAGATGTGAGAGTTGGACTATAAAGAAGGCTGAGCATCTAAGAATTGATACTTTCATACTGTGGTGCCAGAGAAGACTGTTGAGAGTCCCTTGGACAGTAAGATCAAACCAGTCAATCCTAAAGGAAATCAACGCTGAACATTTATTGGAAGGACTGATGCTGAAGCTGAAGCTTCAACACTTTAGCTACATGATATGAAGAGTCAACTCTTTGGAAAAGATCCTGATGCTGGGAACGATTAAGGCAGGAGGAGACGGGGAGACAGAGGATGAGGTGGTTGGATGGCATCATCCACTCAATGAACATGAGTCTGAGCAAACTCTGGGAGACAATGAAGGACAGAGAAGCCTGGTGTGCTGCAGTCCATGGTGTTGCAAAGAGTCAAACATGACCAAGGGACTGAACAGCAATATGTAAAAGATCTATATATAGGTATATCTATATCTGTGGATACCTACTAAGATTGAGCTGGAAATTCAGGTAGAAGCCTCACCTAATTTGAAGAAGAGAAAACATTCAGAAAGCTTGAACACCATATTATAAAGACCAAGATATGAAAATGACTGCTACAAAGGAAAACATCATTTTCATTTTTCAAATGTGAGCTTTGTCTACACTGGTTGACATGACAATTCTAAGAACCCCATGAAACAATATTTAGTGGATGTTTGATTGGCCTGCTTACTCTGCAAAGTAACATCAGGAATAGCATCCCTTCCACCCTTCTCTTCATGTGCTGGGCTCTAAAACAGGTGCATATGCTTGATCAATCCTTTAATTTGTATTTTCCATACCTACACAGTTCTCATTAAATACACTCATGGCACAGGGAAGTTTAATTCAAGTTCAGTGAATACAAGTGCAGAGATGATAACTACACACGTGAGAGCCCCCCTTTCCTCACCACCAGTGACAATGCACACAAGCCCTGAGCCAGCCTCTCCACCTTCTTCTCACTTTGCCTTATGGTTACTCTGCACGCAATCTTAGCACAAGCACACAAACTCACACATATAATTTATGTGTGAATCTTTAGGTGTCTCTAATATCTTTCTTTCATAGTTATCTTGCCATATTTCATCTTTGAAAGAAGCCAGTTCTGTAAATGCTGAAGAACCCTGGGTGGGGGGGGGGAAAGCTAACTTAAAGACTTTATATCTGTAAGAGTGGTGGTCTAACTTCTGAAATCAATTTCTTTGTTTAATTTCCAAATCACAGAATTCATAGCCAAAATACATCTAGGGATCATAACAGAGGCATAAGAGCTACCTTGTTAATTTTATTCAGTTAATTCTTCTCTCCCTCTCCCTCTTACTGCAGGCAATTTGTCCTTGGGTAGAACTATTTATACACTTGTATGTTTTCCCTCTACCTACACGGTCCAGTATGCCTCAACTAGCTATCATATATTAACTGTGTATTAATTTAACTTAAGTTAAAATTCAGGTATTAGGTTACACTAATCACATGGCAAGTACTCAACAGCCACATGGGCCTATGAATTTGAAGCACATATAAAGAATACTGCCCAACATCACAGAGAGACAGAAGCACTGAATGACACCAAGGACAGGGACTCAGACACAAAGGATGGCAGGAACGGAAAAAGACTTTAAGTCTGTGTTATCTTTGCTGCCATAATAAATTTATTTCCCAACTATTTCTTCATTCTTTTCACCAATTATTTTATACAGACTGTGTCCATGCTCAGTCACTCAGTCGTGTCTGACTGTTTGAGTCTCCACGGCCTGTAGCCTGCCAGGCTCCTCTGCCCATGGATTATCCTGGTAAGAATACTGGAGTGGGTTGCCATTTCCTCCTCCAGGGGATCTTCCCAACCCAGGGATTGAACTCACATCTCCTGTGGCTCCTGTATTGGCAGGCAAGATTCTTTACCATTGAATCACCTGGGAAACCCTTTATACAGCTCACAGGATAGCAAATTTCTGCAAAACATTCTCTTAAACACTAATACATAATTAGTATTCTGTATTATATACAAATATAGCACATATTCTTGTTCTGGGTTTGCCAAACTCTAAGGAACCCTGTGGTATCTACCTTTGGACCACTGGACCCTGCTGACACTACTCAGCTCTACTGTCTTAAATGATGTACCATCAAGTGGGAATGGCTATGTTCTCAAAGAAAGGCAATGCCAAAGGATGCTCAAACTACCGCACAATTGCACTCATCTCACATGCTAGCAAAGTAATGCTCAAAATTCTCCAAGCCAGGCTTCAGCAATACATGAACCGTGGACGTCCTGATGTTCAAGCTGGTTTTAGAAAAGGCAGAGGAACCAGAGATCAAATTGCCAACATCTGCTGAACATTAAAAAAGCAAGAGTTCCAGAAAAACATCTTTTTCTGCTTTAATGACTATGCCAAAGCCTTTGACTGTGTGGATCACACTAAACTGTGGAAAAGTCTGAAAGAGATGGGAATACAAGACCACCTGACCTGCCTCTTGAGAAACCTATATGCAGGTCAGGAAGCAACAGTTAGAACTGGACATGGAAGAACAGACTGGTTCCAAATAGGAAAAGGAGTACATCAAGGCTGTATATTGTTACACTGCTTATTCAACTTATATGCAGAGTACATCATGAGAAACGCTGGGCTGGAAGAAGCACAAGCTGGAATCAAGATTGCCGGGAGAAATATCAATAACCTCAGATATGCAGATGACACCACCCTTATGGGAGAAAGCAAAGAGGAACTAAAAAGCCTCTTGATGAAAGTGAAAGAGGATGAGAGGGGGGTTCATGTTTGGGAACGCATGTACACCCGTGGTGGATTCATGTCCATGTATGGCAAAACCAATACAGAATTGTAAAGTAAAATAAAGTAAAAATAAAAATTAAAAAAAAATAAAAAATAAAAAAACCCCACAACATTCAGAAAACAAAGATCATGGCATCTGGTCCCATCACTGCATGGGAAATAGATGGGGAAACAGTGTCAGACTTTATTTTTCTGGGCTCCAAAATCACTGCAGATGGTGACTGCAGCCATGAAATTAAAAGACGCTTACTCCTTGGAAGGAAAGTTATGACCAACCTAGAGAGCATATTCAAAAGCAGAGACATTACTTTGCCGACTAAGGCCCGCCTAGTCAAGGCTATGGTTTTTCCAGTTGTCATGTATGGATGTGCAAGTTGGACTGTGAAGAAAGCTGAACAACGAAGAATTAATGCTTTTGAACAGTGGTGTTGTAGAAGACTCTTGAGAGTCGCTTGGACTGCAAGGAGATCCAACCAGTTCATCCTAAAGGAGATCAGTCCTGGGTGTTCACTGGAAGGACTGATGTCGAGGCTGAAACGCCAATACTTTGGCCACCTCATGCGAAGAGCTGACACATTTGAAAAGACCCTGATGCTGGGAGGGATTCGGGACAGGAGGAGAAGGGGATGACAGAGGATGAGATGGCTGGATGGCATCACCGACTCGATGGACATGAGTTTGAGTAGACTCCGGGAGTTGGTGATGGACAGGGAGGCCTGGTGTGCTGCAATTCATGAGTTCGCAAAGAATCAGACACGACTGAGCAACTGAACTGAACTGATGTTCATAAAATATAATTTATAAACCAGGCATGGGCTAGATTGTCCACAGACGACATTTTCCAAATTCTGGCTCTAGCTGAAGGATAGCACTTATATAATAGGTAAATAATTCTATACAGATGCAAGATACACTGTGGTAAATGCTACTGCATGTTCAGTATCTTTAGGAAACATAGAGTTGAGAGACAAATTTTGATTGAATGAACTGGAGATTTCCCAGAGGAGGGGAGATACAAAATGGGTCTTGAAAGATGAACATGAGCTCGGTGAGTAAATATGAAGAGAAGGGGATTTCAGGAGGAGGAAACAACTTGCAGAAAGGCTGAACAGCACAGGACTTGCTCAATGAGTTGGTGGCAGATCACTGTGACTGGAGCTGACAGAGGCACTGGGACACATACTCCTAGGAGGCCATCAGGCTGTCTAAGACTCCAGGATGTTCTTTCCTAGCATCAACAGGAAGCAGGATTTCTCTAAGTGGTCTATGGCTCAGCTGCATTATCTCTGTTGTTTATTAAAGTTTATAGTCGTGGCCCCAAGCCCCCAAAGTGTCAATTTGGTGGATTTGTAGTGCTGCTTAGAAAGTTCTATCCTGAGCAAGCACTGCTGATTCTGAGACACATTTTGAACATGTGAGAACCACTGACATACATGGTTAGTTAAAATATCTTTAAATGCAATTCCTGAATCATTTAACACAGGCTGAACAATATTAACATTTTACATGGGCTGAATATTGAATACAAGCTGAAGAGTCAGAATTATTATTGAGCTTGTTTCCAGCCTTCATCTTCCCTTCAAGTGAAAGTCAGTTTACTCTTCACTGTTTAAAGGAGTTTCAAGAAGTCTGTCCCCAAGCTAACTCATTTCAATTCACTGTAGGAGCCTGTGCTCACTGTATCTCTCCACTCCACAGATGAATTTTTATACTTTAGCTATTCCCTTTTCCAGGTCTCAGTTTTCTGAACTGAAATAACTCCTTAAAATGACTCTCACTTGCATCCCTTACTCACATGTTCTTGATCCACTGACCTGTCCAGCAGAATTTTTCCATAAAACATTCTTGAGATATATTACTGGAGTTTATGTCACATGGCAGAAACACACTATGCTTTTTATTAATTCACAAAATCATAAGTAAAGTACAGGTGAATTCCATAGCTTCATTAAAGATAGCTAGTGATGTGAAGACCTCCCTAATCAATAAAACTCCATCAAATCCTATAAAAAAAGAACAGCTTCTTCCAGCCTTCTCTTGGTACAAAAGTCCTCTTGGATCCAGGTATCTTCCAAGTAGAATCACTTTTCCATAAAAGCATCACCTTGCTTATCTACATTAAAACTCGTTTTATCTTACCCACTCAGGAAAACTTTCTATAAAATACACTTCATTTTGAACATTTAAGACATTTATAGACCAAAATTTGTTATGATGGTGTAGCATTCTAAAACCTATCATTTTTAATGCAAAGGCTTTCATTTGAATTAGAGAAACTAACATCTGCAACTGGGGCTCTAAATTTGGAATTATTATAAAATAGTGAATTATGTATAAATATCTCTATAAGGACCTTCTTAGGAGCTATGCATACTTAACATTTAAAACTGTTGATACAGCAGAATTAAGAACTTTTCTTAAAGATGGTCCATTATTGAAAGGCTGTGCAGGCAAATTGAAGCATTTATGAATATGTGCTAAAACATAGTGGCACTTTCAAAAAAAAAAGGTCCTTTCAAACAAAAATTCATGGGGAGAACTTGAAAACTGCTGAATAGCCCACATAGAGAGATCAGCACCTAAGTGAGAAGTGAATAAAGCCTATCACCAGGTCTCTTCATGGAAATAAAGAACATGAGAAAATTAATCCTATAATAAAGAAAAACATTTGAATCTTAAGTTTACAGGCTAAGAGAAAGTAAATCACTTCCAAAAGTTAGAGCTTATCTCTAGGAAACAGGAGGGTAAATTGTTTTGCTTAGATGCAGACTCTTCACACACATCCCAAATAGTCTAGCAGACTTCCCAGCAAGAGTTAAAAGCAGGGATGAGCTTGAAAAAGTTTAACAACTGGTTCTCCTGGGAAGTGAGGAAGTATGAAGCTAGGATTTGCAGTGTCTGCCAATTTCTATGGTATAAATATTCCTAGTGGGTGATATCAAGCCACCAGTATGAGGTCACTGAAAGTGGAGTCAGAAAGAAATGCCAGCTCTGTGAGCTCGTACAGAATGGTTCCACTACACCTCTAGAAAAGAAACCAAGACTAAGCTGTGATACTAATTTTAGTATGTCCAAATGAATACGGAAAATGTAGTCTGCATTATAAGACCAGTGAAACACAGGTCCACAATTGAAGGGGATTTTTAATATCTCCAGGATTCTTTCATGAGCATGAACACACTAAGTCGCTCGAGCAGTTGATCAAATAGAATAATAATATTTCAAATCTACTAGACTGTACTTATACATACAGTACTTTTGAATATATATATGTATACACACACACACATATATATGTATGTGTGGGTATGAAAGTGAAAGTCACTCAGTTGTGTCTGATTCTTTGTGACCCCATGGATTATACAGTCCATAGAATTCTTCAGGCCAGAATACTGGAGTGGGTAGCCTTTCCCTTCTCTGGGGGAATCTTCCCAACCCAGGGATCAAACCCAGGTCACCTGCATTGCAGGCAGATTCTTTACCAGCTAAGCCACAAGGGAAGCCTAAGAATACTAGAGTGGGTAGCCTATCCCTTCTCCAGGAGATCCTCCTGACCCAGGAATCAAACCGGGGTCTTCTGCATGGCAGGTGGATTCTTCCCTGAGCTCTCAGGGAAGCCCTATGTGTATATGTACATGTATGAACTGTTCTGTTCTTTTTTTAAGTTGTTAAATCATATCCAACTTTTTGTGACCCCATGGACTGTAGCCCATCAGGGTCCTCTGTCCATGGGATTTTCAGGGCAAGAATACTGGAGTGGGTTACCAATTCCTTCTCCATGTATATTAACACATATTATACATTCAAACAAAATAAACAATGAAAATTTACCCTACAGCTTAATGGATGCTTCCCTGGTGGGGTGGCTCAGATGGCAAAGCATCTGCCTGCAATGCAGGAGACCTGGGCTCTATCCCTGGGTCGGGAAGATCCCCTAGAGAAGGAAATGGCAACCCACTCCAGTATTCTAGCCTGGAAAATTTCATGGACAGAGGAGCCTGGTAGGTTACAGTCCATGGGGTTGCAAAGAGTTGCACACAACTGAGCAACTGAACTTTTCACTTTAATGGAAGCAGATGACTAGATTAACTCCAGGTGTTCCCAAGGCATTTTTATAGAAGAATGGTGGTATGGTCACTGGAAAAAGCACAGATTTTAAAATCAGAAAGACAAATTGGAATGCCCTAATTATCAATCATGATTTGTGTAACCCTGAACTCATTTGACCTAGTTGTACCTACGAGTTCCTGTATTTAATCTAGATAATGCCAATTCTGATGGGATTATGTAGTAAAATGCTTGGCACTAAGAGCTCATAAAGGTTTAATGCCTTAACTGTCAACAAGCCCCAACAAACACACACATCAACACACATATTCCAGGAAAGAGTACTTAATCTCCATGTTGTCTACCATTAGTCATTTCTGCTTTTACTTTTGGATGCCGTGTTATGTCAAATAGCTTCCTTTTTTATTACAACATTTGAGTTCATTTATTTTCTGTCAGATGTGGCCAATACTGTCCTAGTAGAGACCAATAGGAATAAAATGGCTGATTTATAGGATCCTGGTGAGATTTATCACTATACACGTAAAGCACTGAGTGAAATGCCTAAAATACGTTATACTAGGTGCCCACACATTTACCAAAAACTTTTGTCCTTCCTTTATACATCTGGAAGGATTAGTGGCAGAAAGACCATGCAATGGGAAAAGGCAGAGCCCTAACACAGGTACACCACATATTAGTCCCATGACCTTCCCCAGCTCCTCAGTTGTTAAATTATTTTAATAGAATCCAGTATTATCAACTGCAAAATATGATTGTGAGAATTAAGCAAGAAAAAGCAAGTGAAAAGGTCTTCTAAATTATTGGTGCTTGATAAACATTGGTAAACTTGCTTCTTCAAGGCCAACCCTACATAGATGGGCACAGAAGCTGGATAAAAATACCACAGGCTCAAGGATGTACTGTACAACACTGGGAATATAGCCAGTGTTGTGTAATAACTGCAAATGGAAAACAACCATTAAAGATAGTAGAAAGGTTAAAAAAGATTTTTAAAGAAGAATGAATAAAATTGCATATATATACACATATAACTAAACATACACAGAAATAAAAAACAATGAACAGCAAACAGGATAAAAAATTCTGCAGAGCTACCAACTAGAGGCTTATAGAGCCAATTACAATTCCTGGTAATTCATTCAAGTCTCTGATGCATTTCTATGCAGAGGATGAAAGGTTTATTAATATTAAAGCACATTCAATTATTTTATCAGTTTACAGCTTTGCCCTCCTACCTGCTCTTTGCCATGAAAGAAACAGCCTCAAGGCCTTGCATTTTTTTCATAAATAAAAATCATTTATTTAACACATAAGTTTAATGATGATAAAAATTTTGTACACTTTGCTAATATACTTTGTATACTTTAACTCATTTGATTCCTTACAATTTCAAATGTGACATCGGTCATATTAAGCTTATTAATATAACCAGATAATATTTTACATATTAACATTATTTTGTAATTCCTGAGAACTTACTTTCCAAGGATTACATAGCTGGAAGTGTCAAAGAAACAGAAAGGAATTCAGATCTAACTCCAAAGTCTATATATTTTCAAACATTGACTACAATATAATAGAAGCCATTTTAAAATTCAAAAAACCAATGTTTTTATAGTTCCCCATGGCTTAGAAATAACTCATTGTTATTCCTAAGACATGTCATATATCAAACTATAAAATATATCTCCCACAAGCCTGGCATTTTACAGACTTTTCAGTATTTCCCCCTTTATCCTGATTGCATGTACATTTTAAATTGAAACACCCTCCAAACAATGTTTCAATATGCCAACTGTATTGTGGTACACTGAACATTCCATCAACCTGGGTTTTCCTATCTGATCACTATTTCTCATTGCTATTTTCCAGAATGTGTACTAGGGAAAA
Source organism: Ovis canadensis (assembly GCF_042477335.2). Lineage (NCBI taxonomy): Eukaryota > Metazoa > Chordata > Mammalia > Artiodactyla > Bovidae > Ovis > Ovis canadensis. Next base: position 16,016,123 of record NC_091253.1, read on the forward strand.
TAAACAAAGGAACCTAAGTGTGGTCAGTGCACACCTGTGCATCACCAACTGGTGAAAAAACTTTTATGTAAACACTAACAACAGTGCCACATGACTTGGACAGAATGAAAAATACCACATTTAGTAAGTTTTAGACAAAAAGGTCTTTCCATAATTGAAATTCTACTTATTGTTTTGGATATAGCCTCTATCTTCTTTTCTTTTGGAATTAAAGAAAAAAGTTGCCTAGACTGCACTGATGAATGCTCAATTTTTTTGAAAATAATATACCATAAACAGTAATATTTTCAAATTCGAAGGACTGTATCAAAAATTAGAGCCTTAAGTATAGATGAAAACCACACAGGCACTCAAGTATTTTACAGATGTTCCCAAGCAACTGTTTACAGTATATAGATAAGAACAAAGTACAAATTGTTTAGACTGTATGTAACCAAAGAATATTGTTTTAGACATCACTTAGCAAGTAGTTACTGCCCTTCTAATGAAGAGAAATCATTCCATAATGTTCCTTCCACTGAAAACATATTATTCATATTTTAAATGCATAATATATATTATATATCTCTTCAAATAATAATATAAAAGTTTTAATGCATTAATTGGATATAGATAAATTTTATTGGGATTAGAGACATGAATTTCAACTTTTTTAGATGTAAAAACACAGTTGTAACTTCAGTTTAAGTTAGGTATGTGAATACCTAGACGGAAAGCAGTTGCCTTTGTTAGCCTTGGACTGTTCCAACTGAATATGCCTGGTCGTAGCTTATAACACAAGGGCCAAAAGCAGGCCATCTCTCAACAACAATGCTGGCAATGGAAGACTCACAACAGGTAATGAAAGCAGAAGTCAAGTTGGCAAAGCAAATGCTAAAGTAGAGATGAGAAGTTTCTATTTGATCCAGAAAGCACAGATAGTCAGAGGCAGAGACACAGACACACACAAGGTGCAGAGATAGAAAGACAGGAAGGCAGAACAGAGCAGTGACTCTGGACAAATGCCTTCAGAAGTCCATCTGGGAATGATCTGGTTATCATATAAAACATACCCAATAATTAAAAAAGCATGAACTCCCAGGGTACCAGTGGAAAGGGAACTGGAATCTCCCAGGTAGGGGGGCACAGTGTTTCAGCACGAGAAGGTAGAACAGTATCTGGCTTTATGACCCAGAACGACATTCTCTGAATGATTTGTTCACAAAAATTGAAAACTATGGAAAAGTGCCCAATCCGTTTACCTCTGAGCCTTTCTGTTTCCATCAAGGCGTCGTTTTGTTATTGCTGTTTATACCACATGTTATCTATAATTAGACCGCAGACATGAATTTGATTTGAAAGAAAAGGCTGAGAAGTACAAAAGTATCTGCTGATTCAAAATATAACCTTCAGCTATTTTTGGTACAAGGTAGCCTTAATAATCCAAAAACAAGAACAATTTAAAAAAAAATTCTGCCAGTGTTCGAAAGCCAAAGGTATTTAAGCTTATATAATAAACTAACCAAAATCTATAAAGCTCCAAAACTAATTCATAAAAAAAAAAATTTCTCATTCTTCAGCAAAACCCATCAGTACTCAATAACATTTAATTTAGAAACATAAAAATTTTGAACTCTGAAAGTTAAAGCTGGCAAACTGCTTCCAAGGAAGAAAGTGGTATTTTTAACTATCATTGACTATTCCAAATAAGTGATTAAAGTTGAGAATCGTTATTATCCAAGTAAATTGGAAAGAGAAAATTCCATTCAACTAGTCTAAGCATCCAAAATCACAATTTACTGAACTTCCATGTTTCTCTCTGTTTCTTCTTGCCTCTGTAGTTCTCCTTTTCCCCAAGTTCTTCTTCCTATATTTCTACCTCTTTGTCTCTATCCATCCTCATTTTCACAACACTCCATTTCATGCCCTCTCATTTGTATCCCTATATTCCTTCTCCTCCTGAAATTCTGAGTCATGCAGGATACTAGTATTAAGAAAATAGATTCCTAGTGATTATGAACAGGTAAAATAGAATACGCCCCAGGGAAAAATTCACATTTGCATTCTAGTCTTAGAAGTAGAGCTATTAACATGCAAAAAAAAAAAAAAAAAGGAGTTAAAAATTTTAAATAGGAACTACTGAAGTGGTGAAGATCAAGACCAAAACTGCTAATATAGCTGTGCCCTTCAAACTGAGCAAGACCCTAAGAGGCCTTACCCTCTTTGGGTCCCTTTGCAGAAACCAAGACCCTAGCCCAGGTGGAGGTTGCTGATTACAATGTTAACCCCAAGAAGATAGACTCCAGACTGGTTGAAACCAGAAACATCACCCTGTTACCTTATCACCAACTGACAAATTTATGATTACCAAAGAGTATAGCAGTGGGGGGAGGGGTAAATTAGGAGTTTGACATTAACAGGTAACATTAATACACATAAAACAGGTAAACAACAAGGACCTACTGTATAGCACAGGAAACTATATTCAGTATCTTATAATAACCTATAATGGAAAAGGATCTGGAAAAGATTATATATATATATGTGTGTATCATATATATACATATTATATATATGTATGTATAACTGAATCATTTTGCTGTATACCTGAAATCAACACACTGTGAATTAACTATAATTCAATTGAAAAAATTATAACTTTGTAGACAGAAAGTCTAGGACCTGCAACGCTTGTCCCAAATCTTGCCATTAAAAACCCTTCCCTGAAACCCATTGGGGAGTTCAGGTCTTCTGGGCAGTGTCTCTCCTTCTCCTTGCTTGGTGCCCTTCAATAAATGCTGTACTTTCCTTCCCCACAACCCCATGTCATGCCTTGCTGCACAGCCAATGAGCAGACCCAAATTCAATTCAGTAACACCCTTAGGCTTCTGGACCCTTTCTGGGTCCAGTCACCAGAAATTGCTACCTCTTTAAAACCTTTAAAAAAACATTTTTTTTAAACCTCTGCTGAACTCAGACAAGGTGCAAAATAATGATACTCCACATATAAATTAAGCCTCTGTTTGACTTCTATTTCATAAAAAATCTTGTGCACTTAGAAAGTCAATGAATGTATTCAAAATATTTTGGCCTCAATTATTTTTGGAAGTCTAATTCATACTTTTAAAGGACATTTACCCCAGAATTATTTTTTGTTTCCATAGCATAATAATTTATGCCAAGGACAGACAAAATCTTTAAGATGTAGTCACATTAAAGCTATTGATAAATTGGAAGATTGGGATAGACATAAACACACTGTAATATATAAAATAGATAACTAATAAGAAACCCCCGTATAGCACAGGGGCTATACAATACATATATAACTCTATGCAATACTCTGCAATGGCCTACATGGGAAAAGAAGGTAAAAAAGAGTGGATATATGTGTATGTATAGGAGAAAACAATGGCACCCCACTCCAGTACTCTTGCCTGGAAAATCCCATGGACGGAGGAGCCTGGTAGGCTGCAGTCCATAGGGTCGCGAACAGTCAGACACGACTGAGCGACTTCACTTTCACTTTTCCCTTTGATGCACTGGAGAAGGAAATGGCAACCCACTCCAGTGTTCTTGCCTGGAGAATCCCACAGTGTTCTTGCCTGGAGAATCCCAGGGACGGGTGAGCCTGATAGGCTGCCGTCTATGGGGTCGCACAGAGTCGGACACAACTGAAGCGACTTAGCAGCAGCAGCAGCAGCATGTATATGTATAACTGATCCACTTTGCTGCACAGCAGAAACTAATACAACATTGCAAATAAATTATATTTCAATTACAAAAAACGACACCTTTCCAAACTAATGTATTACTGTAAGTCAACTACACTAAGAAAAATAAAAATTAACAAAACAAACAAAAAATGTGCCTTCTAAACAAATCACATTTCCCTTTAAAGCCATTCCTTCCAACTCTATCTCATTAAGTAAGGTACTTTCCCAGCATTTAGTTCACCATGAAAAAAGAACATTCATGCTAATAAGGGACAAGAAGCATGTTTCTTAGGGCAATGTGATGAGTCACTGCACAGATATAAGTTGGGTGGTGACTAGGGCCATGGCTGTGAACTAATCAGAAAGCCTGCGGAGAATGAAAGCAGCAGTGAGCCACTGGACAGGAAGGGTTAACAGCTGACCCAAAAGCCAGGTCAGCCTCATTCTGCTGGAGCCAAAAATCTCATTGGCTTTGCTAGGCTGGCTGAGCCCCAGCTAAAAACCAGAGGCTGGCAGAGGCACCAGTGCAGGAAGTCAGTTGTGGGAAATAGTAGAAAGCGCATTTAGCTCTTATTTCAATTTGAATTAAGACTTCAGAGGGTTTGCATCTCTATGATACTCATTATTTGCTAATTTTGTCAATTCTGTTTGCTTTCCTATGAACTAACCATGAAAACTCATGTAAAACAGAAATCATCTTGTGTTGTTTATAAAAAGCTGCCTTGTGAAAGAGGGATTTGAAATTATAAACAGTTTACCAATCTTCTGGAGGGGAAAGGAGTCCAAGACAAAGAAAAGGCTTGAATAGGTATAAAAGGAGAGAGAAATGCAAGCAGTTCACAGCCTTGGTGGAAGGAAGGAAACAAGGCCCTGAGTTGTGGATCTGGGATCTGGAAAGATAATGATCATATCAACTGTCTTCATTCACAAGGACGAAGAGACCTGGCCTGGGTGAACGATGGAGAGTCCTGGGGTTAATTCACAGCAGTGGGAGGGGTCAGAACGGAGAGACAACAGTGAACTTTCTCACCAAAGTCTTTCATTTATTTCGAGAAATGGAGGGGAAGGAGGAAAGATAAGAGGGTCCAAGAAAGCAAATCACTGCAGGGAGGTGAGGTGAGACCTCAGGAAGATTTAAAATGATCGGTGCACACATCTGGGAGTTCAATTTCCATGAAGTACAGCCAGCTGAACCTAAGGTAGGGGAGGGATGGGAAGCCTGCAGGCAGAGCCGTCCCCAAATCTAAGGCTCTGAAAGGAGGGTGGAAGCCAGGGATGCTCTGATCATTAGCAGCTTCTGTAAAACAATGGCCTACAATGGAAGTCCCCAGCCCCTGCTGGGGCCTGTCAAGAACTGGGCCACAGTGGAGGTGGGAGGTATGAGGGTGAGAAGCTTCACCTGCGCATACAGCTGCTCGCCATCTCTTGCGTTACCACCTAAGGTCCGCCTTCTGTCAGATCAACAGAGGCATTAGATTCTCCTAGTAGTGTGAACCCCTACTGTGAACCACACACGCACGTGAGGGATCTAGGTGGTGCACTCCTTATGAGACTATAATCCCTGATGATGTGAGGGGGTGATGCCAGTGCTAGGCAATGGCTGCAAATACAGATCATTAGCACAATATTGTAATGCGCTTGAATCAGCCTCCAAACAACCCACACCCCCAGTCCTTGGAAAAATTGCCTTCCAGGAAACCAGTCCTTGGTGCCAAAAAGGATAGGCACCGCTGGCCTCTGGGAAGATCCCTACAGACATACCTTCTGGGGTAGGGCGGTGCACCAGCACTCTTCCCAGGCCAGCCCTTCAAATTCCTTGTGGCAGCAAGAAAGAAGATTCTGCTTTGAACTAGAGACATCGTAACAGTGGTGTACAGTGGGAAACAAAAGCTCGTTCTTCTTTAAACAAAAGCAAAAGCACATCCACCACCAGGAGAAGAGCCAGATAAACCCAAATAACAGATGGTGCTAATAGCTAGAGTGCTACACTCAATACAAACTGGAGTAACAAGAGCAGACGGGAGTAACAACAGCAGAGACTCAGAACCACTCAGGATAAGAGGTGCTGCAGACAGAACAGGCGGGAAACGGCGAGCCAGGGGGCAAAAAAATGGAAATCACAAAGAGAATCCGGAGGAAAGGGGCTTGCAGGGGATGAGGGTTCTCTGATTCTTCTGATAAGAGTGTAGGTTAAAGGTTATATTTGAAACACTTTTGAAAAAACACAACCTCCATCTTTGACTCTGCTCTCTCAGCATCCACCCGCCCCTGTCAGCTCAGGATGATGGAGAAGTTGACAGTTGAAGTCCTGAAGCCAGACTAGCTCTGTGCACATTTGCTGCAGGACATCAGGTAAGTGACTCCACCATCAGTGGTCCTGGGTTCTTTGCTTAGAAAATATAGATAATAAGAATATCCCTTTTATATGTTTTTTTGTGAGGACTCGGGCAGCAAGCTTTCAAAGGATTAAGCACAGAGTCCATCACTCAGGAAGTATTCAGTAAGTGTTAATATGTGTCAGTTATTTTTTACTATGGTTTTTATTATTATTAAGGTAAGATTTGAGATAATAGGACATAAACAAGCATTAAAATAAGGGACAGGAAGAACTAAGTGGTTTTTAGCTTCTTAGGAATCAAAGAGCATAATAATCTTCACCAAAAGGAAAACCGATTTACCAGAAGTATTAATAGTTATTTAAGAAAAATCATATATTTAGGTCACTTCTATAAACAGAAACTTCCGTTTGCCTATGTAGTCTGATATAAACAACATATCCAAGTTTAGTATTTTAATATAGGAGCTGTGTCCCTGATGAAAATGATATACCCCCTCCAAAATATCACAGTATTTTGAGAAAATAGATGCTTTCTCCTCTTGGCATAGCCAACCACACACCCTCCAAGTCCATAGGCTCTGTACTCTCAGCCGAAATGCTAAGGCCCATTTTAAACACTGAAAGTTTCTGCAGCTTGACAAAGCTAATAAAAAGCCCCCTGATTGTACCAACAAATTCATTAGTGAGAAAGCATGCACTTAGTATTCAAGTAACCTGATTGTTATGTAAAATTATTTTCTTAAATCTGATGCATATCTGCATGGGATGAAAGCAACATGTCATATAATTATTATAATTTTTGCGAAGTTAGATTAATTTAAACAGTGTGATAGGGCTTCACACACATTTTACCTCTTATAAAAGGCATTAGAATACGATTAGTATGCAGTACTTCTACCTCAACTGGAAAAGAAAGGAATCAGTGTGACCAATGGGAATGCGAGTCCCTATTAACAGGCAGACACAGCAGCGGGGCTAATGTGTTGGCATCTCATTTTGGATTTAATTATTGAAATAACATCTCATTTGCTTCAAGGTATTACAATTATCTCCTGTTTTAAATTGAAAAGTATTTCAGAATGAATGCGATTAATGAAGCAAAGGGTTCAAAATGTTCAGAGCAGTGAGCTTTAAAGCAGAACCACCTAAGTTTTAAACAAATCCCCACTCAAGGAGTGCCTGAGAAATGCATTTCCTTTCATTCCAGCCCCAGTGTATGTGCCCCTGACTGAGGCAGAACAGTTTTTTCTTGCTGCTATTAAGTAAAAAAAATTAGGTACAGATTGATAATAGGACTGATATAAGCCAAGATCTTTAAAAAAAGGAAAAAAAGCTCACTTTCAGAAGTTAACACACCAGTTATGAAACATTTGCTTAATTTTTTGTAAGATAAAACTATTTTAAAAATGAGAACAAGTGAAGCTTCAAATCTGACATATATCAAGAGTCAGCCATTATCTTTTCTTTAGTTACTCTTGAAATAATTCAAAATATTTTTTAAAATATTCAGCACAGGTGTCAGTGGTTCAGATCTTTCAAAAGGCAGAACTCTTTCATTAGAAGTATCTTTAATTTTTGTATTTTAAAAACTTACTGGGAGATGTTCCAAACTTCTGCTAACTTTATGGACTGTACGTGTCCATACCTGAACAAATGTCTCCTGAGTCAACAGAACACAAAGAAACTAAAAGGGACTAAAAATAACTGTGCACTTGTGCAGTCCTGGCAAATTATGGGCAACAAGATACAAAACAATCCAAAGAAAAAAAAAACCTGTCACTTTCGAAAAGCAGGGGCAGAATCAGCGTGTTGGGAGCGAAAGCAGGGTACTATGCATTTGGCCCTGCACTCAACACCACTGACCCCTGGAAACACTCCTACCTCATCCTATAAGGAACCCACTCACCTCACCCTGGGGAGACAGCAAGGGAACCTGCTACTCATTTTTACTGTCCCTCTGCTGGGTGGCTCAGACGGTAAAGAATCCACCTGCAATGCAGGAGGCCTGGGTTCGATCCCCGGGTTGGGAGGATCCCCTGGAAAATGAAATGGCTACCCACTCCAGTATTCTTGCCTGGAGAATTCCATGGACAGAGGAGCCCTGGGGCTACAGTCTGTGGGATAGCAAAGAGTCAGACACTACGGAGTGACTTTCACTCACTGCTGCAGCGGGGATCCCAATAAAAGCTTGCCTGAATTTCTTGTCTGGCCACTTAGCAACTTCTACTGACTGAGATAAACCACGAATCCTGGGTGTTACCACTCTGACCAGGGTGCAAGTGGGGCTGGGGGTGGGGGTCAGAATAATTTCTTACAGATCGTAATATTGCTAGAATTCCTCCTAAAAATAACTCACCTAACTTTATTCTCCCATTTATCAGTTAATACAATTATAATGACTTGATGAATTTATTTTGAATAAGAACAAAGGTTATTTCTTAATAATTTATAAGTCTAATCACTTCATCTCATACTTACATGAAATTATATTTTAATCTTTAGCCTGTTTGATTGGATTATATTAATTGAACATGTAAACTAGAAACAACTGATATAAGGGTAAATATAAACTCATTTTCAGAGTGTAGTTTTTTATAATAATAAATTATATATACCTGAAAATCATCTCTTATAAACATACACATACACACACATATACACACGCATGCATAAATACACTAATGATTTTACTTCACATTAACAGAAAAACGTTTAACCAAAGGAGTTTCTTAAGGCATTTGGATATATAATACAGATGCAATGCTAGGAAGAAAAATATCTACAGAGCACAATTAATCCAAAAAGATGTAATTTAAACTCCATTTCAGCTTTGTTTCAAGGCTAATGTCAGTATAATCCATCAGATGATCAATTCAAATAGGCTATACAGAAACAAAAAGAGACCTGTTTGTCACTGGTATAGTTATTGTCAGCAAAATCCTTTATTCAAAACAAGCTTAATTATAAGTGAATTACTTATGGGTGGATCTATAACAACAGGTATGTATTAAAATTATTATATATCTGTGGAATAATAATAACATCAAGTAAATCTTTATTACATCCCAGGACTTGTTCTCAGAACTTGTATACCTCATGTTATTCCATGACAAATGACATCGGTACCCGTATTTACAAAGATGTGGAAATGAGCACACAGAGATGCTAAGTAACTTGCTGAAGGTCACAGAGGTAGTAAGTAGCAGATCCAGGATGTGAACACCCCCAGCCTGGCTCAGAGCACCACCCAATAGCCCCCGCCACACAGACACACAGACGGACCTCTGTTCTGTACACACACAGCCCCTGCCTTGTTCACAATCAGCTTCTCTTTCTCATGGGCTAGGTAAAGCAAGAGTTTAAATTCACCAAATTAAATTGTTTTTCTACGTTCATCACACTGCCGTTATCTTTAACTTCAGCCCATTCTTGATATTTTTGAAGTATGTGGTAACTCTCCAATCAGAGGGAAGTTCAAAGTTTAGAAGCTCAGAGATTCAAAATATGCCTATGCTCAGAACACCAAGAACAAGGAAATTATAGAGACTTATGCTAAGTAAGAGCTGGACTATAAAGAAAGCTGAGCACCGAAGAATTGATGCTTTTGAACTGTGGTGTTGGAGAAGACTCTTCAGAGTCCCTTGGACTGCAAGGAGATCCAACCAGTCCATCCTAAAGCAGATCAGTCCTGGGCGTTCATTGGAAGGACTGATGTTGAAGCTGAAACTCTAATACTTTGGCTACCTGATGCGAAGAGCTGACTCATTTGAAAAGGCTGGGAAAGATTGAAGGCAGGAAGAGAAGGGGACGACAGAGGATGAGATGGTTGGATGGCATCACCAACTCAATGGACATGAGTTTGGGTGGACTCTGGGAGTTGGTGATGGACGGGAGGCCTGGCGTGCTGCAGTCCACAGGGTCGCAAAGAGTTGGACAAGACTGAGCAACTGAACTGAACTGATGGTAAGTGTCATATATTTTCTTTCATACTTGCGATTACAAATTAGGTTTTACTGTTCACATTTTATAGACAGGATAAAAGCTTTCAAGGCAATGAACAATCTGTCTAAAGGCAACAGCCAGTCAGAGTATGCCTGATCCTTCTCCACAAACCCCTCCTATCTCCTGTGTCCTCCTCTGCTTGGCTTTCACTCCGGAGAATGACCTCTACGCATGGGCTTCCTCACTGCCTGGCCTCCTGTTGGGTTGGCCAACTAGGGTTATCTACTCTCTACTCCCCAATTCCTTATCCTTACTGGGTCAGAATTCTGGGAGTGGTTGCCTCCTATAAGCCCCAGCTTCCTGCAATGACCTTCCCTCTGCCTCTCAGGTCTGCAGGTGGTAACAGCTTCCCTCCAGCCAGATGCCTCCAAAACCTCAAATAGACCTCGACTTTTAGACTTCCATGTCCATGTCTGTGTTGTCTATTGTAGCAAAAGTTCTGCTAAGTCACTTTACAGCGAATTTCCCATCTTCAGTATCTGATCACCTTGATATCTGACCAAGTTCCTCCTCCCTGGATCCCCCAGGTGATACCTGATCACTGTAGCCCACCTTCAGCAAAAATCTTGTTGGGTCAGTTAAGCCAAACATTCCCCTTCCTCCACTTAGTAATTGTCCATCGACTGACCCCACCCTGGTCAATAAATCCCCACTGTCCATGCTGTATTCAGAGTTAAATCCAGCTTTGTTCTGAGGACCCTCTTCCTCTATTCAATAGTTCCTGAATAAAATCTGGTTTTGCCGCCATAAGTATTGTCCAGTTTTTTTCCCTTTAATACTATTGTCCCTGAGTGAACACTTCCTATCTCAGGTTGGTCAACTCAACCCTTTCCACCTCTAAATGACCCCTTCCCTAAACTTTCTTCCATGAAAACTTCATGTATGCATCTGCTTCCTGTAAGACTCAGAGAGACTTAGAATCATATACCCAGACTCCACCATGACTTTCAAATAAACACACACATTATGGAGAAAGAAAGAGGAGGACCCTGACACTAATTTTCCCTCTTTTGAGACCACTGCAATGCTGCTTGACATCAAAATGACCCTGGAGAAGAGGGAGGCTTCAGAGGGTAAGTCAGCCCTCTGGAACATGAGAGGGCATTCCAATTCACTGAGCACTTACTGTGTTCAGAGGGCTGGAAACAGTGGCCAATGAGCCATGCATAAAAGAATACCTGCCCAAATCGGGCTAGTGCAGAAAATACAGGAGTCAACATGGTAGTAAGCACTACAGGGTGCTTACTTGGGAGGAAAAAAACATAGAGGAACCACGGTTTCCTTCAGGGACAAGGAGACAAACCAAGAGAAAGTGACTCTAAGCTGGTACCACAGAACAAAGCAAGCACATTCCAGATAAAGGAAACCAGAGTCAGAGATCTGTTCCAGCCACAACATTTCAAAAATATACCCCAGTAACTAGTTTTAAATGTATTTGTGATCTCAAAAATAATTTCCAGTATTTCTCTAGAGAAATCTATACTAGTAAAATATACTGATAAATACATGTAAAAGATATTGTGTGATATCACTAAATTACTAAGATGTTACAGCTTTCAGTGACTGGTTTTTATTTTTTCATTTAAATTCAAGACAAACGTATACTTCTTATTATAGGATTTTATTTTTCAATGGAATTTAAAACTTTCACTTTTAAAAGGTGCCCTTTGCCACAAAGTGAGGCTTCCACACAGCAAAATATTTTCACCAAATCAAAGCATAAATATATACAGTTGAGGACTGTCAATTAACTGAACATTCTGAGACTTTGGTTGTTTGCTTCTTTGCTATTTAAAGCAAACCTATATACTCTGCTTCTCTGTTTGGACTGCCCTTGAAGAGAAAGAATTTGGTTCTCATGAATTTAGTCAAGATGCAAAAATATCAGAGCATTGTGAGATGGGTCTATAAACTGTGACCTCAATAGACTTATATAATCTAAAAATTATTGACAGAAATATTTTCTAAAAAGAGTCAAAAGCTTTAAAGTAGGTGAATTCAAATTTGGTTCTGTTAAAAATAGCTGCTTCCTAGAGCATGCTGTTCTCATCTTAACTTTTAATGAACTCTTGAAAGCTCACTTGAGAATGATAATCAGGTTAGCATTATTCTCTAAATGCCCCAAATTTAAAAACAGAGCAAAATTTTTACAACAACAAAGACATATGATACATGAGGTTAATAAGCCTTGATACTTGATACCATACTTACCTCAGTATTCCAGGGGTATCTTTCTTATATTTTGTTTAAAAAAAAATTGGGGACGACCTGTAAATTAAATGCAGACAAATAGAAAACAGTATGGCGAGTCCTCAAAAAATTAAACAGAACTACAATTTTCCTCTAATTTTTAAACTCTCTGTAGTGTGTGCTCATCACCTTCATTTTTATATCTTAATTTTTTCTAACTATAAAACTAATACATTGTAAAGTGTACTACATGCATATTATAAAATATTTCAGGAATTCAAGCAACTATAAAACATTTCATTTAGAAAACTGAGGACTGATATTTTAAAACTTGAAAAAAAAAATAAAACTACCTTACGATCCAGCAATACCACCTCTGGGTATATAACCAAATGGGATGAAAACAGGTTATTGAAAAGATATCTGTACTTCCATGTTCACTGCAGCATCATTCACAACAGTCAAACACGGGAACAACCCAAGTATCCACCAACAATTAATGGATAAACAGAGGACCTTTTTATCCACCTCTGAGAAATTATGTGAAATGAATAATAATGTTATTTCTTACATTTCAATTATGAATCTGGCCTTTATGAATATATGATGATGCTCCCAAAATTTCAAAGTTACAGTTATTTGAAGTCCTACAAATCAGTGGTAGTGTATAAAAAAGATTGCTTAAATGGTATTTAAGCATGCTTTTCTTATTAACTTTTAGCTAATTAGGGGCATCCCTGATGGCTCAGACAGTACAGAATTCGCCTGTAATGCAGGAGACCTGGGTTCAATCCCTGGGTCAGGAAGACTCCCTGGAGAAGGGAATGGCGACCCACTCCAGTATTCTTGCCTGGACAGTCCCATGGACAGAGGAGCCTGGTGGGCTACAGTCCGTGGGGTTGCAAAGAGTTGGACACGACTAAGTGACTAACACTTTCACTTTTCTTCCAGGAGAACAAAATATAGTTTATGAATCATAAATCATTGATTCTGAGTGTCAAAATTGAACTTGTTTTGGAATCTACAAAATGTGACTTTTTCCCAGAATTTTGTTATGAACTTTTCAAACATACAGCAAATTTGAAAGATTTTTCCAGTAAACAGCTGCAGCTGTAGCTTAACTCTACCATTACTATACTTGTTTTATTAATATCAAGCCCTATCAGTCTTTCCCAACTATCAAACCATATCATTTTTATGCCTTTTAAAGTAAACTGAGAATATCAAATTATAAATAAAATGGTTTATTGTATGTGTGTATGTATGTTCAGTTGTGTCTGATTCTTTGTGAGCTTGCGGACTAGCCAATCAGACTCCCCTGTCCATGGGATTTTCTAGGCAAGAATACTAGAATGGGTTGTCATTTCTTTCTCCAGGGGATCTTCCCTACCCAGGGATTATAACTGTATCTCCTGCATTGGCAGGTGGGTTCTCTACCACTGAAACACCTAGGAATCCCCAATAATGAGTTTTTTACATTTAATAAATTCTTTGAATTATTTTTAAAATCCATGTGTTACTAGAGGCACTTTCAATAATATTGCTACAAGTTCAACTTTTATATATTTTTTAAAAATCACTCATCTATTTTAAGTACTCTGTGAAATAATGGTCAGAAGGACACAATGGTCCTTATATATACTTTATATATACTACATATAAATGTATCCAGAATTCTTACATATTTTATATTTCAGCCAAGTGCATCAAACAATTTCCAAAACAGAAACACTGTTAGGAAAACAGAAACCACTCTGAGTGGTTCCAAAAGATGAAAATATTAACATGAGAAATTTATGATATTAATACTTTTACCTTGGCTGATTAGCTAGAGTCTCTCAGCTTCATACACCTTTATGGGTCGGAAATATTGAGACTCTTAACACTGAACTCTAAAGAAGCTCATCAGTGTTCCCTTTTGGCCCTCAGATCCCTCCCTAGCCCATTCCTGTGCTAGACTGGGTTGTAGGGGGCAGTGGTGGAAGGATTGAGTATCTCCACAACAGGCTGCCTCTCAACAAGCAAGTCTTAAGGAGTTTAAAAATAACTGGATGACTCAAGTAAATGTACTCAAAGACTTATAAAGTACATGGTGCAGATTGAAAGACAACTTACAGCTGCTTACAAACCAGAATCAATTCTCCCCAGCCTCGTTTGTTTCTTCCAGTTTGGAACAAAAGTAACTCAAACTGAAAACCTCAAGTGTGTGCGAACACCATCTCTATCTTTAAAGAGTGACTAGGACAACGGATGAAAGTGGAACAGGTGAATTTCCCTGGGGTCATGTGTCTGTGGCGTTTGATCTGGTTAACTTATGATTTCTTTTTTTTCTTCTTGAGGCAGAACAATAATGAACAGCCAATTTAAGTGGCTTTTACAGCACAGGAAAAAAAAAACGAGTTGCCAATCAAGAACTCAGAACCAAGATGTGGTTAAAAGAGAGAGAAAAGGGAAAGTCGCTCAGTCATGTCAGACGCTTTGCAACACCATGGACCGTACTGGAATTCCAGTCCATGGCATTCTCCAGGCCAGAATACTGGAGGGGGTAGCCTTTCCCTTCTCCAAGGGATCTTCCCAACCCAGGGATCGAACCCAGGTCTGCCACATTGCAGGCGGATTCTTTACCAGCGGAGCCACAAGGGAAGCCCCTCCAAAGCCATAATTTACACAGATAGATACATCAGTCTAAAATTGGCCTGAAGTGTCTGCAAATTGTACAGCATTAGTTCAAAGAATAAGTTTCCCCAGCTGTATTAAATAGGGAAGAGCTTGTGTCCATTCATATTATGGGACTCGATTCTTCAATATTTGTGGTCCAAAATACATAGTGTGTAAGGAAATTATTTCATTACAGGTAAATCTTTTCCTTTAAAACAATATTGTTAATATTCATTTGTTTTTCTGGAGGGAAAAAAACTACAAAATAGTTAGAGATTTCTATGTTGAACTGCACTAGACAGGCATACAAATCACCTGGGAAGCTTAGCACAAATTATATATGTGCCCGGATCTCCTCCTATGCCTGCGTCCTTCTTGCTGCTTTGTTTTACCAGAGTCACAAAGGCTGATCACATCACCGTATCCTCCATGGACCTTTCCCTAATCCACAGACTGGAATAAGTACCCATGCTATTTGCTCTCTTACCAGCCTCTCTCTCCAGTATAGTTTTATGCCATTATTAATAACCACATTCTCTCTACATTACCGGTTCAATGCCCCTGTGCCCATCTCTAACCCTCAGAAAGGTACAATGTTGCATTATGTCTATCTCGTGCTATGATGTTCAATATCATCGAAATAAACAGGAAGATTGAAAAAAATAAAATAACAAATGATCTAAGATGATTAAACAAAACAATGATTAATAAGACAATCTTATCTATGAATAAGTGTTTTCTATTTCTTATGAAAAATTTAAGTCACCATGGTATAAATTAACTTTTTTACAATCTGGTCTTTTCACATTAATAGCAATTCTTTGTATTAAAATCTACCACATTCTTCAAGGCTTAATGTCCCATTTCAACTTTGTATACAACTTGCTTTTTCTGTTTTGTTGACCTTTCCAGTATTTCTCACCTCCAGTCACATAAAAGCTTTAAGTTCAAAACTGTTCTACACTGGAAGGCAATTCAGTAAAATTAAAATATAATTAGTATTCCATTTGTTAGTTATAAACAAAACACAATTATAATTATGTCATCATTATAATATTATACTATAATTTAACTGTAATAGCTATAACAACTTACACTTAGTAATCTATATATATGTATGTGTGTGTGTGTGAATCTATATACCCATTTGACCTTTACAATAACCTTAAACAGCAGGTATTATTCCAATTTTACAGATGAAAAAACTCAAGTTTACTTTACAAACAACATGCACAATATTGTCTGAATATTAATTGGTGAAGCCACAATTCAACCTCAAGTTCCTCTGATTACAAATTACATTAACTTGAAAATATTCAACAGCAAAGAAAAGTAACATGTCTGGGAATAAGGGCAATATGGAAAATCCTGGAAGTGTCTCTTAAACAAATAGCTAGGCCATTCCACTAGGATGATTGGAATTATTAATAAAATAACCAGTATCATTTATTAGAATGGCCAAAATGCAGAACAGTGACACCACCAAATGCTAGTGAGGAATGGAGCAACAGGAACTCTCATTACTGGTGGGACTGCAAATGGTATCACCACAGTGAAGAGCACTTTCGCAGCTTCTTAAAACCTAAATATAGTCCTACCACACTGTCCAGCAATCCTATTCCCTGGTGTTTACCCAAAGGAGGTGAAATTTTATGCCAATCCCGAAACTTGCACACAGATATTTATAGCAGATTCATTCTTAATTGCCAAAGCTTGGAAGATGTCATCCAGCAGATAAACAGATAAACAAAGTGTGGTCCATCCAGACACTGGGATATTATTTGGGGCTAAAAAGCAATGAGGGCTGCACTGGTGGCTCAGGGGTAAAGAATCCGCCTGCAGTGCAGGAGACGTGGGTTCAATCCCTGGGTCGGGAAGATCCCCTGAGAAGAAACTGGCAATCCACTCCAGTATTCCTGCCTGGGAAATCCCATCGACAGAGATTCCTGGCAGGCTATAGTCAATGGGACCACAAAAGAGTCGGACATGACTTAGCAACTAAACAATAACAATGACAAAAAGAAATGAGACATAAACTTAAATGCATACTAAGAGAAGGAAGCTAATCAGAAAAGGCTATATGCTCTATAATCCCAATTATTTGACATCCTAGAAAGGGAAAATCTATGAAGACAGTACAAAAAAAAAAATCAACAATTTCCAGGGCTGGTTGGGGCAGACTTCAATAGATGAAGCAGAGAGGATTATTAGGGCAGTAAAAATAATCACTATGATACAATAATAATGGATAATTGTCATTACACATTTGTCTAACCAAAAAATGTATGACACCATGAGTGAACTGTCATCTAAACTATGGGCTTTGGGTGAATATGATGCGTCAAAGTAGGTTCACCAGTTTTAACGACTGTGCCCCTCTGGTGTGGGATACTCATAAAGGGGGTTATGCCTCTGAGGGCAGTAGAAATGTAGGAAACTTCCATGTCTCTCTCTCAGAGGCATAACCCCCTTTATGAATATCCCACACCAGAGGCGCAAATTTGTTACAAATTGTTGTAAATCTAAACTGCTCTAAAAATAAAAGTCTTAAGAAATAATAATTTTAAAAATCCACAGATGGGTCAACAACAAAGAACGTTATTATGAGGGACTGAGCCTCCTAAAATTAAGATAAATGAGAGAAAAAAAAAACAAACCAGCATAGAAAGGCATTTCATGTGTTTTAAGAGCTCAGATAACATAACTAAACACCATTCTGCATGTTCAAAGATAAAAAGTTGGTCATTTAACAGTTGAATTAATATAAATAAGAATAGCAATTGCAGATGACAAAAAGCAGATTGTATGTAAAAATTTTTAACTTTAAAAATAACAGAGTCCTTACTTTGAGAGGTCCACTCTGAAATGAACCATGAAACAACTGGTTAATTAAAATGAAACAGCAATTTTATGAAATGTACCTGTGTCAACATAAATGTAAAAATCATGCCCCACCAAAAATTATAGTATTAATTTTTAGGTTTATGTACTGAAAGCTATATTCTTCTTAACATAAAATCATGGTTGGATATTTTGATCTTAGGCTTGATCCATCCCATGCTCAGTCGCTCATGGAGTATCTTCATAGGATTCTTTACGTCATCTGAAGCCTTTTTATTATTCTCCCACTAACTAAGCTGACAGGTGATAATTCTCCAAAATAACAAGCACCATACTATGATGGCACCAATTTACAGGACAATGAGCTGTCCTTTAATTAATCAAAACAATCTGGGGTTTTCTAGACTTTCTTTAAAGCTCAAATAAAGTTAACTTCATTTTGGCTAAATGTGCTTCATATCAATCTTCTATAATGTACAAATAAATGGCTAATTTTCTCAACAAAAGGACTATACACTTTATGATCTCTAAAACTGTTCAATGTTCAACACTTTAGAGGCAGATTGGAAATTGTCCCTTAATTACTTAAAATCATTAGGACTAAAATTACATGTTTATGATTCAGAATTTTTCATGTAACGTGAAACATTTGACTCTCATCATTTTAAACATTTTAAAATGAAGCTCAGGAGATTTGCTTTTTGTCAAAACAATAAGATATCAAATTCCAGGAGCTTCTTTATCCTGTTTCATCAATTCAGTTGTGGTTTGTACTTTACTTTTAAACGAGGTGGTAAAAAAATTCATAATTTTCACTTTTAGATTTTCTCCTTTTTTAGGATATAAAAGTAACAAAAGTCAATCTTCAAAAATATAGCAAAGTATAAAAAATTCCAAACCCCAAATTCAGAGATTGCAGACTGGAAAAGGTCAGTTTTCATTCCAATCCCAAAGAAAGGCAATGCCAAAGAATGCTCAAACTACCGCACAATTGCACTCATCTCACATGCTAGCAAAGTAATGCTCAAAATTCTCCAAGCCAGGCTTCAGCAATACACGAACCATGAACTTCCTAATGTTCATGCTGGTTTTAGAAAAGGCAGAGGAACCAGAGATCAAATTGCCAACATCCGCTGGATCATGGAAAAAGCAAGAAAGTTCCAGAAAAACATCTATTTCTGCTTTATTGACTATGCCAAAGCCTTTGACTGTGTGGATCACAATAAACTGTGGAAAATTCTGAGAGAGATGGGAATACCAGACCACTTGACATGCCTCTTGAGAAATTTGTATGCAGGTCAGGAAGCAACAGTTAGAACTGGACATGGAACAACAGACTGGTTCCAGATAGGAAAAGGAGTACGTCAAGGCTCTATACTGTCACTCTGCTTATTTAACTTATATGCAGAGTACATCATGAGAAACGCTGGACTGGAAGAAACATGAGCTGGAATCAGGATTGCCGGGGGAAATATCAATAACCTCAGATATGCAGGTGACACCACCTTTATGGCAGAAGGTGAAGAGGAACTAAAAAGCCTCTTGATGAAAGTGAAAGAGGAGAGTGAAAAAGTTGGCTTAAAGCTCAACATTCAGAAAACGAAGATCATGGCATCCGGTCCCATCACTTCATGGGAAATAGATGGGGAAACAGTGGAAACAGTGTCAGACTTTATTTTTGGGGGCTCCAAAATCACTGCAGATGGTGACTGCAGCCATGAAATTAAAAGATGCTTACTCCTTTGAAGAAAAGTTATGACGAAGCTAGATAGCATATTCAAAAGCAGAGATGTTACTTTGCCGACTGAAGTCTGTCTAGTCAAGCCTATGGTTTTTCCAGTGGTCATATATGGATGTGAGACTTGGACTGTGAAGAAGGCTGAGTGCCGAAGAATTGATGCTTTTGAACTGTGGTGTTGGAGAAGACTCTTGAGAGTCCCTTGGACTGTAAGGAGATCCAACCAGTCCATTCTGAAGGAGATCAGCCCCGGGATTTCTTTGGAGGGATTGATGCTAAAGCTGAAACTCCAGTACTTTGGCCACCTGATGTGAAGAGCTGACTCACTGGCAAAGATCGTGATGCTGGGAGGGATTGCGGGCAGGAGGAGAAGGGGACGACAGAGGATGAGATGGCTGGATGGCATCACTGACTGGAAGATAAATTTTAGAAGTTCCCTTTGAGTTCTGGGTTGCTCAAAAAGTTAATTCAGGCTTTTCCACACAGTGTTGCAGAACCCAACATTAAGACTCAAACTTGTCTAATTCAGATCATGAAAGGTTACTATAAACCACTGACAACAGAATTTCAGAGAAGTTCTACCCAGGTAGGAAGATGAAGAGAAAGCCTCCAAAGGAGAAGAGGAGATTCAGTTAAACAGACCCCATCAAGTGACTTCCACTTTGACCTTAGCCAGATATCATAGGGACAGAGAGAAGCCACAACAGGAATTCCAGAGGTGGAGACGCCAAGAACACCTGAGCCAGCGGCTCCTTCTCCCACCGCATTTTATGTGCTACAGGCTGTTTTTTTGCTTCTATAGGATCCAAAACTCTGGGAAATGATTCAGAGACTATTTGGACTCTCAGAGATCTTCATGAGTGCCAACTGAGACACCAGAAGTCTGATCCCCTCAGACTAGCAGAGGTGACCAACAGTAGGCACCACCGAGAACAGACTGCGAGTCCCAGCTGCTGTGGACTTTGGCACTGGGGGGGAGGGGGGTGGGGAGGGTGGGGGGGGGAAGCTGTGTCCAGAAACCAGACCTCTCCAGACCCAGTGTCTAGGAGACCAAGAGACAGAGAGATTGCATGCAATCCAGGGGACCCGTTCCAATCCCCAGAACACCTATGTGTAGGTTCTCTTTCATATCCTGATACCTTCTTGGAAAATAAAGGAAAGGAGTCGCATGAAAGATGGGGAATTTAGTCAGAAGAGATCTCTCACTGAAACTTGAGGTTTGTCCCATCTGCTCCCCGTCTCGGCTGCCTGCACCCATCAGTGACAGAGGAGCACAGGAGTATCTACTGAGAAAGAGGGACAAGATTTTCTTGCAAGCAGTCTCAGCCGGAATGAGTCAAATTCATATCTCACACGCCATATAGCACTTCCCAGACATGATTTTAGGACTGCAAGATATTTAGCAATATAGTCATTTCTTTAAAAGCTTTGTCCTTTCTCCACATTCCAGCAGTTACCTGTGCTAGACAGTGGCCACATATGGCAATTTACCTGTAAATTAAAACCAAGCAGAATTAAAACTTCAGTTTCTGAGTCACACTGGGCACACTTCAAGCGACCATCAGGCACACGTAGCCAGGGGCTGCCATACGGGATGGCTCAGATAGAGGATCTTCACAACACATCAAATGGACAGCACCACGACAGACTATGAAATTAAAAGACGCTTACTCCTTGGAAGGAAAGTTATGACCAACCTAGACAGCATATTAAAAAGCAGAGACATTACTTAGCCAACAAAGGTCTGTCTAGTCAAGGCTATGGTTTTTCCAGTGGTCATGTATGGACGTGAGAGTTGGACTATAAAGAAACCTGAGTGGAGAAGAATTGATGCTTTTGAACTGTGGTGTTGGAGAAGACTCTTGAGAGTCCCTTGGACTGAAAGGAGATCCAATCAGTCCATCCTAAAGGAGATCAGTCCTGGGTGTTCATTGGAAGGACTAATGTTGAAGCTGAAACTACAATACTTCTGGCCACCTGATGTGAAGAGGTGACTCATTTGAAAAGACCCTGATGCTGGGAAAGATTGAGGGTGGGAGGAGAAGGGGATGACAGAGGATGAGATGGTTGGATGGCATCACCGACTCAATGGACATGAGTTTGGGTAAACTCTGGGAGTTGGTGATGGACAGGGAGATCTGGCGTGCTGCGGTCTATGAGGTTGCAGGGTCAGACATGACTGAGTGACTGAACTGAACTGAACAACAGACTATACTATGCCTGCTGCCTGATAACAGGAGATGGAAAATAACCGAACACAGAAAAGAAGTATTCCTGATTTTAATTTTTGAAAATTTAAAGACATGGTCACATAGAAGTCCCAGATGTACCCACAATATTGAGAAGAAGAAAACTTAACGAGACTGATGCGTTCTCTAAAGACAGAAACCATGGTCTGGGGTGGAAGACGATTCCAATTCAGGGATCGTGAGATGCAGAAGTAGGCAATTGCTGGAATTTGAAAAGCACAAAGGATCTACTTCCTTTCCCTGATGTAGCTTGGGAGCAGTCAAACGACTGCCAACTGTGAAAAGGGAGAGGGCACCAGACCTGAAGAGGCTGATCTGACACAAACACAGCATGTCCCTGAGGTTCCTTGGGAGGAATGATCAAGGGCCATATGGCGTGATGGCCATCTCAGCAGACCTCTGTGTGCACAGGCAGAGGCCTGCAAACAAGACGGATAAGCCCCCACACACACCTTCCCTCCACCCCACTTCCATAACAATATCTAAACACCAGTTACCTCAAACTTGGATAAATCTCAGGGAGCTGAGAGGCAAGGGCTGGATGAGAAAGTCACTGAAGTTGGGTTTCTGCCATTCTAATTGATGATAATTCCAAGTTGATCTATATGTCTCACCACCCAAGATGAGAAATGATACTCATACCCTTCATCAGTTCAGTTCAGTTCAGTCGCTCAGTCGTGTCTGACTCTTTGCGACCCCATGAATCGCAGCACGCCAGGCCTCCCTGTCCATCACCAACTCCCAGAGTTCACTCAGACTCATGTCCATCAAGTCCGTGATGCCATCTAGCCATCTCATCCTCGGTCGTCCCCTTCTTCTCCTGCCCCCAATCCCTCCCAGCATCAGAGTCTGTTCCAATGAGTCAACTCTTCACATGAGGTGGCCAAAGTATTGGAGTTTCAGCTTCAGCATCATTCCCTCCAAAGAAATCCCAGGGCTGATCTCCTTCAGAATGGACTGGTTGGATCTCCTTGCAGTCCAAGGGATTCTCAAGAGTCTTCTCCAACACCACAGTTCAATAGCATCAATTCTTCGGCGCTCAGCCTTCTTCACAGTCCAACTCTCACATCCATACATGACCACTGGAAAAACCACAGCCTTGACTAGACAGACTTTTGTTGGCAAAGTAATGTCTCTGCTTTTCAATATGCTATCTAGGTTGGTCATAACTTTTCTTCCATGGAGTAAGCATCTTTCAATTTAATGGCTGCAGTCACCATGTGCAGTGATTTTGGAGCCCCAAAAATAAAGTAAAAAATAAATAAATAAATAATAAATAATAGTAAAGTAATGCTCAAAATTCTCCAAGCCAGGCTTCAGCAATACACAAACCATGAACTTATAGATGTTCAAGCTGGTTTTAGAAAAGGCAGAGGAACCAGAGATCAAATTGCCAACATCCGCTGGATCATCAAAAAAGCAAGAGAGTTCCAGAAAAACATCCATTTCTGCTTTATTGACTATGCCAAAGCTTTTGACTATGTGGATCACAATAAACTGTGGAAAATTCTGACACAGATGGGAATACCAGACCACCTGACCTGCCTCTTGAGAAACCTATATGCAGGTCAGGAAGCAACAGTT
The DNA here is from genome assembly GCF_042477335.2 of Ovis canadensis. Lineage (NCBI taxonomy): Eukaryota > Metazoa > Chordata > Mammalia > Artiodactyla > Bovidae > Ovis > Ovis canadensis. The sequence continues at coordinate 16,039,418 of NC_091253.1, forward strand.
AGAACTGGACATGAAACAACAGACTGGTTCCAAATAGGAAAAGGAGTACGTCAAGGCTGTATTTTGTCACATTGCTTATTTAACTTCTATGCAGAGTACATCATGAAAAACGCTGGGCTGGAAGAAGCACAAGGTGGAATCAAGATTGCTGGGAGAAATATCAATAACCTCAGATATGCAGATGACACCACCCTTATGGCAGAAAGAGAAGAGGAACTAAAGAGCCTCTTGGTGAAAGTGAAAGAGGAGAGTGAAAAAGTTGTCTTAAAGCTCAACATACCCTTCATACTTCCTTAGAAATAGTCTTTAATATGTCAATTCACCAGGGCCCTGGCATTATGCCTTGTCCAAAAAAAAAAAAAGGCTGTTTTGTCAACAGTGCCAAATTCACAAATGATACTTTTGAATGCTTTCCAAATTTGGGGGTAGGTGCCATGTGTTCCTGGTGATTAATGTGCATCTAATTTGTCGATTAGTATAGAACATCCAGTCCTGCTGATATCATAAGTTCAGGATGAAAAAAAATTATTTTAGCAGTTCACAGGCACAAATACACATGAAAATAAAAAAAAAAAAACAATGTACATAATTGGAAAAAACACTAAAGAATAGAGGGTATCATGCATTACTTAATTTTAATCAAATCCAAAACTGTTCCTAAGGAATCAGGAGTGACTGTGCTATGTTCTAGTTAACTGATTAATATTATAAAATATGGAAGATTCTAGCACTGTCTTTTCAACAATTTCTTAAACATTGAAGACTATCTGTGAAATACTGCAATGTTCCTCTCACGAGACTCATGACATACAGGGTATGTTTCAATAGATGGCCAAATCCCAAGCCTGGTAATTCATTTCACTTACTCTCTCTATTACACAATTCATTTTCATAAGCTGAAGCCCTAGAGTTGGAATTATAGGGACATATGAGGAAAAATGCAGTCAATGAACTATATCACCCATTAAACTCACAACAGAGTGGAGATTTTTATTAAGAAAAATCTGATCTCCAGCAATTTCCCACTATTATTTCCTTCCTTAAACTCAGTTACCTTTAAAATTGAACATGCTGTCTGTTTGCAGCTTCTAAATTTCCTTGAATTGATTCCATGAAGCAGAGCAGTCACAGAACCAACCAACAGCTTTTTTTTTTTTTTCTGTACGCGGTTTTAGATATGTCATCTCAAGAGCCCTTTTGAAAACATTATTTCATTGTTGACATTTTTAAGGAGGGAATGCTCTCTGCACGAGTAGCTTCCACTTTCATTTCACTTTACAGCCCCCTTTGCAGTAGGAAAAATTATTTTCCAGCATCTCAAAGGCAAAGTGAGAGTGAAAAGGCAAACTTTTTAAAACAATGATATTGAGCTTCAAAACTCTATCAATTTCAAATTCTAGTAACACATACAGCAATGAAATGTCTGATAAATTCCAATAGACAATATTGGTCACAAACAACCACCACAAAATATCCCTAAGGTTTCCCTTGCTAGTTTGATCTCAACATTAGTTAAGGATCGTTGCTGATGAATGAGTGTTTCATGGGCTTTTGGGTAGCTACAGCACAACTTTAAGTAACCTCTGGCATATTTCAGGTATGTTCTAACCAGAAATGGTATAACATCTGGAACATTTCAATGCAGTTCCTAACTTCTTTAAAAAAAACAAAGCACTTGAAGTTTAGTAGCATAAACAGCATTTGAGAAGCATGGATCACATTTTTTTCAATATCCAAGCTTTCAGTAGTACTCTTCTTTGCCTTTTTTTTTTTCCCCTCTGCAATTTTAAATGTGGAAGAAAGCAGATTTCATTACTCTAAACACAAAATTAACATCCTAGGGAATAATCAAAGTAGTTATTCCACATGTAAACAGCATTTTAAATGACATCAAAGTTAATGGACTCTAAAAAAACTGATTTCAAGAGATTTTGCATAGTTACTTGAAACATTACAAAATGTTTACCCTATTTTAAGTTTCCTAGGGAATATATTTGAAATTATTCTAGGAGTAAATATTAAAATCCTCTTTCTTTCGTAATTATAGTGTGATCTAAATATTGGAATTAATACATCATAGATTTAGTATATATGAGTGTGTACATACACAGGTGTGTAAGTGTGCACGTACAGCAATTTTTTGTCAGGCCTCTACATGCTATCATTTGTGCATTAAGATCTAGCTTCTTTCATTGAATTCATCATCATCTGTTAGAAAAAGATATTGCATTTGAAACTTGTAAGCAATCCAGATATGTATTTTAAATGAGGGCAAAATTTACTTAGATATTTATAAATTGTGGTCCTTTTAATTAAGGCCTAGGATAGTGCTCACTCTCAGACATAGACATTGGCATTTTAATAAATGCTTGCTGTTAAATGCTTGCTATTCTTACTTCCTGTTAACATTAGACCCTACTGTAGCTCTGTGTGCTGAAATAATCTGTGATTTAAAACACGTACTTATGAATTTATTAATGACATGAAATATGAATTTAAGAAAATTATATTAATGTCTTTCCAATGACTGCCACATACCTAAGACTGCTGGATATGAAAGTAACGAAGAATCAATGCTTTTCAAATCTGTTACACTTGGGTGGGTGCATATTTAATACATTAAATTTAAATACATGGTCTTCAGTCTGGGAAGTCCACTAACTGAGATAGTTGGAGGTAACGAAATTTCCACCAGTGGATATAAGCTTCTGAGTCACAGACACATAAATTTTAAAATTTCCCCTAGAGGAATAAAACTCAGACACTGAATATTCATCTATCAATTGACCAAACACAAGTTCCTTACTCCGAGGCTCTGGAAGGTTCCTGCAGCTGTGCCTAAGGTGCTTGCAAAGTCAGCAGCTATTTTCAGAGAGAAGAGAGCAAACAGGATGAGAAAACCACCACAATGCCTACCACGATTCAGACAGTATTTAAGAAAAACAGTCGTGTCCTCTATACAACACATTCCATTTTAAGATCCATTCAAGTATTCAACAGATACCCCTACAACTAAAATGGGCACATGATTATATCTAAACCTATGAGGATTTTAATCTACTTTGTCCTAAAGTCTACAGCAATAATAAATGAATGAAAATCAGTGAAAATAATTTTTGGCAAATATTTATCAAGACCTTAAAAGACATAAAATCATGTGGCATCTGTAAAGCACCTACTTGTCTAGAAAAAAATATTCTCTTCATTTCATAAAATGATTATTGCTACTCTTTTTTAACTGTTTGAATAATTTATTCCTTTAGTTAAGAAAAGTATAACCCAGAGGTAGAGATCAAGATGGTGGAACAGAAGGACATGGAGGTTATCTCCTCCCAAAAATACTCAAAAATACATCTACGCGTGGAACAGCTCTCACAGAATACCCACTGCATGCTGGCAGATCTCATACAATCAATGCTGCAAGAAAGATCACCACGTAACCAAGGAGGATGAAAGAAAAAAGTAAAATTAAGCAGAACCCAGAGTGGCTTCTTTATGAAATGAATAGGAAAACAGACAAAATAATCAAATATGGTGAAAATATTAAAGAAGGGAACTGTCATATTTGAGGTGCCCACTGTATGCTACATACAAAACAGAATTATCAATAGTTTAATCTGTGTAAATGTATTTGTCCCTACACAAGGGAGTTCCTGTCCAAGTGCATAATATTAAAGTTAGGCCTGGGGGTCAAACTCAATCTCAGAAAACCAGTCAAGTGAATCAAATTGAAGCTTTTCTAAATCAAAGATCTACATTCATCTATAACCCCAAGTGAACCGATGATTTACTATTATTCAGGGGTTAGAAATGCAAACTTTTCTTCTAAGTTTTTCTATATATTTAAAACATAAAGGAATTTGATTTTGTTTATGGAAAGCATACCAGTGGGCAGAAACATTCATTCTGATGGCAGCAAACCTATTATTATGTCACCCAAAAAGGAGTCCTTTCAAGATTTAAATTTTAGAGGAGGAAACTTGTAGCCCCTAAATATATGTTAAGCTATATTTCCATGCTTCAAAAACACACAAACTAACAAAGGAGCATTATAATATCTCCAAACCTTTCAGGGACAACCCTCCCACATACACACCAGAATTGCAGTTAGCCCCACACATTGCTACCAGCAGCTCAGTAGCACATAAAGGCTAAGATTTGCACCCACACTAATTACTCACTTCTCAGATTGCACTATCCAGGAACTCAGGGAGGAAAGGCAAGGCCACCTCTCTGTGGCTGAGAAGGGCGTTTCTGTCACACAAATGAAAGCCTATCCTCATCAACACACTGGACAAGGACTCAGGAATGATCTCTAGGAAGTCGATGGGGCAGGTCAGACCCTCAGTCGTGTCCGACCATATCCAACTGTATGGACTGAAGCCTACCAGGTTCCTCTGTCCGTGGAATTTTCCAGGCAAGAATACTGAAGTGGATTGCCATTTCCTCCTCCAGGGATCTTCCCCACCAGAGATCAAACATGCATCTCTAGCATCTCCTGCACTGGCAAAAGGATTCTTTACCACCGCGCCACCTGGAAAGCTGATGGTGCAGGAGCTGTAATTGTAAGGACCAGGAATGTCAAAGGACAAGAGAAGAGGCAGCCACAATGCTGTCTGTAGGCTGGCCAGGATGTCAGGGGTCTGTGTTTGCAGGAGGATTCATTATGTGCTTAAGATATAATTCACTGCCCTTTGATAAATATGCATTCTTCACAAACATGTTTAGTAATAAATCCTTCAATACTGCATAATTGTCAACTTCCCAACTCAGGGATGGAACTCCTGCACTCACACTTCACATTATAACCGAGCAGGCCCCTATGGGCCTTCCCAGGACAGACCTCTCCCCACATGTCCTCTGCCTGCAGAAGAGCAGAAGTCTCCCGAGCCCGCATTAACAAACTGAAAAATAAAAACCATATGATTATCTCAATAGATGCAGAGAAGGCCTTTGACAAAATTCAACATCCATTTATGATAAAAACTCTCCAGAAAGCAGGAATAGAAGGAACATACCTCAACATAATAAAAGCTATATATGACACAAACCCACAGCAAACATTATCCTCAATGGTGAAAAACTGAAAGCATTTCCCCTAAAGTCAGGAACAAGACAAGGGTGTCCACTTTCACCGCTACTATTCAACATAGTTCTGGAAGTTTTGGCCACAGCAATCAGAGCAGAAAAAGAAATAAAAGGAATCCAAATTGGAAAAGAAGAAGTAAAACTCTCACTGTTTGCAGATGACATGATCCTCTACATGGAAAACCCTAAAGACTCCACCAGAAAATTACTAGAGCTAATCAATGAATATAGTAAAGTTGCAGGATATAAAATCAACACACAGAAATCCCTTGCATTCCTATACACTAATAATGAGAAAGTAGAAAAAGAAATTAAGGAAACAATTCCATTCACCATTGCAACGAAAAGAATAAAATACTTAGGAATATATCTACCTAAAGAAACTAAAGACCTATATATAGAAAACTATAAAACACTGATGAAAGAAATCAAAGAGGACACTAATAGATGGAGAAATATACCATGTTCATGGATCGGAAGAATCAATATAGTGAAAATGAGTATACTACCCAAAGCAATTTACAAATTCAATGCAATCCCTATCAAGCTACCAGCCACATTTTTCACAGAACTAGAACAAATAATTTCAAGATTTGTATGGAAATACAAAAAACCTCGAATAGCCAAAGCAATCTTGAGAAAGAAGAATGGAACTGGAGGAATCAACCTGCCTAACTTCAGGCTCTACTACAAAGCCACAGTCGTCAAGACAGTATGGTACTGGCACAAAGACAGACATATAGATCAATGGAACAAAATAGAAAGCCCAGAGATAAATCCACACACATATGGACACCTTATCTTTGACAAAGGAGGCAAGAATATACAATGGAGTAAAGACAATCTCTTTAACAAGTGGTGCTGGGAAAACTGGTCAACCACTTGTAAAAGAATGAAACTAGATCACTTTCTAACACCGCACACAAAAATTAACTCAAAATGGATTAAAGATCTAAATGTAAGATCAGAAACTACAAAACTCCTAGAGGAGAACATAGGCAAAACACTCTCCGACATAAATCACAGCAGGATCCTCTATGATCCACCTCCCAGAATTCTGGAAATAAAAGCAAAAATAAACAAATGGGATCTAATTAAAATTAAAAGCTTCTGCACAACAAAGGAAAATATAAGCAAGGTGAAAAGACAGCCTTCTGAATGGGAGAAAATAATAGCAAATGAAGCAACTGACAAACAACTAATCTCAAAAATATACAAGCAACTTATGCAGCTCAATTCTAGAAAAGTAAATGACCCAATCAAAAAATGGGCCAAAGAACTAAATAGACATTTCTCCAAAGAAGACATACGGATGGCTAACAAACACATGAAAAGATGCTCAACATCACTCATTATTAGAGAAATGCAAATCAAAACCACAATGAGGTACCACTTCACACCAGTCAGAATGGCTGCGATCCAAAAATCTGCAAGCAATAAATGCTGGAGAGGGTGTGGAGAAAAGGGAACCCTCCTACACTGTTGGTGGGAATGCAAACTAGTACAGCCACTATGGAGAACAGTGTGGAGATTCCTTAAAAAATTGCAAATAGAACTACCTTATGACCCAGTAATCCCACTGCTGGGCATACACACCAAGGAAACCAGAATTGAAAGAGATACATGTACACCAATGTTCATCGCAGCACTGTTTATAATAGCCAGGACATGGAAACAACCTAGATGTCCATCAGCAGATGAATGGATAAGAAAGCTGTGGTACATATACACAATGGAGTATTACTCAGCCGTTAAAAAGAATTCATTTGAATCAGTTCTGATGAGATGGATGAAACTGGAGCCGATTATACAGAGTGAAGTAAGCCAGAAAGAAAAACACCAATACAGTATACTAACACATATATATGGAATTTAGAAAGATGGCAATGACGACCCTGTATGCAAGACAGGGAAAGAGACACAGATGTGTATAGCGGACTTTTGGACTCAGAGGGAGAGGGAGAGGGTGGGATGATTTGGGAGAATGACATTCTAACATGTATACTATCATGTAAGAATTGAATCGCCAGTCTATGTCTGACGCAGGATGCAGCATGCTTGGGGCTGGTGCATGGGGATGACCCAGAGAGACGTTTTGGGGAGGGAGGTGGGAGGGGGGTTCATGTTTGGGAACGCATGTAAGAATTAAAGATATTAAAATTTAAAAAATAAAAAACTAAAAAAAAAACAAAAACAAAAACAAAAAAACAAAGTCTTGTCTGCATACTTAATGACTGAAAGGATGTGAACAGGTAGTGAACAAGAGTAGCAGTCAGATCAGGAGAATAAATAACAATGCAAACAGGATATCAGCCAAATGCAATCACAGAATCTTTGGTTTCTCCATGAAGTACACAGATAACAGTATGTGATGCACGTTTCCTTGGTTGTTTTATAAATGCTAAAACCTCACCCAGCAGAAGAAGTTAACAACTTGACCATGAGCATGTAGCCCCCAGACTTACTGGAGCCTGATGTTAACCCCTGTAGACATCATCCTGTTACCTTACCATCAACCAGTCAGAGAACTGTGCATAGCTGATCACATACCCTGCAACCAGCCTCCTTCAACTGGCCTGTAAACATGCGTTGCTGAAACCCCATCAGAGAGTTTGGATTTTTTGAGCAATAAGTACCCCAAGCTCCTTTTCTCGTACCCTATAATAAACGCTGCCCTTTCCTTCACCACAAGCCCAAGTCAGTAGACTGGCTTTACTGGGCACTCTGGGAAGTGGACCCAATTTGGTTGAGTAACAGTACCACCTATGAACTTCTTTTTGTATCTTTTTCTTTTAGCCCCTATCATAAAAAAAAAAGAAAAGGCAACAAAATAAACCCAATAAAAACTGTAACAGTGTTGCTTTCTTTTTCATGGCGTTTCAATCAGTGGTGTGCACATGTGTGTGCTCAGTTGTGTCAGATTCTTTGCAACCTTATGGCTCCTCATGGAATTTTCCAGGCAAGAATATGGGATTGGGTTGCTACACTAGGGGGTCTTCCCAACTCAGGGATGGAACTCCTGCACTCACACAAGCTGATTCTTTACCCCTGGGCCACCTGGGAAGCCCTTCGATTATGGTAAAGAGAGCTTAGTTAATGGTAATGTTAAAAATTCACATAGACATGTACCCAGGTAACCAAACAGCAATCTGCATTATTCAAGACTTTATTGTAGGGTATTTGGTACCTACACTGGTTAATTCTGGTTTGCCCCCCCACCCAACATTTCATTGCCTGCCCTTCTCTGCTCTGCTTTATACTCAATGAACAGCAGCATACAGGGTCCCCGAGGCTCCAGCCGACCACTGCAGCAGCCAGTCAGGAGGCGGCAACCGGAGACTGAAAGTCCAGGTTCCAATTCTAGGTGAGTCTACATCTGCCCCCTTAGGGGACTCAGCCGCCCAGGCTCTGGGGCTCGGACTGCCGCCATCGGCCCTACCAAACCTGGGGTGGTTGTTGACAACTTTCCTCCGTGCTACACTGGGCACTTCACTTGAACCCTGGCCATACCTCCCTTCCTTAAACTGCATCAGGAAAAGACTCTGAGGGTGTCTTTTGTGTCTGCACACAAAGTGATAGAAGAAAATAAGCACAATTAAGACAATGGGAAATCATCAATAAAAGGATTACGTAATCGTGGAGAAAAGCTCGTGTTAGTTGCTAAGTCATGGCTGACTCTTTGTGACCCCATGGACTCTAGCCCGCCAGGCTCCTCTGTCCATGGAATTTTCCAGGCAAGAATACTGGAGTGGATAATCATTCCTTTCTCTAGGGGATCCTCCCAACCCAGGGATCACACCCAGGTCTCCCACATTGCAGGCATATTCTTTATCATCTGAGCCACCAGGGAAACTGGAAAAAAGCTTAGACTTCAGTAATAAACTCCAATCAGGTTCCATCGTCCACTAATAAAGGTAGGTTGCAAATCTGATGTCAAACTTTCAGAGGCCAAAGGAAATTTCAGCTTTTGGGTCCCTTTCTTTGCAGGATCTTCTGTCTTGTTTTTATCTTTAAATTGAAGTTTATTTAATTTACAATATTATGTTAGCTTCAATTATATAGCAGTGATTAGTTATGCATGTATATGATCTTCAAATTCTTTTCCATTATAGGTTATTATTAACATAAGACATTGAATATAGTTCCTGATGCTATAGAGCAGTTCTCCATTGTAAATTAGGATTTTGAGACTAACATATATTCATTACTGCTATCTCTGGAGTAGGAAAAGGCAACCTACACCAATATTCTTGCCTGGGAAATTTCATGAACAGAGGAACAGGGAGGGCTACAGTCCATGGGGTCGCAATGGGTCAAATTTGCATAAGAAAGATACTTCAGTGGCAATCAGTTAAGACCACTGTCTCTTTCTAAGACAGTCTTGCCTCTATCATACTGGGTGACAATATAACGACCACAGGCAATCTGAGATCCAGCTATGATGAAGGTAATTAAAGGATTCATTTAGTTTTGGTCTTCTGGGATCTATGCAAGCAGTCAGAATAATCAATATATTATCATTTCCTTCCTCAGGTAGAAATGGATTCCTGGAATCCTCCTACTGGTTACTTTCTAGGCATTGTGACACAAAGGTTTTATCACAATAAAAGCATCTCCTACCGTGCCTAGCAATGGAAGGATGTGGGTAGTGGAGGAGAAAAAAGATTTAGAATTGTACAGAGCATGATATGACTTCGGTGGAAAATTATTCCAATCAGCAGGTCTATAAAACTCTAAGTAGAGAATTTGGTTCTCATCAATGCCTAGTCAAAACAGAAGTTCTCTGCTATCAGCAATAAACTTGATAAATAACCATACTTCCTCTCTTATGGATGGGAATTGTATGAAACAGAATTTATCATAACCCCAGGGTTTTCAGAGCACAAACCTGAAGCAGTACTACAAACAGCACGTCTGACGTTGTGCAAAGTTGCATGTTTTATTCATCCAGGCTATCAATAATAAAATACATGCTAGAAGGAAGAATGAATTAAGCTTCTATTTTTCTCGGGGGGGATAAATATAAAATCAGTGTCTTATGAAGAGGAGATTAAAAAGCATGCAGTCAAACATTTTGGAAAAAATGTTTTAAAAATCTATCTCAGTCATTTAACTTCTGAAATGATTAAAGTATTGTTCTGAATTTCATGACATTTGTGGCATTTATCAGTTTTTAAATTTGCATTTTCTTATGAATTTGTTTCCTTGTCTCAAATATTCACATTCATAGTCTTTCTTTTAAAGAGACTTCAAAATTAATTAAGGATGCAGATGCCACAAAACCCATTTTGTTCTGTTTCTTATTTCTCCCTGCCATGGTAAAGCTAAGATTACCAATTACATTAAATTATCCCTAATATTAAAAATTATGTGTATTTTTGTTAACAGGAAGTATATGTTTCCTTGCATTAGTGTCTAATCCACAATGGTACCTTAATACAGGAATAAAGAATTCAGATCAGTAATAATCATTATATTAAAAAAAATTTAAGAATGAATATATAATATCCAGGAGAGAAAAATTAAGTTAAAAAATTCCAGGAAATTAAACATGGAATGTTATATTTGGGGCACCGCTCTATTCAACACCCACCACATAGTTTATATGTTTGTTGGGAGTTATTAGAGACATAGATTTAGGACAGGCCCTCAAAGGAAACCAAGACAGAAACACAGGATGCATTTCTACAATCTTACAGTGAAACCTATGATTGAACAAAAATCAGTGCAAAGGACAAGCTAAGCTGTGAGCCTAAATGAATATGAAATAGCCTGGGATTTGGGGAAGAACAAACTGGAGTGGGTGAAGTGGGTGCCCTCCTTCTAACAGAAATTCCAGCAGGAGTAGAAAGAGAAACATCATGACTCAGAGTAGGTATCTTAGGCGCTACACCTCCACTGAGTCTTTCAGGCTTGGGTGACTACCAAGAATTACACCCAACAGACGGACGAAGAGAAGATTATTTTCTGTTACAGAATGGAATACTTCAATTTGAAGAGAAAGTAAAATCTTCAAAAGTTAGATGCAATCTACAATTAACCTTATTGATCATGGCATAAGGTCACAGAAGAGATCAAAAGCCTTAAGATCAAGTCACCTTCATACCTATTCAGCTCCTGCACTTTTCTGATAGTGGACAAGTTCCTTGACTTAAACGTTATCATCTGCAAAATAATGGGGCTGCAGTTGAATTTCTTAGGTTCTTTCTCATTCCAAAAGCCAAGCCTGACGACAAGGTCCTATGACTGGTGCCTGGCTCTAAAGAGCCACAGCTTTCCTGACTTAATTTGCTTTGACAAGTTATTCAATCTCCCCTTGACTCAACTTCCTCAAGGGCCAAACAGAGATAACAATATCTTTTTATCTTTCTAATGTATTTGACAGGAATGGTGAAAAATTACACTGTTCTTAAACTAAAAGAACACACTAAACTTAGCATGCCATAGTGAATACTGCACCTCAGAAGGTCACTTTATAAATGCTAGTTTTTAGGGGAAAAATATGCTTGGGGACTTTCAGGTATTTTACATGTGAAATCGAAGTATATTAAGGCACATTTGTTAGCAATCACAGCACTCTCTCACAGAACTTACCAAATTGCTAGTTATATAATATATGTTTAAGTTATTAATATATATTCAACATCTTCTCCTCTGAAAGGTAAGATACACAGTCGGGTGTTCCTTGTTCTTCAGTCGCTCAATAGTGTCCTACTCTTTGCAGGACTGCAGTACGCCAGGCCTCCCTGTCCTTCACCATCTCCTGGAGCTTACTCAAACTCATGTCCATTGAATCAGTGATGCCATCCAACCATCTCATCCTCTGTCGTCCCCTTCTCCTCCCGCCTTCAGTCTTTCCCAGCATCAGGGTCTTTTCCAATGAGTCGGCTCTTCACATCAGGTGGCCAAAGTGGTATATAATAAATATCCAATGTGTTTTTACAAACATACATGGTTGAAGACGTATGTTACATTTGAAGAACTTCAGAAAGAGAATTAGAACAATCTTCCACAATAATACATTTCATCAAAAATTGTTTTAAAAAATATTTATCTCTGCAAATTGCGGCACAGAAATGTTAGATTTCCACCTTGTACACAGGATTCTCAACTACTTGAAAATCAGCTTTATGCTTGTATGTATGTGTGTGTGCCCAGTTGTGTCTGACTCTATGCAGCTCCGTGGACTGTAGCCCTCCGAGCTCCTCTGTTCATGGAATTTTCCAGGCAAGAATACTGGAGCAGGTTGCCATTTCCTACTCCAAGGGATCTTCCTAACCCTGGGATCAAACCCACATCCCTTACATCTCCTGCATTGGCAGGCAGATTCTTTACCACTGTGCCACCTAGAAAGACCATCATCTATCCTAATGGTATCTTTAATTACATCTGAATTCTGCAAAAGTCCCTTCACCTCTCCCCGAATTTCCAGTTTTATGGTTCCCACATCTTCCTTTCTCTTGGTTTACGTGTCATTTCACTGTATACCACTTAGAAGCTTTCTGAGAAAGAATACTGGAGGGCAAATTTTTTCAAATACTTGGCCTTAGGGTGTCTTTAGGCAAACATTATGTGGGATTGACCATTTAGTTGACTACAGAATCCTCAGTGGAAAATCATTACACTTGAAGTAATTTATCTTGTACACAGTTTAGAATGTCTCCATGAAATGACACTCTTCTTTTATTCACTTGATAACAGAGAATTCTTTGTCTGTTTATTTGAATTTATTTTTTAAAGTTTTTAAAAATTTATTTTCATTGAAGTATAGTTGATTTACAATGTTGTGTTAGTTTAGAGTGTACAGAAAAGTGATTCAGTTATACATACATATATTTTTTTAAAATTCTTTTCCCTTACACAAAATATTGAGTTACCTGTGCTAAACAGTGAATATTTATTGGTTATCTATCAGTACATAGTAAGTGTATCTGTTAATCCAAAATTCCTAATTTATCTCATTACACACACCCATCCCCTTTGATAACCACAGGTTAGTTTTCTATGTCTCTGGATTTGTTTCTGCTAAATTCATTTGTATTTTTAAGATTCCACATATAGGCACCATCATGCGATATTTATCTTTCTCTGTCTGACTTACTTTGTTGCTGTTATTCAGTAACTCAGTCATATCCGACTCTTTGCGACCCCATGAACTGCAGCACGCCAGGCCTCCCTGTCCTTCACCATCTCCTGGAGTTTGCTTAAACTCATGTCCATCCATGATGTCATCCATCCGTCCTGTCCTCTGTCTACCCCTTCTCTTCCTGCCCTCCATCTTTCCCAGCATCGGGGTCTTTTCCAATGAGTCAGTTCTTCGCAACAGGTGACCAAAGTATTAGAATTTCAGCTTCAGCATCAGTCCTTCCAATGAATATTCTGGGTTAACTTCCTTTAGGATTGACTGGCTGGATCTCCTTGCAGTCCAAGGGACTCTCAACAGTCTTATCCAACATCACAGTTCAAAAGCATCAAATCTTTGGCGCTCAGCCTTCTTTAGGGTCCAACTCTCACATCCATACATGACCACTGGGAAAACCACAGATTTGACTATAGGTACCTTTGTCAGCAAAGTGATGACTAAGTTTGTCATAGATTTTCTTCCAAGGATCAAGCAAGTCTTTTAATTTTACGGCTGCAGTCACTGTCCGCAGTGATTTTGGAGCCCAAGAAAATAGTCTATTTCCATTTTTCCCCATTTATTTGCCATGAAGTGATGGGACCAGATGCCACGATCTTAGTTTTTTGAATGTTGAGTTTTAAGTCAGCTTTATCTACTCTCCTCTTTCACCTTATTTTCCTTAGTATGATAATATCTTGGTCCATCCATGTTGTTGCAAATAGTATTATTTCATTCTTTTTTTTATGGCTGAGTAACATTCTACTGTATTTAAATACCACATCATCTTTATCCATTCATCTGTCAGCGGACATCTAGGTTGTTCCTATCTATTGGCTATTATAAATAGTGTTGCTATAGGCACTGGTGTGCAAGTATCTTTCTGAATTTTAGATTTCTCCAGATATATGCTAGAAGAGTGGGATTGTGGACCACAGTTTGTTAACTAAAAATGAAATAACATTTGAATTTTCTATTGTCTCTACTATTTATATGCCAGTTGTTTCTCTGTTATGCTTTTTTTTTTCCTGGAAATTTTTAAAATCTTGTTTTTATTTCCAATGTTCAGAAATTAATAATGATGCATATATCTCCCACATCCTTCAAATCACTGTCCTGGGCAATTGGGCCTAAATCTGGATACCATGTCCTGTACTATTTCTGAAAAACCTAATAATCAATTACATACTTATCTATTTATATATTTTTTGCCCATGATATTTTTCTACTTTTGGAATTCCCATCAGTCATTATTTCTTATAGATTGACCCAATACCTTTTTCTTTCAGTTCTCCCTATCCATCTTTGTACTTTTCCTACTTTCTATTATCTTATTTTTATACTACCTTATATTTTGAACTTCTATTTTGCTTCTCATATCTTTAATTTCTGAGAGACTTTCAGATTTGTCAGTTTTTTAAATTATTATTTTAGAGAAACAATATATCTTCCATTCTCTCAGGATAATAATTTACAGCTTTCCTGAAGCTTTCTTTGCTCTCTGAAAGTCTTCATTTTCTGTGTTCCCTCCCTTTTTATTTGGATTTGTAACATCAGAGGTTTTCCGTAGCTCAACAAGGAGTAAAGCTGAATAAGCGGCCTGTCACTGCAGCTTGTGTCCAATCCATGGGGTTTACAACATGCACTTTGAGCTTTTCCACCAGAGTTGAAGGTCCGTGTTCAAGTGTGTGAAGCTCTTTTGTCTGAGCTGGTTCAGTTCCTGCTCGGTTTCCCTGAAGGTTATGCAAGTGTAAGAATCTGGGGTCTTGTGGAGACTGAAGGACCATCTCTTTCTTGACAAATTTTCATGCTCTGTTTTGCTGAGCACATCACCCTACCCCACCCCATAACTGTGAGACCAAATCCAAACATTCCCTGGTTCCATATTTATGTATTTTTAAAATACACAAAAGTATAGGCTCCTATTTTAAAAGAAAGATTATTTTCAAAAAGGACATTTTATGATTATTTTAATGACAAGAATTAACATAAAATTAAATTATATGGTATACAGCATCAGTTCTACTCCAAAAGAAAATCTATTTATGTGTGATTGTCTACTATTTTAAACACGTCCTCAAAATTTTTCTGAAAAATTACCCTTTTATTCATATTACAATCTTTCATAATTGCAATTTATACCATATTGCTCTCATTTTCCTCCCAGTGGAATCAAGTCCCTCTTAATAAAGGCTATATTAAAAGAGTAAGCCCTCATTAAAAGTAGGCCAGACATCTCAATTCAGATTTCAATGACCCTATTATACAATGCAGAATTAAATCTTAAGAAAGGGCCATATTCTGCATTTCTTAAGTGTTGGGAGGTCTAAAAAATACATCTTTTGTCCCTTTTTTTGTCCCTGAGCTAAAAGGTTATTATTAAAAAAAATCAGATTGAGGGTTTTTTGTCTTTTTTTTCTAACTGACTTCGAATGAACTGAAATAAACAATGCAGTGTAATCAAAACTAAGATTTGCAAAGCAGAAAGTCATTGCAGAAGCTCAAGAACAAACCAGATTAATAAATAAGACAGACTGGTAGACAAACCAAGTACATTAAATCCAGAGTGACAGAGAAAACCAGAGGGCAGACGTGAGAACTATCAGGGAACTACTGGAAGAACACAAATTACTGTAAAACACAGGGAAAAAGAACAAGACAAAGCCTGCAAACGAACCTTCCAGAGCTAGACTTCTCCCACGTCTGTGTCACCACATACTGCAAAATTTTACAGTCACAGAAAAATCTAGAGTTTTCAGCTCTTCTTGATAGTATGAGATCAGTCAACACTCGTCCCATTTCCAACCAGGGATTAAACCTGCATCCCCTGTATTGAAGGTGGATTCTTAACCACTGGACTACCAGAGAAGTCAAATCAAGTCATTATTTTTAATATGAATGTTTACTCGATACAAAGAAATGTGCACTCACTGCAGAAATCGTTGAAAATGTAGAATGTGTACAGGGAAAATACTCATAATTTCACAGCCTAAAATAATCGCCATGCTGTGTGCTTTTAATACACATGTATTTTTGTTAACTTGCTTGCTAAAGTTTAATAGCAAATATACAAACAGAATTTACCACGTCAGTAAAAGTTTTTGAAATAATTTTTTTCTATGACTGTATTGTATTACCTCATATTGTGTCATAATTTATTGCCCAAGGTTTGGGGACTATGTTTCTGATAGAGCATATTATAAATATTGCCATCATAAAATTATTTACTAGCATCTCAGATTACTTTTGTATACAGATAACGGAAAGAAGAATCACGAACCAATTTGTTTGAAGCTATACAGGTAAACCAACTTATATGATTTTAGCCGTGTATAACTTAAGTTATAATCTAACCAGCATTGATTAGTTTTAAAATATTTAATTATTTGGCTTTTGGAAATCACTGAATCAGCTACTCATGTGTCACCTGTCATTTATTTTATTTATGGTATTTAGTATATACCAATATATTTTAATCTTGAGGAGTCAAATATATCTTATTTTGTTAATGGTTTCTTCCTTTGCTTTCTATGGTAAAATGTCCCAATGCCACTAAAACCAGAGAATCAATAAATCTGTTGAAGAATTATAACTATTTGTTCTTTTTGAAAAAATGTATTAATACTTCTGAAATTTTATCTGTATATGATGGACAGCTTCTATACTACCTTTCTTTGGTGGCCATTAAATTTAGAGTGTGTGGCACGACTGAAAGTTAACAATATAAATAAAAATATTAAAGTAATTTATCATTCTGAATTTATTTTCTTAGGCTTAATTTCTATTATCAGGCTACTCTTATTGTTATCTTCATTTATGTAATAGGTTTAGTCTTTAAGGATATTCCCAATTTGGAGTAAAACAAAAATAAGATTATGTTGAGTATAACAGGCTGCATTAATTGAACACTTTAAGTATTCTTTGATCATCCAAGTGTCTGAAATATCACTGTTACGAGATTCTTGTAAAAGATGGTTAAAAGCCAGTAGAGTATATGTACCACATCTGGGTTCAGGAAAGAGAACTTTACCTGTCACTCACTGAATAGAAAGACACCCATCCGCACGTGGTTCCCCAAGCACAGTGCCCAGCAGTTTCATCCCTGGATCCTTGGTTTCACGGGAAGCCTCGACAGAGGAACTATCCTTGCTGGGCTGGCAAAATCTCCCAGGCACCTGCTTGTATTTGATCTGCCTGCCTCCAAAAGCCGTTCTTTACTATTCATGCCTGTTTCCTCCTTACCTGGAACCCAACATTTCAATACCGTGTCACACTATGGCAAACATCTGACAGTATCTAAATCTGAAATGGATAGCTATAGAATCTCTCCTGTATTAAATGGAAAAAAGTTCTAAAGTGCACTAACCTAGTATCTAGTCCAACTGCAGTCTGATTGCTATGGTTGTTGTTATAATTATTATTACTTACTGCCAATATGCTACTGGGGAATAATGGAGAAATAGCTCTAGAAAGAATGAAGAGGAGGGGCCAAAGCAGAAATGACACTCAGCTGTGGATATGCCTGGTGGTGAAAGCACTTCTGATGCTGTAAAGAACAACACTGCATAGGAATCTGGACTGTTAGAGTCTATGAATCAAGGTAAATTGGACATGGTCAAGCAGGAGATGGCAAAAGTGAAAATCAACATTTTAGGTATAAGTGAACTAAGATGGATGGAAATGGGTAAATTTGATTCAGATGATCATTCTATCCACTTGTGTAAAAGAATCCCTTAGAAGAAATGGATAGTCATAGGTCTCATAGTCAACAAAAGAGTTTGAAACGCAGTACTTGGATGGAATCTCAAACACAACAGAATGATCTCGATTTGTTTCCAAGACAAACCATTCAACATCACAGTAATCCAAGCCTATGCCCAAACACTAAAAAAGAAGCTGAAGTTGAACGGTTCGATAAAGACCTACAAGACCTTCTAGAATTAACACCAAAAGAAAAAAAAAAAAATAAGATGTCCTTTTCATCATGGGGGAATGGAGTGAAACAGCAGGAAATCAAGAGATACCTGGAATAACAGGCATGTTTGGCCTTGGAGTACAAAACAAAGCAGGGCAAAGGCTAACAGAGTTTTGCCAAGAGAATACCCTGGTCATAGCAAGCACCATCTTCCAACATCACAAGAGACGACTCTACACATGGACATCACCAAGTGGTCAATATCGCAACCAGACTGATTATATTCTTTGCAGCTGATGATGGAGAAATTCTACAAAGTCAGATCATGAGATACTTATTGCAAAATTCAGGCTTAAATTGAAGAAACTACAGTGAATCACTGGATCTGTCATGTATGGCCTAAATCAAATCCCTTATGATTATATAGTGAAGATGATGAATAGATTCAGGGATTAGATCCGGTAGATAGAATACATAAAGAACTATGGACGGAGGTTCGAAACACTGTACACAGGATAATGACCAAAACCATCCCCAAGAACAAGAAATGCAAGAAGGCAAAGTGGTTGTCTGAGGAAGCCTTACAAATAGCTGAGAAAAGAAGAGAAGTAAAAGGCAAAGGAGAGAGAGAAAGATATACCCAATTGAATATCAAGACCCAAAGAATAGCAAGTAGAGATAAGAAAGCCTTCTTAAGTGAACAATGCAAAGCAATCGAGGCGAACAATAGAATGGGAAAGACTAGAGACCTGCTTTGGGAGAAAGCAATGGCACCCCACTCCAGTACTCTTGCCTGGAAAATCCCATGGACGGAGGAGCCTGGTCAGGCTGCAGTCCCTGGGGCCGCGAAGAGTCGGACACGACTGAGCGACTTCCCTTTCACTTTTCACTTTCATGCATTGGAGAAGGAAATGGCAACCTACTCCAGTGTTCTTGCCTGGAAAATCCCAGGGATGGGGGAGCCTGGCGGGCTGCCGTCTATGGGGTCACAAGAGTCAGACACAACTGAAGTGACTTAGCAGCAGCAGCAGCAGAGACCTCTTTAAGAAAACTGGAGATACCTAGGGAATATTTCATGCAAGGATAAGCTTGTGCCTAAAGATAGAAACAGCAAGAACCTAACAGAAGCAGAAGAGATTAAGCAAAGATGGCAAGAATACACAGAAGAACTATACAAAAAAAGTGTCAACGACCTGGATAACCACAGTGGTGTGGTCACTAACCGACAGTCAGACATTCTGGAGAGTGAAGTCAGGTGGGCCTTAAGAATCATCACTACAAATTAAGCTAGCGGAAGTGATGGAATTCCAGCTGAGTTATTTAAAATCATAAAAGAAGATGCTGTTAAAGTGCTGTACTCAATATGCCAGCAAATTTGGAAAACTCAGCAAGGGCCACAGGACTGGAAAAAGTCATTTTTCATTCCAATCCCAAAACAAGTAATGCTAAAGAATGTCCAAACTACTGTACAATTGCACTCATTTCACAAGCTAGCAAGGTAACGCTGCAAATCCTTCAAGCTAGGCTTCAACAGTACACGAACCAAGAACTTCAGATGTTCAAGCTGGATTTTAAAAAGGCAGAGGAATCGGAGACCAAATTGCCAATATCCTTTGAACCACTGAAAAATGCAAGGGAACTCCAGCATAGTATCTACTTCTGTTTCATTCACTATGCTAAAACTTTTGACTGTGTGGATCACAACAAACTGTGGAAAATTCTTAAAGAGATGGGAATACTAGACCACTTTACCCGCCTCTTGAGAGGATCTGTATGCAGGTCAAAAAGCAACCGCTAGAACCAGACATGGAACAATGAATTGGTTCCAAATTGGGAAAGGAGTACATCAAGGCTATATATTGTCACCCTGCTTATTTAGCTTATATGCAGAGTACATCATGGGAAATGCCGGGTTGGATGAATCTCAAGCTGGAGTCAAGATTGCTGGGGGAAATATCAATAACCTCAGATATGCAGATGACACCACCCTAATGGCAGAAAGCAAAGAGGAACTAAAGAGCCTCTTGATGAAGGTGAAGAGGAGAGTGAAAAAGTTGGCTTAAAGCTCAACATTCAAAAAACCAAGATCATGGCATCTGGTCCCATCATTTCATTGCAGATAGAAGGGGAAAAAATGGAACAGTGACAGACTTTATTTTCTTGGGCTCCAAAATCACTGCAGACAGTGACTGCAATCATGAAATTATTGAGTCTGCATCACAGACTAAAAATACATGAGTCTGAGCAAACTCCAGGAGATAATGTAAACACGTAAGCCTGGCTTGCTGCAGTCCATGGGGGTCGCAAAGAGTTGGACACAGCTTAGTGACTGAACAACAACTGAAGAATCTAAGCTACTCCATTTTGTTAACAGAAAAACTCCATTTTGTAAGGTTCCGGGAAAAGAGCCTTTGGAAATCCCCTGACCTCACCCCACCGCCCACAAGCCAATGGGACCCCAGACCAAAATCTGCTGACTTAACCTTCAGGAACTCATGGTCTACCTAGGTAATGGGAACCAATCAGAACCCGTGGCCAGCCCAGGAAATGAAAACCAATCAGAAACCAACACCTAACCCTTCCACAGAAGGTAACCAATTAGACGTCTCCCAACCCGGAAACTCCCGTTTTTCAAATTTCTCGCGCGAGAATACCCTATATAAGCAATGTAACCCAGAGCTCAGGGCTCCTCCCTATAGCCGCTGCATCGATACTGGGGTGGGGGGAGCCCCAGCTCAAGCTTGGTAATGAAAACTCTCTTGCTTTTGCATCGGATATTGGCTCCCTGGTGGTCACTGGGAGATTTCGCGACTTGGGCATAACACAACAACCTGCCTACAGGCCAGTCTGGATTTAGTCCAGCTCTATAATGAATACGCTGATACCACATTTAAAGAGGAAAAAGGAGAAAAGAGAAATAATACATCTTGAGAAAGTCATTTTTAATTGAAAGTAGTGATGAATTGTAACCATCTTTACTCTGAAACCTAGTTAAGTATATTTATATGTGGAGTGTTTAATACTGTTCTATAATTAGATTAATAATGACTCAAAAGTCAGTACTGATGCAAATTTTCCTACAAGTTTCTGATGGTTACTTTATGTGTCACCTTGACTAGACCACAGGGTGACCAAATATTTGAATAAACATTGTTCTGGGTGTGTCCCTGAGGGTGTAGCTGGGTCAAATTAACATTTGAATACACAGATCCAGTAAAAAGCCATGGTCCTCCTCAGTGTTGTTGGGCTGCACCCAATCCACTGAAAGCCTGAATAGAAAGAAAAGGCAGAGTAAATCTCACTCTGCCTATCTCTAAACTGAAATAGTCTTCTCCTGCCCTAGGACTCCGATTGGTACTGGAACTTACACCATCTGCTCTCCTGCTGGTAGACCATGCATCCTGGGACTTACCCTCCGAGCCAATTCCTTATACATACGCGCACACACGCATGAAAATATATAAGAGAACAAATCTCTCTATTTATACCTGTACATATAATAGAATGAGCAAACAAACACTAATGGTGCTGTTGCTCTGAAGAACCCACACTAACACAGAGTGGATAACAACAACATGAAAATTTTTTTTTAATACTTAGATAAAATGTGTAATTATTCTTTCTACATGCTCAGCTGCCCAGTTGGGTCCAACTCTTGCAGCCCTAAGGACTGGAGTCTGCCAGGCTCTTCTGCCCACGGGATTATCCCAGCAAGAATATTGGAGTGGGTTGCCATTTCTTCCTCCAGGGGGTCTTCCCAATCCAGGGATCTAACCCAGATCTCTTATGGCTCTGGCATAAGCAGGTAGATTCTTTACCACGAAAGAGTTCTTGAGTGTGTTTATACATGTAGTAGTCATGAAATGTGCTTTTTTTTAAATCAATATAAATGTCCCAATTAATTGGAATTTTCTCATTTAAATGCCAACAGATTGCATTTAACTTAAATTTTTTCTACAAAAAGTCCTTTGGAAATGCATTTCTTCATTTTTAAAACTATGCATACCAAGTATACCATAGATATTTCTTACTTCACATCAGCATTTTGCCCATGCACTAGTGAACTGTATTGTAGTGAAGTGAAGTCGTTCAGTCGTGTCCAACTCTTTGCGACCCCATGGACACCAGGCTCCTCCATCCATGGGATTTTCTAGGCAAGACTACTGGAATGGACTGCCATTTCCTTCTCCAGGGAACTTCCCGACCCAGGGATCGAACCCAGGTCTCCCACACTGGAGACAGACACTTTACCGTCTGAGCCACCAGGGAATGTAACATGAGCATTACTCTCAGACTAGGGAATAGACTGGTGTCATTGGAAGAGTTCAGGTTCTGGGCACAGACAATCCTTGGTTGTATGTCCAGACCCACCTTTGGGATTTAGGAAGTCACTTACTTCGGGAATGGCTCATTTTCCCTTCAGAATTATGGAAACAGCATTAGCCCTAAACTGTAGAGTGACTAGAAAATTTCAGATACTATGTAGACAATACGTGCCTCATTACACGACATTATTAGCATCAGAGTTTCTATTACCTCTAATCTGAAAAATCAGATGACCAATATTATTAGAACTTTTAGAAATTAAGTTAATCAATCAATCAATAAAACAGCTTTAAAAGCTCCTCTGATAAAGAATCTTTAGTAGCAACTATTATGATGATCATTTTAGCCCGATTAGAAAGTTTTTTCCCTTCATGCAAATATCCAGGTATCTTTTAAAAGGGCTGAATAGCTATAAATTCAACTTTACTAAAAGATCCTAACTTTATTAACTAATTTTACTTTAACTAATGTATTAAAGATATTAACTTATTACATCTCAAAAGATTTTGGAAAAGTTTTATGTTTTAGAATAGTGACACAATTCATAAAGAGAATTTGTTTTAGAGGAAAAAAAATTAAAGAAGTATAGTTTTAAAAATGTCCTAATAAGTTTCCAACTTTATCACCCAGACAATTTATATTTAATTTCTGTTAAAATAATAACATCACAGAATTTGAACAAAATTTAACTTTATTTAGATAACAGATTAAGAAAGCAGTAAAGATTGAAATAGCATTACTTCATGGAATGGTTTAGAGATTTCAAAGGCAGCTATGTAACTCCTTTAACTATTTCTTGTAGGCAAGAAAAGTTGCAAAGGTAATAAATAAGAAAACAGGAGCATTATTCCATAACTAGAATCTCTTTCCTTTTTGGGTGATTTTAAAGCATTGTATTGAAATCTCTTTCTCTGTGTGCTATGTCCACATATTACTGATAAACTGATCCCTTACGTTCTATCTAAATTATGGGATAAAATCTCTGAGTTATCGGATGGTAACCCTACAATTTTGAAATAGAAAATAAATTTAGCAATATCTAGCTTAATTGCCCAGAGAAGGCGATGATACCCCACTCCAGTACTCTTGCCTGGAAAATCCCATGGATGGAGAAGCCTGGTAGGCTGCAGTCCATGGGGTCGCAAAGAGTCAGACACGACTGAGCGACTTCACTTTCACTTTTCACTTTCATGCATTGGAGAAGGAAATGGCAACCCACTCCAGTGTTCTTGCCTGGAGAATCCCAGAGACGGGGAGCCTGGTAGGCTGCAGTCTATGGGGTCACACAGAGTCAGACACGACTGAAGCAACTCAGCAGCAGCAGCAACAGCAGCTTAATTCCCAAGTATTATTTATTTATATATTTTTAAAAATAAATATGAATTCTATAAATCCACATAAGATATATACAAGTTATATATATATAAAATATTCATATTTTGTTGATGTTATTCACTTGTATTCACCTGTTAGTAGGTATCTGAATGTATGCTTCAAGAGAAGGGTAAACTAACTGAGACCGTTTTAAATGATTTCATTCAGTCCTCCTGGCTCCTGATTCCCAGGCTTAGAAATTATTTTCTACCCTGTTGGGTCAGCCTTGTGATTCTATTCAGAGTGGCCTAAAGACTTCAGGATGAAAGGAGATGAGGCACTCGGCAGCGTTTCAGACACAGACTCTCCACAGTCCAGGATGCTCCACAGCCTGTTACCACGGCACACAGCAGAGGCTGTGCTCAGGCCCTCGCTCCAGAATTTCCCTTCTGTACCCTGTCCGCTGTCGGCCTTTCATGCCCCTCTCTGCTTGGTGTGTGTAGGTCTATTTTTACTGCCTCTATCTTTCCTTCTTTGTTCTCTTTTTTTCCTGTTTCCCAGTTTATTGCTTTTTCCAGCTTTATCGTGGTATAATTGATAAAATAAAAAGTCTATATATTTAAGGCATAGAATGGGCTTCCCATAGAATGGGCTCAGATGATAAAGAGCCCACCTCCAATGCAGGAGACCAGAGCTGAGAAGATCCTCTGGAGGAGGGCATGGCAACCCACTCCAGTATTCTTGCCTGGAGAATCCCATGGACAGAGAAGTCTGGTGGGCTACAGTCCATGGGGTTGCACAGAGTCAGACATGACTGAGCAACTAACACACAGGCACACAAGGCATAGAATATCCTTTTTCATATATGTGCATGTGTGTCCAGTCATGTCCAGCTCTTTGCAACTCCACAGATTGCAACCCGCCAGGCTCCTCTGTTCATGGATTTGCTAACAAGAATACTGGAATGAGTTGCCATTTCTTCCTCCAGGAAACCTTCTGGGTATCGAACCTGTGTCTCCTATCTCTCCTTACCTTGTAGGCAGTATGTTTACTACTGAGCCACTTGGGAATCATTGTTTCACATATGCATACCTTGTGAAATGATGGCCACATCAAGACAGTTAACATAGCCTTCACCTCACAGTTACAAATTCTTTGCGTGCGATGAGAACAAACAGGATCAAGCCTCTTAGAAAATTTCAAGTCATAGAAAATATATAAAATCATATTAATAACTGCAGTTACTATGCTGCACAGTAGATCTTTAGATTACATAACTGAAACATAGTACCCTGGGACCAAAATCTCCCCACTCCCACCTCCTAGAACCTGGCAACCAGCATTCTGCTCTCTGCTTTTAGATGCTCCATATTTATTTTTTGGATTTCACGTGTGAGATCTTACATATGTGTCTCTATCTAGTCTATTTCCTTTAGCAAAATGCCTTCCACGTCCATCCATGTTGTTGCAGATTAACTTCTTTTTTAAGGCTGAATATATACATATATGCGGGCTTTCCCCAGTGGCTCAGAAGTAAAGAACTCATCTGTAATACAGGAGGCACCGGAAAGGCAGGTTTGATCCTTGAGTCAGGAAGATCCCCTAGAGAAGACAATGGCAACCCACTTCAATATTCTTGCCTGTAGAATCCCATGGACAGAGGAGCTTGGCAGGCTACAGTCCACTGGGTCACAAAGAATCGGACATGACTAAAGCGACTGAGTATACAGGCACACACGTATATATAAATACACACAAATATATACATATATCTCACATTTTCTTATATATTCATCTATCAACAAACACTTAGGCTGCTTCCATATCCTGGATACTGTAAATATTGCTGCAGTTAACATGACGATGCAGATAAATCTTTTTAAGATACTAATTTCATTTATTTTAGATAGATACCCAGAATTGCGAATGCTGGATTACATGACAGTTTCATCTTTAACTTTCTGAGGAACTGCCATGCTGTTTTCCATAACAGGTATACTAAAGTACATTCCTACTAACAAGTACAAAAAGGTTCCCTTTTCTCTACATCCTTGCCAACCAACTATCTAAAAGAGAAATTAAAAACGAGTCCCATTCATAGCAGTGAACAATAAGCATAAAGTATTTAGGAATAAACTTAACCAGAGCTGAAGGAATTAAAGAAGAAACAAACAAATGAAGGTCTGTACATTTATCTCTGTCTTCTTTAACTCCTTCGTTAGTATTTTGTAATTTTTAGTGTACTAGTCTTTGAACATTTCATGGATTCCAAAATTAGTATTGTTAAAATGTCCATACTACACGTGGTGGTCTACAGGTTCAATGCAATCCTTATCAAAATCTAAATGACAGTCTTTACCGGAAAGAGAAAAAAACAATCTTCAATTTCATGTGGACCCACAAAAGACCCAGAATAGCCAGAGCAAACTTGAGGAACAACTGAGCTGGAGGCATGATACAAAATACATTACACAGCTATAGTAATCAAATCAATATGGTACTGGCATAAAGACAAAGACCAATGGAACAGGATAGAGAGCCCAGAAATAACAATACACATCTATAGTCAACTGTTCCTAGAGAAGAAGCCAAGAAAGAAAACTAGGGAAAGAATAGTCTCTTCAATAACTAGTGTTGGGAAAACTGCACAGCCACCTGCCGAAAAATGAAATTTTATTCTTATGTCCCACTATATAGAAATTCAACTCATAAATGGTCTTAAATATAAGACCTGAAGCCATAACACAGAAAAAAAAAAATAAGTGAAAAGCTTCTTGACATTTGCCTGGGCAATGGTTTTTTGTTTTTTGTTTTTTGTTTTTTGGTTTTTTTTAGCCATGACACTAAAAACACAGGCAGCAATAGCAAAAATAGGCAACTGGGATTGCATCAAGCTAAAAATCTGCACTCTGCATATAAGTTAAACAAGCAGGGTGACAATATACAGCCTTGACGTACTCTTTTTCCTATTTGGAACCAGTCTGTTGTTCCATGTCCAGTTCTAACTGTTGCTTCCTGACCTGCATACAGATTTCTCAAGAGGCAGGTCAGGTGGTCTGATATTCCCATCTCTCTCAGAATTTTCCACAGTTTCTTGTGATCCACACAGTCAAAGGCTTTGGCACAGTCAATAAAGCAGAAGTAGATGTATTTCTGGAACTCTCTTGCTTTTTCCATGATCCAGCAGATGTTGGCAATTTGATCTCTGGTTCCTCTACCTTTTCTAAAATCAGCTTGAACATCAGGAAGTTCACGGTTCACGTATTGCTGAAGCCTGGCTTGAAGAATTTTGGGCATTACTTTACTAGCATGTGAGATGAGTGCAATTGTGAGGTAGTTTGACCATTCTTTGGCATTGTCTTTCTTTAGGATTGGAATGAAAACTGACCTTTTCCAGTCCTGTGGCCACTGCTGAGATTTCCAAATTTGCTGGCATATTGAGTGCAGCACTTTCACAGCATCACCTTTCAGCATTTGAAACAGCTCAACTGGAATGCCATCACCTCCACTAGCTTTGTTCATAGTGATGCTTTCTAAAGCCCACTTGACTTCACATTCCAGGATGTCTGGCTCTAGATGAGTGATCACACCATCGTGATTATCTGGGTCGTGAAGATCTTTTTGTACAGTTCTTCTGTGTATTCTTGCCACCTCTTCTTAATATCTTCTGCTTCTGTTAGGTCCAGACCATTTCTGTCCTTTATAGAACCTATCTTTGCATGAAATTTTCCCTTTGTATCTCTAAGTTTCTTGAAGAGATCTCTATTCTTTCCCATTCTGTTCTTTTCCTCTATTTCTTTGCATTGATCGTTGAAGAAGGCTTTCTTATCTCTTGTTGCTATTCTTTGGAACTCTGTATTCAGATGCTTATATCTTTCCTTTCCTCCTTTGCTTTTCGCATCTCTTCTTTTCACAGCTATTTGTAAGGCCTCTCCAGACAGCCATTTTGCTTTTTTGCATTTCTTTTCCATGGGGATGGTCTTGATCCCTGTCTCCTGTACAATGTCATGAACCTCCATCCATAGTTCATCAGGCACTCTATCTATCAGATCTAGGCCCTTAAATCTATTTCTCACTTCCACTGTATAATCATAAGGGATTTGATTTAGGTCATACCTGAATGGTCTAGCAGTTTTCCCTACTTTCTTCAATTTAAGTCTGAATTTGGTAATAAGGAGTTCATGATCTGAGCCACAATCAGCTCCTGGTCTTGTTTTTCTTCACTGTATAGAGCTTCTCTATCTTTGGCTGCAAAGACTATAATCAATCTGATTTCGGTGTTGAGCATCTGGTGATGTCCATGTGTAGAGTCTTCCCTTGTGTTGTTGGAAGAGGGTGTTTGCTATGACCAGTGCATTTTCTTGGCAAAACTCTATTAGTCTTTGCCCTGCTTCATTCCGCATTCCAAGGCCAAATTTGCCTGTTACTCCAGGTGTTTCTTGACTTCCTACTTTTGCATTACAGTCTGCTATAATGAAAAGGACATCTTTTTCGGGTGTTAGTTCTAAAAGGTCTTGTAGGCCTTCATAGAACGGTTCAACTTCAGTTTCTTCAGCATTACTGGTTGGGGCATAGACTTGGATTACTGTGATATTGAATGGTTTGCCTTGGAGAAGAACAGAGATCATTCTGTCGTTTTTGAGATTGCATCCAAGTACTGCATTTCAGACTCTTTTGTGGACATGATGGCTACTCCATTTCTTCTGAGGGATTCCTGCCCGCAGTAGTAGATGTAACGGTCATCTGAGTTAAATTCACCCATTCCAGTCCATTTTAGTTTGCTGATTCCTAGAATGTCAACGTTCACTCTTGCCATCTCTTGTTCGACCACTTCCAAGTTGCCTTGATTCATGGAACTGACATTCCAGGTTCCTATGCAATATTGCTCTTTACAGCATTGGACCTTGCTTCTATCACCAGTCACACCCACAGCTGGGTATTGTTTTTGCTTTGGCTCCATCCCTTCATTCTTTCTAGAGTTATTTCTCCACTGATCTCCAGTAGCATATTGGGCACCTACCGACCTGGGGAGTTCCTCTTTCAGTATCCTATCATTTTGCCTTTTCATACTGTTCATGGGGTTCTCAAGGCAAGAATACTGAAGTGGTTTGCCATTCCCTTCTCCAGTGGACCACATTCTGCATATTTAACTTCTATGCAGAGTACATCATGAGAAACGCTGGACTGGAAGAAATACAAGCTGGAATCAAGATTGCCGGGAGAAATATCAATAACCTCAGATATGCAGATGACATCACCCTTATGGCAGAAAGCGAAGGGGAACTAAAAAGCCTCTTGATGAAAGTGAAAGAGGAGAGTGAAAAAGTTGGCTTAAAGCTCAACATTCAGAAAACGAAGATCATGGCATCCAGTCCCATCACTTCATGGGAAATAGATGGGGAAACAGTAGAAACAGTGTCAGACTTTATTTTGGGGGGCTCCAAAATCACTGCAGATGGTGACTGCAGCCTTGAAATTAGAAGATGCTTACTCCTTGGAAGAAAGGTTATGAGCAACCTAGATAGAAAATTGAAAAGCAGAGACATTACTTTGCTGACTAAGGTCCGTCTAGTCAAGGATATGGTTTTTCCTGTGGTCATGTATGGATGTGAGAGTTGGACTGTGAAGAAGGCTGAGTGCTGAAGAATTGATGCTTTTGAACTGTGGTGTTGGAGAAGACTCTTGAGAGTCGCTTGGACTGCAAGGAGATCCAACTAGTCCATTCTGAAGGAGATCAGCCCTGGGATTTCTTTGGAAGCAATGATGCTAAAGCTGAAACTCCAGTACTTTGGCCACCTCATGTGAACAGTTGACTCACTGGAAAAGACTTTGATGCTGGGAGGGATTGGGGGCAGGAGGAAAGGGGACGACAGAGGATGAGATGGCTGGATGGCATCACTGACTAGATGGATGTGAATCTTAGTGAACTCCGGGAGTTGGTAACGGACAGGGAGGCCTAGCGTGCTGCGATTCATGGGGTCTCAAAGAGTCAGACACGACACAGCGACTGAACTGAATTGAAAAATTCTGCACAGCAAAGCAAACAACTGACAGAATGAAAAGGAGGAAATATTTGCAAACTAAGATGTCTGATAAGGAGTCAATAAGAAAAATATATAAGGAACTCAAACAACTCAATAGCAAAAATAAATAACCCAAAATAAAAACACGGGTTTTGGACATGAATAGACTTTTCTAAAAAGAAAATCAATAGGAATTTCCCTGGCAGTCTAGTGGTTAAAGTTTCACCTTCCAATGCAGGCGGTGCAGGTTCGATCCCTAGTCGAGGAGCTAACACCCCACCTGCCTCACAGACAAAAAGTAAAAAGGCAGAAACAATACTGTAACAAATTCAATAAAGACTTTAAAAGAAAGATAGACAAATGACTATCAGTATATGTAAAGATTTTTCCTTTTCTTGCATTATATTTTCCTCCTAAATTTACCTACCAATAAAACACCTATGAAAAGTAAATGTTAACATTCACCATTCTCAATATTTTCTTATAGGACAAATAACTGAATTCAGTTTTTTTTTTTTTTCTTTTGATGATGTCTTTCTGTGAGTGTGTCCTGAAGTTGCTTTTTGTTTACTTGTTTCTCCTCAATAATGTTGACCTCTTTGCTTATCAGAGCCACTGGGATCAGTATAGAATGAGATTTCAAACAGAAGGTTACAGGAACAGTGAAAGGTAGAAGTAAGTATTTCTGCCAATAAAAATGTAAGCAGAAGTGATAGTCCTAATCCATAACAAACTTACAAACTTTCCCTTTCCTCTGCTTGGGTCCAAGAATCTCCATGTCCCTATGGGGTGCAAAGCCACAATAAAGAAATCTGAATCCTAATATCACCTCCTGAAGGAAAGCCACCCACAAACCAGGAACATCTTCATTGAACTGTTCTGTGAACAAGAAATAAATGTTTATTTTGTTCAGCTACTAAAACTTTGGAGTTTGTTACAACAGTAAACATTATCCAACTAAGATACTATCAGTCTCTTTTATGGTCTAGACTTAAATATATTCATAGTAATCTAACAAATATTTAATTTTATGCAAGTGCCTTCTTTACAATTTGAATGTTGAAATCCCAGCATAAATATTCACAAGATGATTCATATAAAAGGTGAAAATCTAAACAATAAATACACTAGAATAAAATTTAAAAGAAAAGGAGGTTATAAAAGTCATTCATTTGTATTTATGTGCCTAATACTAAAACATCTGTCAGGTAAGTCACTGGAGACTTTAAAATAACATCCTTTGAAATTTTTTATTATGCTATAATGTTCATTTTATTTTTTATTAGCATTATTGTTTTTAATTTACATATTCTGATTTTCTGAATCCTGGAATTAAAGGAGTGTTAAGATTGTTAGCCTACTGACAACCTTGCATATTAAAAAATCATACTAAAGTTCAGGAGTACGAGAAATGCTAACAAAGGTAGATGAGAAGCTGGCTATTAGACTCAATAAGGAGGAGCCCTGAAAATAATGATCCGAACCTGGATGTACTCCCCAATGTCATACATTTCCCTCCACCTAATTTTCTTCTGGTCACATCCACATTCCAAATTCCAAATGAATGCAATTTTTTTTTTAACCATCATTTTTCATTCTATACATCTGTTATTAACCTGTTCTACAGCAGGGCTCACAGATCCAAAAGCTTACAGTGTGTAGTGGCCTTGCCCAGGACTTCTGGTTATACTTCCCAGACAGCAGTGAGTCTGTGATGAAGCACGGGAGGCATTTCTACAAGGAGCAGACACCAGGCTCCAAGCAATGCTTGGTGGAAATCCCTGTCTAGCGATTCTGAATCTTCTGATTTTTTTTTCCAGAAAAATTAACAACTCAGAGCTACACATGAAACTAACTTTTGAGACACTGCAAAGCAACCAAAATACATGGTAAGCACAGCCCTGACCTGTGTTCTAAAGATTCTAACTGCCTGTGAATGAATGAGGGTATATTTTTAATTGCTGAAGAAAAAGCAAAGCAATGCTTTTGCTCCTCACTCAGGGGCAAAGATACTTTGGTCTCTCTTTTGATTCAACATGACCTAAAGAGACAAGATGGCATTTTCCATGACGATTTTATTAATGAAAGATCACCCACGAACAGGGGAGCCTGGTGGTGCATGGGGCCACAAAGAGTCAGACACGACTGAGCTACTAAGCACACACACATCAGTACTGTTAACTTTTACAGTGTTATATAACTGATGGCATCACTTTTTTTTTTTTCACATAACTGAATAAAAAATTTGGATGCATCTTTTTGTGTAGTCCCCTCTATTATGACTTGAAATTACATTTTAAATTCCTATGACTCCATGTACATGAATAAATTCCGAATGTTCCCCTGAAACATTCAGGTGGGGAAAAAACACAAAAGGGAAAAGTAGTGACATCCCATAAAAAATTCTGAGCTAGTGTCTGCAGTGACAAGAAGAAAATAACTTTGGCAAGTAATTCTTCAGAAAACTGAGAGTTATCAAAGATTTGTATTGAACCAAAAGCCAGTAGAAATGCACTGAGGACAGCAAATATTTCACCAGTTAAGAAATCTATATGCAGTATAAAAAATATCTGTTGTGAACCTCTTGAGAAATGCAAGTATCTGAATAAAAGAAAGTACAGAATGTTGCCATATAAAGAAAACATTCTTGCCAAAAATTAATGTATGGCCTACTTCCTGTTTATGTATGCTCTTTGCCAAAAAAGAAATGATGAGCACTAAATAGGATTTATTTAATATTTCCGGAGTCAAACAGCAAAATTCACTTAGAACAAACAATATTCTGAAATGGTTGGGTCCTGAGTAACTGCATCATTTTTTCTGCAAATTGAATTACGGACTCTTGGAATTTTTCTAAAAGCATCCTTTTAAGGAAGCTATTTGTATTTGAATGCAGGATTACTAGACTGGAAATCCTTGGTTGCTTGACTCCTTATATGCATAGAAGAAATGTATAATTAATTCAACAAAGATACATTAAAAAGCACATGGTACGCATCACTATACCAAGAGCTATGGAGAACATAAAAGCAGTAAGATACTGTACTTGTCCTGGGGGATTTTACAGTCTGTTCTGTAGGAACAGAATACTACAGAAATATTAGAAAACAAAACAAGTGCCTAATAATGTAGCTTGAAAGAGATTCACAACATAGGTAGGTGCTTAAACCACAGTTCTTTGGCTGTGAGTTAGCTTTATTACAGTTTCACTACTGCATTAGCATTCCAGAAAGACAATAGCATCCATAAAAATGGCACACTTTCCTTTGGGAAGCAAACAACAAAATGTTGGAAGATAATTTTAAAGGAAAGTACTCTGTAAGTCTAAAACATTTTGAATAAACAAATACAAGGGTTTTTTTTTTTTAATATATAAATGATAAAATGGGACAAAGAAAGTAAAGCACTTTGGGGGGGGTGAATGGAAAACAAAATAATGAGTTGGATAAGAGAATGGACCTTTCTATAATTTCATATACATGTTAAATAATGATAAATCTAACCAGAAAAAAGTAAAACTAAAGAAAATCATCAGAGCAGAAGTGACATTCAGAAACAATGAGTTTGTCACCTACTACTTATCTGGGGATTAGGTGATTAGAAAGGGTCCAAATAACAAAGAGAGGACTTTTCCTAAGTTCCCCTTAGGGAGAAGCAGGGACCCCCATCTAGGTAAGGGGCTCCATCATCCAGGGCTTCTACTCTCTGCATCTTATAGGCACATTTTAGCCTCTTACTTCACTTTGGTTTCATTTTTTTCTTCGAATTATCGCATTTATTTTACTCAACTTTATTTCTCAGCTCTAACTACGATTTTTAGATTTTAAACCCAGTTGCAGTTTTTGTTTTTTTCCCCTCCCTGCTTTTGATCCTTTAGATAGCCAATCTTAAATCTTCTGTGTACCTGTTTCTTTCACTACATTTTATTCCGGCTCCTGGCTTTAAGCCTGAATTTAAATTTCATAGCAATAATTTATTATTTACCTCCTTTGCTTTCTCGTCTTCTTTGAATTGACTACCAGTGAGACATAAGCTTAGATGAAGCAATGTCAACATATCAGACGAAGGACAATGGAGCTTATTTTACTCCCCACTACCTCATGCTTTGCAATCATGGCTTCAGAAGAAAATGTTTAATTTTCCCTGACAATACCAACTGTTTGTAACTGCCAAATAAAAACTGTTTCTCCCATCTAGTTCTTGAAGAAGGAAGTCACTGGCCTCTATAGTCACAGACCTTCAAAACCACCTGAAAGGATTTCAGAGAAGAGATCCGGAGTAAGGCACTCTGTGCTCTGGGAAAAACTGGCAGAACGGGTCTTCAGACAGTTAGATATTTTCCGAATATTTTATGAGCCCAATTTCTTGCCTCTTGTATAGAAAAGCACTAAAATCATTAATGATGATATCCGCTCTTTGTGACTAGCAGCAAGCCTCTGCCAAAATGTGTGGTTGACTGCAGGCACCCTATTCACCAAAATCACACGTAATACTGATTTCCACCCCTGCCCACTCCACCGGAACTCCACCCCCTCTATGGAGCAATTCCTCAGAGCTACCTGAGAGGTTCTCTCCTGGGCGATAGTCCTCAGTTCAGTTCAGTTCAGTCTCTCAGTCGTGTCCAACTCTTTGCAACCCCATAGACAGCAGCACACCAGGCCTCCCTGTCTATCACCAACTCCCAGAGTTTACTCAAACTCATGTCCATTCAGTCGGTGATGCCATCCAACCATCTCATCCTCTGTCGTCCCCTTTTCCTCCCACCTTCAATCTTCTCCAGCATCAGGGTCTTTGCAAATGAGTCAGTTCTTCCCATCAGGTGGCCACCACAAGTATTGGAGTTTCAGCTTCAGCATCAGTCCTTCCAATGAATATTCAGGACATTTATAAACAATGATATCCTTTACCATTTACTGGTTTGATCTCCTTGCTATCCAAGAAGTTCTCTCTCAAGAGGCTTCAGAGTCCTGATTAACTAATCTCTTGCCCTCAGGGAGTGATTCATCTCCCCTGCTGGAGTTTGGGGGAAGGGGCTGGTGTTGTCTACAGAAACTTTTTAATCTTGCAATCACACTTTCTCCAAGCAACCATCCCCCTCAGGTTACCTAAGAGTCACCTCACCTAATTAACATAAAAAAACATCTTTTCATGCTCTAATCACAGAAATTCTAAGGGTTTTAGGAGCTCCAACAACACAAGAGAAGACTCTACACATGGACATCACCAGATGGTCAATAGCAAAATCAGATTGATTATATTCTTTGTAGCCAAAGGTGGAAAAGCTCTAAAAACTCAGCAAAAACAAGACTGGGAGCTGACTGTGGCTCAGATCATGAACTCCTTATTGCCAAATTCAGACTTAAATAGAAGAAAGTAGGGAAAACCAACTAGACCATTCAGGCATGACCTAAATCAAATCCTTTATGATTATATAGTCACAGAGACAAATAGATTCAAGGGACTAGAATCAGAGTGCCTAAAGAACTGTGGATAGAGGTTCCTGACATTGTACGGGAGGCAGGGATCAAGACCATCCCTGTTGAGCAGTTAAAATAGGAAAACGGAGTCCAGAATGGCAATGGCTAAAAGACAAAGAAGGGAAAAGCCCACAAAAATAGAACAAAGGAAAGAGTGAGGAGGTCCTTACTCCAAGGACCCGAGTGACGACCTCAGGTAGAAGGAACAGCAAATTACACAGCAATTCAGCCAGCCAGTTTACATAGGCAGGCCCAGAGGTGGGGAAAAAAACAGAAAAAGAGGAGCCAAAGGGCAGGGCGTCCCTCTCCAGTGAGCACACGCTCTGGCGCTCTCGCTCGCTTGCTCTCGCTCGCTTTCCTTTATTTTCTAAACAAAACTGATCTGTCCAAGCGCTATAACATGGACTGTCCGAGAGCTGTGACGTGCCGAGGGTGTTCACGTCCGTCACTTCAAATTTTTGTTGTGATGAGAGAGAACCGAGGAGATTACACACCCCTGACCATCCCCAAGAAAAAGAAATGCAAAAAGGCAAAACAGTTGTCAGATGAAGCTTACAAAAAGCTAAGAAAAGAAGAGAAGCTAAAGGCAAAGGAGAAAAGGAAAGAGATACCCATTAGAATGCAGAAGAATAAGAATAATAAGAATGCAGAAGAATAAGAAAAAGAATAGCAAGGACAGGTAAAAAAGCCTTCCTCAGCGATCAATGCAAAGAAATAGAGGAAAATAATAGAAGGGGAAAGACTAGAGGTCTCTTCAAGAAAATTAGAGATAACAAGGGAACATTTCATGCAAAGATGGGCTCAATAAAGGACAAGAATGGTAGGGACCTAACAGAAGCAGAAGATATTAAGAAGAAGTGACAAGAATACACAGAAGAACTATACAAAAAGATTTTCATGACCCGGATAATAATGATGGTGTGATCACTCACAAAGAGCCAGACATCCTGGAACACAAAGTCCAGTGGGCCTTAGGAAGCATGACAATAAACAAAGCTAGTGGAGGTGATGAAATTCCACTTAAGTTATTTCAAATCCTAAAAGATGATGCTGTGAAAGTTTTACACTCAATATGCCAGTAATTTTGGAAAACTCAGGACTGGAAAAAGGTCAGTTTTCATTCCAATCCCAAAGAAAAGCAATATTAAAGAAGGTTCAAACTAATGGATAATTGCAATAATCTCACATGTTAGCAAAGTAATGCTCAAAATTCTCCCAGCCAGGCTTCAACAGTACATGAACCGTGAACTTCCAGATGTTCGAAGTGGATTTAGCAAAGGCAGATGAACCAGAATCAAACTGCCAACATCTGTAAGATCACCGCAAAACCAAGAGAATTCGAGAAAAACACCTACATCTGCGTTATCAACTACACCAAAGCCTTCGACTGTGGATCACAAAAACCTGTGGAAAAATCTGAAAGAGATGGGAATACCAGGGCACCTGACCTACCTCCTGAGAAATCTGTATGCAAGTCAAGAAGCAACAGTGATAACTAGACATGGAACAACAGACTGGTTCCAAATAGGGAAAGGAGTATGTCAAGGCTGTATATTGTCACCCTGCTTATTTAACTTCTATGCAGAGAACATCATGAGAAATGCCAGGCTGGATGAAGCCCAAGCTGACATCAAGATTGCTGGGAGAAATATTAATAACCTCAGATATGCAGATAATACCACCCTTATAGCAGAAAGCAAAGAATAACTAAAGAGCCTTTTGATAAATGTGAAAGAGGAGAATGAAAAAGTTGGCTTAAAACTCAATAGTCAGAAAACTAAGATCATGGCACCCAATTCCATCATTTCATGGCAAATAAGATGGGGAAACAATGGAAACGGTGACAGACTTTATTTTGGAGGGATCCCAAATCACGGCAGATGGTGACTGCAGCCATGAAATTATAAGATGCTTGCTCCTTGGAAGAAAAGCTATGACCAACCTAGACAGCATATTAAAAAGCAGAGACATTACTTTGCTGACAAAAGTCCATCTAGTCAAAGCTATGGTTTTTCCAGTAGTCATGTATGGATATGAGTCCTGTATGGAATATAAAGAAAGCTGAGCACCGAATAATTGATGCTTTTGAACCGTGGTGTTCAAGAAGACTCTTGAGAGCCCATTGGACTGCAAGGAGATCCAACCAGTCCATCTTAAAGGAAATCAGTCCTGAATATTCACTGGAAGGACTGAAGCTGAAATTTCAAAACTTTGACCACCTGATATGAAGAACTGACTCACTGAAAAAGACCCTGATGCTGGAAAAGATTGAAGGTGGGAGGAGAAGGGGACAACAGAGGACTAGATGATTGGACGGCACCACTAAGTCGATGGACAGGAGTTTGAATAAGCTCCAGGAGGTGGTTATAGACAGGGAAGCTTGGTGTGCTGCAGTCCACAGGGTCGCAAAGAGTTGGACACTACTGAGGGACTGGACTGAACTAGGAGCTCTGTGTCAGGAACTAGATCTAAGAAAAAATAAACATTTCTTATTATAAATTATAATATCACACCTTCCTCATATGAATTCCTGCACCATGATTCTGGAGTACTAAAATCTACATTTCTCAGACTTTTCTATGTGTAGAGTTTTTGGTTTAATTTAGTTTCACATTATTAGACAGCTACATACAGTATTTGAAAGAGAGGTGCTCTCTGCCGTAAGGATGCCCATGAGAGCATCTGCCTTCAGGGCCGTGGTCCCTCAATGATGGTTTCTGAGAGACAGCATCAAGCTTCAGATTATGGCTTTAGCAATCACTGCACAGTTTTGAGCCAATATCTGATTTAGTAAATTCCTATTCTCTTACTCGTACCAAAGGGATTATCTTGAGTTAACGTATGCTCTACAGTATTTATCAGCTTAAAAACACAAACATTTATAATTTCTCAAGATTATTTGGATCATCTGTGTGGTTCTTCTGAGCCTTGGGCAGTTCCAGCTTCAGCTAGATGGTCACATACCTGAGTCCGTGGTGGGGATGGCGGGGAAGGCTCAGTACCTGAGCCTATCCAGCGTG
This sequence comes from Ovis canadensis, assembly GCF_042477335.2. NCBI lineage: Eukaryota > Metazoa > Chordata > Mammalia > Artiodactyla > Bovidae > Ovis > Ovis canadensis. The sequence goes on from NC_091253.1 coordinate 16,077,700, forward strand.
GCTGGATCCTCTCTCCTATGGTCTCAAATTTTGCAGGAGGCTAGCCTAATTACAAGCATTTTCAATGCCCCACTGGCCAAAGCAAATCACACAGCACAGGTGATGAAAACACGGCACCACTATCACGCAGCTTCTCCAATCTAGCATCTATCTCCCTAACTCATGGATCTGGGCTGCCCACAATGAGATGCTTACTTTGACAAATAAAATATGGCAGAAATAACATGCTGCTTAGAATCCTAGGCATAAAAATGCTGTGGGCACTTACAAGCCTTTTTGTGTTCCCAATTTATTGATTATAAGCAATATGCTTCATCCAGCCTTACTGACCCTCCCCTGAGTTCTGAGAGGCAGGCTCAGACACTTGTTAATCAGAGAATGGAGGGGATGCCAAACAAAAGGAGGAACAGTAAGGAAACAATAGCGCAGCCTTGGATGCAACCTCAAAAATGACAGAATGATCTCTGTTCTTTTCCAAAGCAAACCATTCAATATCACAGTAATCCAAGTCTATGCCCCGACCAGTAATGCTAAAGAAGCTGAAGTTGAATGGTTCTATGAAGACCTATAAGACCTTCTAGAACTAACACCCCAAAAAGATGACCTTTTCATTATAGGAGACTGGAATGCAAAAGTAGAAAGTTAAGAGGTACCTGGTGTAACAGGAAAATTTGGACTTGGAGTGCAGAATGAAGCAGGGCAAAGGCTAATAGCGTTTTGCCAATAAAACGCAATGGTCATAACAAACACCCTCTTCCAACAACATAAGAGAAGACTCTACACATGGACATCACCAGATGGTCAACACCGAAATCAGATTGATTATATTCTTTGCAGCCAAAGTTGGAGAAGCTCTATACAGTCAGCAAGAAAAAAAAAAGACTGGGAGCTGACTGTGGCTCAGATCATGAACTCCTTATTGCAAAATTCAGACTGAAATTGAATAAAGTAGAGAAAACTACTAGACTATTCATATATGACCTAAATCAAATCCCTTATGATTACACAGTGGAAGTGAGAAATAGATTTAAGGGACTAGATCTGATAGACAGAGTGCCTGATGAACTATGGATGGAGGTTCATAACATTGTACAGGAGGCAGTGATCAAGACAATCCCCAAGAAAGATGCAAAAAGGCAAAATGGTTGTCAGAGGAGGCCTTACAAATAATTGAGAAAAGAAGACAAGTGAAAGGCAAAGGAGAAAATGAATATTACACTCATTTGAATACAGAGTTCCAAAGAATAGAGAGATAAGAAAGCCTTCCTCAGTTAATTAACATGAAGAAATAGAGGAAAACAACAGGATGGGAAAGACTAAAGATCTCTTCAAGAAAATTAGAGATACCAAGGGAACATTTCATGCAAAGATGGGCACAATAAAGGACAAAAATGGGATGAACCTAGCAGAAGCAGAAGATATTAAGAAGAGGTGATAAGAATACACTGAAGAACTATAGAAAAAAGATCTTCATGACCCAGATAACCATGATGGTGTGATCACTCACCTAGAGCCAGACATCCTGGAATGTGAAGCCAAGTGGGCCTTAGGAAGCATCACTATGAACAAAGCTAGTGGAGGTGATGGAATTCCAGTTGAGCTATTTCAAACAGATGATGCTGTGAAAGTGCTTCATTCAATCTGCCAGCAAATTTGGAAAACTCAGAAGTGGCCACAGGACTGGAAAAGGTCAGTTTTCATTCCAATCCCAAAGAAAGGCAATGCCAAAGGATGTTCAAAGTACCGCACAATTGCACTCATCTCACAAGCTAGCAAAGAAATGCTCAAAATTCCCCAAGCCAGGCTTCAGCAGTACATGAATTATGAACTTCCAGATGTTCAAGTTGGTTTTAGAAAAGGCAGAGAAACCAGAGATCACATTGCCAACATCCATTGGATCATCAAAAAAGTGAGAGAGTTCTAGAAAACCATCTGCTTTACTGACTACACCAAAGCTTTTGAGTGTGTGGATAACAACAAACAAATTCTTAAAGAGATGGGAATACCAAATCACCTGACCTGCCTCCTGAGAAATCTGTATGCAAGTCAAGAAGCAGCAGATAGAACTAGATATCAAACAATAGCCTGATTCCAAATTGAGAAAGGAGTACATAAGGCTATATATTGTCACCATGCTTATTTAACTTATAGGAAGAGAACATCATGAGAAATGCTGGGCTGGATAAAGCACAAGCTGGAATCAAGACTGCAGGGAGAAATATCAATAACCTCTGATATGCAGAAGACACCACCCTTATGGCAGAAAGTGAAGAGAAACTAAAGAACCTCTTGAAAATAAAAGAGGACAGTGAAAATGTTGGCTTAAAACTCAACATTCAGAAAACTAAGATCATGGCATCCAGTCCCATCACTTCATGGCAAATAGATGGGGAAACAGTAGAAACAATGACAGATTTGATTTTTATGGCCTGCCAAGTCACGGCAGATTTTGACTGCAGCCATGAATTTAAAAGAAGCTTGCAAAAATAAATAAATAAAAGCAGCTTGCTCCTTGGAAGAAAAGCTATGAGACATTACTTTGCCAACAGAGGTCTGTCTAGTCAAAGTTATGGTTTTTCCAGTAATCATGTATGGATGTGAGAGTTGGACCATAAAGAAAGCTGAGCACCTAAGAATTGATGCTTTTGAACTGTGATGTTGGAGAAGACCCTTGAGAGTCCCTTGGACTGCAAGGAGATCAAACCAGTCCATCTTAAAGAAATCAGCTCTGAATATTCAATGGAAGGACTGATGGTGAAGCTGAAACTCCAATACTTTGGCCACCTGATGGTAAGACCTGATGCAATGGAAAACACCCTGATGCTGGGAAAGATTGAAGGTGGGAAGAGAAGGGGATGACAGAGGATGAGATGGTTGGACAGCATCACCGACACAATGGACTTGAGTTTGAATAAGCTCAGGGAGTTGGTGATGGATAGGGAGGCCTGGCGTGCTGCAGTCCATGGGGTCGCAATGAGTTGGACACCACTGAGCAACTGAACTGAACTAGGGCAGGGTGCTGGTTCCCCCTCAAGGGCTACATGTAATGATGTCTTTCAGCAACTTCACTGATACTAAAGCCCCCACCAGGTGGGAGAAGCTAACTGGATGCTCCGCATAAGCATGCAGACATCGAGCAGTTGGAATCGGAAGGTTGAGGATGAGGACTCCAACTTACTTCATCGCTAATCATGTCCACAAGCTGATCACTCCCTCCTCTTTGGACCACTACTATAAAACTCCTCCATACCCTCTCCAGGGGGGACACACAGTTTTTAGGGCATTAGCCCACGTGGCCCCCTTAGCCTGGCAAAGCAATAAGGCTACTCTTTTCTACTTCATTACCCAAAACTGTGTCCTGGAGATTTAATGTGGAGTCAGGGTACAGAGGCCGCATTTGGCTTCAGCTTCCCCCATTGCTCTTTTGGGGCCCTGAGAATCATGCTGTGAGGAAATGCGATCCAGTCTATGAGAGACGGAGGGCACATGGGGGAGAGTCGATGTGCGGTCAATCAGCTGATGTGGGAAAGCCATCTTACCTCCTCCAACTCTGTTGGGACATCTGAAGAGAGCTGTTGTGCCCTTAGGTTAGCTGTGTAACCATCGAAACTTCTCAAGCCATTTATGCTTAAATTGCTAGTTATTTAACTGAACTTATTGCAACTTTTATCATAATATATATGTATTTCAGCAACAAAGTATGTCTTCTGGGATTGGAAAGTTTTAACATTACTACACAGTACTTTCTTCTATACTCTTTGTACTCATCAGAAAAAAAAAAAAACACACGTGGAAGCAAATGAAACTGATCCATAATCCTAGTAGAAGTCAGACAATAACATTTATGTGTGTTTCTATATAGTCTATACATGTAGCCATAATTTAAAACCAACCTCTGGCATCATAGTTAAAATTGTCTATCTTTTTTCACTTAACATTATATCTGGGTCATTTTTCCATTATTACATTTTCAAAACTGTGAATTTGAATATTCATATTCATATAAAATATAATTGAATTAATCATCTATTTATTATTGGGCATATGAATTTTTCCAGGTACTGACGAGCATAAAAAATACAGAAGACTATTACATAAAGGGTTCTGTTAAAATTCAGCTATATTCTTAGAATGACAAATTATTGGTTTAAATCTATTGGTACATACTGCCAAAATCCCTTTTATATATTTTTTACTAATAGTAGTCTAAGAAAAGGCACCTATGACCTCACTGTTATTATCAGTATTATCTTAACATTTTTTTATTCAACAGATTAAAAAACTGGTATCCTAAATGGCATCCTAATTACTGTATCAGTCATATTTCATTATTAGTGATGTTATGTATTCTTATATATTTACTGCCCATTAGGATTTAGTTTTTTATTTTCTATTCATATCCTTTATTCTGTCATTACAGTATTTTTTATCTATATTAATTTAAAATAATGCTATCCAAGCAGAGTAAAAAGCAAAAATTTGATTTAAAACAGAGCTATTTATGCAGTAAGGACATTAATCTATATATTTAAAATCTCTTTCCCATTTGGAAATTTGGCTTTTAAGTTTGATTATAACGTATTCTGATATGTATTAGTTTTCTTTTCCTTTTTTTTTTCAGTTTTTGGTAGCCAATTTTGTTAAAATTTTCTTTGCATTTTCTTCTAATATTTTTTCTAATATTAAATATCCTGAGATTAAATATAAATATTTTCTTTCAAAGTTTGAAGTTATTTTTTTTACATTTAACACAGTGACTTATTTACTCCATCTATACTTTTTTTTCTATTAGCATAAGATTTGAGGGGAGATTTTTTTTTCTCTTTTTTTTTAATTTAAAAATCTTTAATTCTTACATGCGTTCCCAAACATGAACCCCCCTCCCACCTCCCTCCCCATAACATCTCTCTGGGTCATCCCCATGCACCAGCCCCAAGCATGCTGTATCTTGCGTTGGACATAGACTGGCGATTCGATTCTTACATGATAGTATACATGTTACAATGCCATTCTCCCAAATCATCCCACCCTCTCCCTCTCCCTCTGAGTCCAAAAGTCCATTATACACATCTGTGTCTTTTTTCCTGTCTTGCATACAGGGTCGTCATTGCCATCTTCCTAAATTCCATATATATGTGTTAGTATACTGTATTGGTGTTTTTCTTTCTGGCTTACTTCACTCTGTATAATCGGCTCCAGTTTCATCCATCTCATCAGAACTGATTCAAATGAATTATTTTTAACGGCTGAGTAATATTCCATTGTGTATATGTACCACAGCTTTCTTATCCATTCATCTGCTGATGGACATCTAGGTTGTTTCCATGTCCTGGATATTATAAACAGTGCTGCGATGAACATTGGGGTACATGTGTCTCTTTCAATTCTGGTTTCCTCGGTGTGTATGCCCAGCAGTGGGATTGCTGGGTCAGCCCTCCAACACTATAGGTTGAATCTTTGATTGAATGTGTATTTGTTAGCAGTGTTTCTCTTACTGAATATTAAATTTCTAAGTACATTAGGGTTTTAGAGCTTTATATTAAATATCACTGGTAAATGCTAATTGTTGGGTAAATACAGACACTTTTTACTTATAACTTTACAATTACATGATAATTAAATTTTCTTCAGAGCTCTTTCAATAAGAAGAACGTTATTAGAATAACATTTGCAAAGTTTACATTTTAAAATCCACCAGATTAGTAATTTGACTTTGGAAAAATTAACATTTTCATAATTCTTAGTTATATCAACTAAGAAAACAGCATAGTTTTACATTTAAAATATTTTATTTTCTCCAAAGTGGTATACTTCCTCTTCAAATTTTCCTAATAAACTTTATTAAGGTTGTCTGTTGTTATGAAATTTTGCTATTGTTGCTATTGTGAATGGACTGTTTATCAAGTTGATTTATTTTAAATTTGATTTGGAAGACATATTAATTCTAAGAATTGTTTGATTCTCTAAGGTTGTATGGGCTTTCCTCATAGCTCAGTTTGTAGATGCAAAACTCATATTGTCAGAGTTTTTAAAGTTTGCTTTATGAGTTTGTTCCCTTGAGTTAAACAGAGGAGGTACCACTGCTGACTTTGAGGAGATAAGGATCTATGAATTAGCATTTTCACATTTAAATTCAATTTCAGTAGAAGTGTGAAATCTCCAAGCAGTTTGATACGTTCCCTTAAATGTGTACTATGAAATGTTTGTTTGCATCATACGATGAGCAAATAATCACTGTAAAACTTAGCAAATTGCCCATTTAATTTTTAAGCCATTCTAGAATTATAAATCAAACTATAACTTGATCTCAGCTAACAAAACCAAGTTTGATATTTCTGTTTTAGTTATATTACCTTACCCTCAAAGTAAAAAAAAAAAAAAAATCATATCTATATGGAACACTGTCATTTGTTACAAGGTAGTTTGACTATAAAATACTCCACTGCTGCTGCTGCTGCTGCTGCTGCTGCTGCGAAGTCGCTTCAGTCCTGTCCAACTCTGTGCGACCCCACAGACGGCAGCCCAACAGGCTTCCCCGTCCCTGGGATTCTCCAGGCAAGAACACTGAGTGGGTTGCCATGTCCTTCTCCAGTGCATGAAAGTGAAAAGTGAAAGGGAAGTCACTCAGTCATGTCCGACTCTTAGCGACCCCATGGACTGCAGCCTACCAAGCTCCTCCATCCATGGGATATTCGAGGCAAGAGTACTGGAGTGGGGTGCCATCGCTTTCTCCAAAAATAATCCACTAGAAGCAGATAAACACTCTTAATTCTACAGGTAGTACTACTAACAGCTCTGGGTCAGCTTCACATTTATAGAATACTAAAAATAATCAATCATTAATTTGCATATGACAACTTCTTTTCCAAAGAGTATAAACCACAGTTCCTTTAAAATTACCTCATTATTTTGACCTTTAGCCTAACAAAATTCCATGACTTTTATATCAAGATATTTTACCATTTTTCTTAGAGTAATTATACTTATGGATTTCAAAAAACAACTTTGACAGTCACAAGTCCTCAAAAATTAAAAGAAAAATGAAAATAGCTAATGGGAAAATTAATAATGTTAAGATAAAATCTACAGTTGTTACTTTTTTATAATGAATTAATAACACATTCTTTTCCTTGAAATACCTTTATAGCTTGAAAAATAATGAGCACTTACAAAATCATAATATGTTACTTTCTGGGGCCCCTGACCAAAAGAGAAACAGCCATTCTTCCCAAGAGGATTATGACAGGTAAAGGTATCCACCAAAAACTGTAATAAACAGTACAGATGGGTACAAATAAAGACCTATTTGTTCACTTCTCTACCACAGAGGAACAGTCACATAGATACACAAAATTTTTAAAGTAGGAAGTGAGCTCCAAAATACAGGTCTAGGAGTCAAAACCTCTATTTTGGCAGTGGTCACACACCTAACATAAAAGTATGAAACAGCTGTAGGTAAGCTGTTGAGAGTGAAAAGAACCGTGACTCCATGCCCTGATGAAGGCATTTAAACTAAAAAATGCTTGGAACATTGTGCTAAAACATCAAAACATTTCTCTAGGCAGATTCAGGTCTGCTAGTCTATGACTCTAGAACTCATCTATGAGATATGTCAATAATGAAGAACATGAGACTCACAGAAGTGTCTCATTTAAGGTGAGAATAAATAAAACCTATAAATATATTCTGAGATAAATTATCAATAATTAAAAGATAATTATTAATGATATTAAACCTTAGAATACATCTATTCATGTGTTGATGTTAAACTTTCAAGAGATATTGAACCATTAAACTTGGGAATACAGAAATTAAACACTAATATATTGATGCTTCTGTGATATAAATTTACTTTATGGCTGCAGCTTATAATAATATCAAATTATATTTTATGTAATATACTTATGTATCTATCCATTGTCATTAACTTTCACTCCAAAGATTAAAGATGAACTACTGGAATTATTTCATCAAGTATTACATTCAAAATATTTAGTTATTTATTTGAATTGATTCAGAATTTATTTATTTTTTTTATTATTTTTTTTTTTTTAATTTTAAAATCTTTAATTCTTACATGCATTCCCAAACATGAATTTAAAGTGAATTCAAACAAAACAGACACATGATATTAGCCCCTCAAAGTTCCAACCATCATCACAATGATGGTGATGATGGTGACAGCTAAACATTACTGTGCAATTATTAGAGTACGTGTGTGCATGCTCCGGAGAAGGCAGTGGCACCCCACTCCAGTACTCTTGCCTGGAAAATCCCATGGATGGAGGAGCCTGGTGGGCTGCAATCCATGGGGTCACTAAGAGTCAGGTACGACTGAACGACTTCACTTTCACTTTTCACTTTCGTGCATTGGAGAAGGAAATGGCAGCCCACTCCAGTGTTCTTGCCTGGAGAATCCCAGGGACGGGGGAGCCTGGTGGGCTGCCGTCTATGGGGTTGCACAGAGTCGGACACTACTGAAGCGACTTAGCAGCAGCAGCAGTGTGCATGCTTGGTCACATCTGACTCTTTGTGACCCCATGGACTACAGCCCAACAGCCTTCTCTGTCCATGGGATTCACTAGGCAAGAATACTGTAGCCATTCTCTTCTCCAGGGGATGTTCCAGACCCGGGGATCGAACCTGCGTCTCCTGAATTGGCAGGCAGATTCTTTACGACTGAGCCACCTGGGAAATTCATTATAGCATATGGTTCTTGGCTAAGCCTCAATGCAGTTTTGGGCTACAGCTACTGTTATGTTTTTTTTTGTTGTTGTTGTTTGTTTTTTCCCTCCAGAGGTATACAAGTTGTACTAAGATATTATAATTTTAATTTGGGGAAAATTCTTCTGAGAAAATATTTTGAACTACAGTTAAAGGCTGCAGGAGAGCTGCATTTTTCCAAAACTTTCCTTGATCCCTGAAACCCAATGAGCACAATGAAACATATATACAGGGCAAGACTGACTCCATTTTCATCAAAGAAAAGAAACCACCATAACTTCCAAACACCAGCCACAGAGAGCCTACAAATACCACGAAGTGGGGAGTGTAGAGACAGAGTGATACTTCACTCCTCACCCTCCAGCAGGACACAGAGTTCCCTAGAGGGTCCTGGCCGAGACAGAGGGCTAAGCTGACGCCTGGTGAAAGTGAAAGGGGTGAGATCCTATGATTTAAACGATCTCATCTGATCCACACACTAGGCATCTGAACACACAAAAAAGAGAGACAGACCCTCAACCAACCACTGAAAAGGAATTAAATAAAATTACTAAGAATTAAATAAAATTATTAAGAATAAAATTACTAAGACTGTGAATTCTGATGCTGCTCCAATAACTCGCTTACAACCACAATCTCTCCACTCCCCAAATCAATCACTAGTCCCCCTCCTAGGAGACTTTTCAGCAAGTATCTGGGGGCAGTGAAGTGTGGAGCGGTGAAGACGGACTGCCCTGGTACAGACCAGCGATCTGGCCGATGAGTCCAACATTAATTATCACACATAACCACTGGTCCTCAACTTTCTCATTTGGGTCAGAGCAACATGAAAACACTAGGAGGACAAGATATATTATTCTAAACACCAAACACATCTTACATATTTTCATACTGCTCAAATAAATACAATTTTGAGAATGATGGTCCATCAGCTTTATGAACTGATGATATTGTAAAATATAAAAAATGTAATTAAGATTATTCTATTTTTCAAATGTAGAACACACTAGGGGAATTAAAATAAATTAGGGCAAATGAGAACACTGATCATTAACAAAATGACAAATATCACTCAGCATATTTTGCTCCATTTACAAATAATCCTTTTATCCCATGAATGGAACTTCTATGTTCAAATTCTGCTGACAGGGTGATTCTCCTATTGACTCTCATGCTTTTAGTGAAAATTAAATTTCACAGAAACTGCCACAGTGCAGATGTTTTAGTTGGGTTACTTGTAATATATAAATAATGTAACTCTAAAGATCACAATCTGTGGTATGCTAAAATGCAACACTTGAATCATCTGGCTTTCACTTAATACTGAAGTTTCTAAATGAAGAAAGCACAGCGGAAGGCCAAGGACTCAGTTCAGTTCTTTGTATTTAATTCTAGTTGAAATCAAGGCAATGTGCTCATTGATAGCTGGAAATCTCTATTTTAAAATTATTTCTATTCAAAAGCCTTTAATACCTTCCAAAGAAAGAAGGAAAACATTTCAAGCAGGCAACACTGAATCCTATCTTCTTTAAAGGCAAAATGTGTCTTTCAAAAATAACTCTCAGTTCTTATATATAGGCAGAACACATACAGATATTAATGGCAGATTTTAGCAAAGGTAGGCAATTTAATGAGCGTAAGAGTAGCTGCATAGGTTTGGCTGGATAATTTAATTCTATCAACCTCAAATTGAAAACTCCGAAAATATAAAGATTTCTTCAAATATGAAAATGTGATATATTTGTATGCATAATTTACTGTGCAAATTTTTGTCAAATCAAGTTTTTAATTTCTAAAAAGAAAAAAAATGCGATTCCAAAATCAAGAACTATTTTCAACAGAGTTTCAAAATACAAAACTGATGGGGAAATAGTAGAGTTCTAGGTAAAAATTATGTAATGAATACAAACTATGTTGTATAAAATACACCATTAAAATTATTTCCTAGAATCTAAATAGTATACTTCATATTTATGAAGCTCCGAAAAACTGGAATAACAAAGGTAAGTTAAAAGAAAAATAAATTGTCTAAATTTTTTCTTAGCCATTTTAGTTTTTTTATTATTTTGAATAACTCGTTGAAAACTGATAAAATGATCAAAATAAAAATTTCTTGTTTTGACAAACAGGATTATATCATATGTGGGAAGAAACTTATAACATCTTCTTTCATGATATAAATAACACCAATTCTTAGAATTCCAGGTGTTAACTTTTTTCTCTTTACATTTTACCCCTTAAAGTGACTAGCAGATCTAAAATAGTGATTTTTTTACTTTATGAATGAGTGCTAATAAAGATAGGCAACAAGCACTATTTTCATGATTCCCTTGTAATAAAATTAATGTTCATGCATAAGATACTTTTAACAAGACTAAAAATGATATTTTTATATATGACACATTGCAGTATAATCTTTCTATAATGAATGGATTTTATATACTATCATTATTTGAACAGTACTTTTGCAATTTCTATATAGTGTCACAAGAATAAAACCTTTAACTTAATTCAGTGACCCTTAAAACATGGTGCTGAAGAAATACTGAAATTTTGATTTGCATTTCTTTAATAATTAGTGATGTTGAGCATCCTTCTATATGTTTATTGGCCACCTGAATATTTTCTTTGGAGAACTGTCTGTTAAGATTCTCTGCCCAACTATTGTACGGAAGAAATCCACGCAATGTTTTAAAGCAATGTTTCACCAATTAAAAAATAAATTAAAAAAAATAATGCCAGAAGAGATATATTTTGACTATTCTTGGCTCTTTTTGCCTTGCATAGCACCATTTTGATTTTAAACATTAGATTTGAAGATGCTTTGGGAAAAAACACAATTTCTGAAATGAATGTCCTTCAATATCCTCACCAAAAATTCTTTTTACCTTCGCCTTAGCATCATGCTTTTACCTCTCACCACTTTGCTACACTTGAAGACTTTCACTGATCTTGCCCTAGACTCTAGACTTGACCTTGGCTTTCTAAGTTATTGCCAATTTTGATAATATGAAATAAATTATTCTTCTGAAAATTAACTTAGAGTACTTTCTCCAATTATTTATTGTTTTCACCAAAATTATTAAGCAGAAATTACATGCAAAGAACCATTCTAAGCGTCTTAGATTAACTGATTGATTTATGTGGTAAATACCATAGCTATTAAGTGACTGAGCTACAATATAAAAGTCTATTTGCTTTTTCACAGAACAAGCCCAATTAAATTATCTGCCAAAACCACAGACTCATCATTTTTGAACCATACTGTGATTGAACTTGAACCAGGTCCCCTTTGCAAATTATGAACCTGTCCCGGTGCCACAACCATCAAAAGTCAAGCCTTTTCTTTCCCTCTGGTACTTTAGTTGAAAAATGTATCACCTCATGCCATTTTAAATCTCTCAAACTGATCATACAGTCTTCACCATTTTTTTGTTTTTTTGGTTTTGATTCATCTTTGCCTTGGGGCTTCCCTGGAGGCTCAGACAGTAAAGACTCTGCCTGCAACACAGGAGACCCGGGTTCGATCCTTGGGTCAGGAATATCCCCTGGAGAAGGAAACGGCAACCCACTCCACTCCAGGCATACAGGACCCAAGCTCCCCATCCAGAGACTGAACCTGTGCCCCTGGCACTGGAAGCACAATCTCAACCACTGCACCACCAGGAAAATCCTCAAAGGCCGTGGCGCTCTTTTCTTTCTGACCTCCTACAGTGTTTGCTTCTTCTCAACAGTGGCTAAAATCTTAAACACTCTTCTCATCTGTGATATACTAAGTGTACTCCCTATTTCTATTGTATGGCTCTGATTTCAAGGCCAAGAACATGATATATGCAATAAGTACCTGTTCACAATACATGTGAGACCTTACCTGAGACATTTCTTAGAAAGTAAAGTTTCAAAACAGATATTTTGTACGTAAGGTAATTCAACTCAGCAGATCACCTTGAGATATTATGTATATGCCAACAATTATGTACTTGTGAACTATGATATACAAACTACATATAATCTTTTTTTTGAAAAATTGTCTTAGGGAAGGAAAATTCCAAGGATCTTTTCCCTTTTTTCAGCAAATCCCTATAGCAAAAGGAAGCAAGAATTAATAGCAGTTAATACTTCCTAGTGTTAGTGAGTGCACTGGAGATCAGTGTAAAAGACGGTCACTGCTGCGTTAACTCTCATTACTCCAGCTGTTAACCAGATGCTCAAAACAAGCAAATTGCCCTGAAATGTTTTTCTAAATTCTTTTTCTTAATCTGCTAAATTCTCCAAATGCTAGAATATTTTTAATTATGCACCTAAAGTCCTGCTACAAAATTTGCATGATATAAGAATTCAGAAGTAATTTAAATATATTTTTTGAAATAATATAGTATAAAACTAATTAGTATTGGAGCTGACAGGATATGATATATTAATATTATAATAAGACTGTAATATTATAAAATTCAATAAGAAACACATAATAAAAAGTTATGGGAGAATATGTTTTCCTAGTACATACAAACGTGAAAGAAACTCAAGGAAATATAAAAGGTAAAAGGTAAATGAAGAGAAAATGGAAATCAACCTTAAGTCTTCTGATGTGTCTGAACTTTTCAGAAAATTATTTTTCAGTTATCTTTTCCTTTTTGTTTTGTGACTGACATTTACCTACATAAACTCTGTGAATTCCCCTTTTTAGAATAAATGGAATAGCTGTTCTTTTTAAGAAGAAAAATAATTTTATTTTGATTACTTCCTCTCAAGAAACTCTTAAATCCCCAAGACACTGAATCACTACCATTCAGAAGGAAAAGTTAGCATCAGCTTGATTTTCAGTATTTGAAAATTATCACAACTAAGAAAATTCCACAGAGGATGATTTTAGTCAGACTGGATCAGGATTTATTCTTTTTCCTAGTAGGATAGTATTCATTTTCAATGCCCAAGCATATGAAAATTGAGAATTTCAAAAGAACATATCAAAATTAATTTAAAGACAAAGATTAAACATTCTCTGAGCAAGGAATTGAACTTTTCACCTTTGTTTCTTTTCTCTAAATATTCTGTATTTTCTAGTATTAGAGACATTTAATCTAACTATAACCTATTTTTGTCTAATATAAATGACATCTTCCCAACTTAAAATCATTAACTTATACAAGAAAAGATAATTGTCATTCTAATTTTATTTTGATCTTCTATGATCGTAATTACAGAAAAGATTAAGCACCTCATTGTGTTAATATGGTACTAAGTAAAGTTCAAGGTAATTAAGCTGTAGTTTTTACCAACCATACACTTGAAATCTACGAAATTCATATTTTATAGAAAACTATTAAAACAGACTATACTTAAATCTAAATGAACATTTTATTGTTGCTCAGTCCCTCATCCTCTCTTTCTGCGAGCACAAGGACTGCAGCCCACCAGGCTTCCCTGTGGGAAAGCCTTTACTATTCCCCGGAGTTCGCTCAACCTCGTGTTCACTGAGTCGGTGACTGCAAATGTAAACATTAAAAGTTCTATATTTATGAGCAGAAAGGATTTCATAAGCATTGGATGTCTCAGAGCAAGTCAAAATCAATACTCCTATTTTCATCACTTGAGGTTTCTTGAGAGAGTTGAGATTGAAGGGTTCTGTGAATAATGGACTCGGTTGGAGAAGAAAGCTCCTTTACCATGGACTCTGACACAGGCGATAGCTTGGGAAAGACTGAGGGCTAGCAGCATTAGCAGATCAGAGGCTACCCAAACACAGGAGGAAACGGACTTTGGAGGAATTAAAATAAAACGTTATACTCTTTAAAAACATCCTATAATTCAAGGATTGTAAGAGTCAAGCACCTTTGGCAATTACTCAAAATGTTAGATTGTTTTCATCTGCACAGAGTGAGGGTATATTGTAAGGATTAAAAGAGGGATTATTTCAGCTTTTGCCCTTCTCAGTGTGATCTTGGCAGGTCACTCAGTCAGCCCTGCTGTGTCCCAGACACCTCATCTGGAAACTGGAGGCAGTAATAACAATACACATCTCACAGGAGTTTTAGAAGCTTGAAAGAGTTGAGATCTAAAATTATACTGGACACACAGTAAAGTATCCATTACTCCTATAATTAGAAAATAAACACACAAATAGATTTAAAAATTTACAAAAAACAAAGTTAAAAATTATATAAGCTTGCTGGACTATTTTGTTCCATTTGGATTCTCTTCAAAATATCCATTATGCACGGTACCTTTCTATTAATGGATTTCTAAAGTATACACCCCCTACTGAAGTCAGGCTACCTGAAAAATTTACATTTAGTGGTTAGGTTGCGCAATACCAGGTGTAGGAAGCTCTGAGTCAAAATAAATGCTTTGTTAAACCTGTATTAAGGTTCATTTTTAAAATCTGAATATAGTTTTACTGATTCAGTTTGCTATACTTGTTCAAAAGCACAAAACTGAATGTTTTTAAAAACTGTTTACCAAGTATTAGGTTTGCCGAAACTCTTTACAAGTTGATAAACTATTTCAAGTCGGCATTTTACCTAGTAAATTTGATGCGTAATCCCATCAGAACAATTGCATGTCTGGCTAGCAGATCACATTTGACCTTGGAAATATTCCCAGCTGTGACCTAGAGAAAACAGACTCCAAACTGTCGTCTTTTCAGGACGGATACAAAAATACTTCATGAAATTATGAAGCTCTCTCAGCATGTTTCTTTCCATATTTTACTCTGTTTCAAAATCCACCTTGATGCAAAATTTACCTAATTTGTATTCCTCAAAGATTAATTTCAATTACTTGATATGGCATAGAAATCTTGCTTATTTATACGTAGTCTTTGCCCCCCTTGAGAAAATAAGTAGTTCTGTAAAATCACAATTTCTCCCACAGTATTTTTGGCACCGGGGATAAGGTTTTGGGCAAGCTTTCATCTACTCATTCTCCTCCAATGCTAACTCTTGACACAAAAGGGAAGAAAGGATGTGTTTATTTTCAGACTGTTCCTTTGACCAACATGGAGTGGAAAGCTTATTATGAAGTGATTCACTGTACTTCTGATCTTTAGCTACAGAAGAGGAAAGCTAGACCTGCACACAATTGAAGTCATACTCAAACTTACAATGGGCAGCTGAAAACTTAAAGCTTGATTTTACCTAAAAAGCAGCATTAAGAGAAACTGACCACTTCTGTATTTTTCATGCTTTATCTTAACAGTGTTGGGTTTGTTTTTTTTTTTTTGTACAGAATACATTTTTTAAAAAGAAATGGCATAGAGAGGATCTCTATTTCACAGAGACAGAAAATGTGATTTACAAATATGAAGCAAATTGCCAAAGGTCACCAAGCTGGCGGAAGGCAGGGATGGGAATCAAACTAAAAGGTTTGAATGTGCAGCTCAAATTGTCTCTGCTTCCACTGACATCGAAAAGAAAAAGAAGAGCCAAGGGAACCCCCAAGGACAAATCAGTCTTGTCTGCAAATAAGTCCAACAATCCATCCAACCATCCATGATATTTATTATTGCAGGACAGGGCCGTTATTTCACATGCACATACGCCAATGAACTAACGAATTTAATCAAATTTACATAAATAACAATAACATTTTTGGATGCCACTGTTCATTTTCTTAATGGCTTTCATACATGGTACAGTTTTACTTGCCACAGAATCCTATGAGTTTCAGTCAACCAATTTTATTTCCTATAACTGAGTAAACTGGAGCTCAGACTGACTTGCCTCAAGTTACGGCAAATCTCATCCAAAAGGCAGTTATTCAGTCTTCTAAGTGCTCTACTAAATACAAAGGATTCTAGAGAGTTAAAAATATTAGTTTCTAATGCCACATTGCTAATTCCTCTTGTTTATAAAGGCAAAAGTAAAAGTTTCAGAAAACCAAAAGTAAAAGGGTATGATATTTTTAAAAATATAGTATGGATTTATATTTTATTGATATTTTCTTACAGTAGCCTTTAGAATAAATGTTAAGAAGCAGGCAGCAAGCAAGATATTTTTCTAGGAGCTCTGACTCTGCTCAGAAGAAAAATGGGATTCAGTGCAGGCCAGGAGGTAATTACAGCTTGCTTCATTTTAAACATGCATACCAGTCGTGAGAAACAAATTAGAATACAGATTTTAACTTGACTTAACCAAAAAAATGGGAACCCATTTAAACCATAATGTTATGAGGAAAGGACTCAGCCAAGATACAAAAATATTTTCAGGAAAATACCCAGAAGTTGAAGCTGCTTAGGCAGACAAAATACAGTCCACAATGCTTTCTGCTTCTGATTTAGAGTGGACCCGGGCCTTTGAGAGAAAATCATCTGGGGGCAATCACTATTTGTCAAACAATCTGTGAATATCACTGGCTAGTCTGTTTTAAGAGGAAAATGATGATGTGGGGAACAGAGTGATTCACTTCTGAAATGAGTAAGAAAGAAGAAGAGATATGGCAGCTTAAGTCAGACTACTTTTCCCAGGAACGTGAAGATTCAGAGGGAAGAAAGGATTAAAGATACAGCGTGTTTTTCCAGAGTGAACGACCCAGAAGGCATTTTACTTTCTTGGAGGTCAATTAAATAAATTACTTTTTATTACAAATCAAAGTTTTATTTGTTGCACTAAAGAAAAAGCTAATGCAGGGTTTCTAAAGGGTTCCAAAACCATCCAATTAATGAAAGTTCATATTTATTGAGCCTCTATTAAACAGTCCAGGAATCATGTTAATTTTTTGCTAATTACCTCAATCTCTCAAAGAAACTGAGGTTTATAGAAATATGTAATATTCTTCATTAGAAATTGAGAAAATGAGATTTGAACCCACAAAGTCTGACTCTCTAATCACTATAAAATGTTGACTTGAAGCAATTTTCATTTGATATTAAGTTCTATAAGGAAATATCTAAATTAATGCCTGTCAGATGTGTGGGATCTAATATGGAACAAGTTCCGAAGGAAGAAAATAATCAATGATTAAAGAGAATTTGAAAGTGTTACTTTGTTATAACATGATACATGTAAATTTCCCAGAAATGGAAAAGTGTACACTTTTATGAATTGACATTTGTTTTCAACTTTTAGAAACCTGCTTGGCAAATGAATTTTACTCTAAAATCCTAAGTAAAAAAATTAAATAATTTCTGATAATTAAGAAGATCCACAGAATACTGATCTGAATGTATTTATTAAAAAGGCTCCAAGTGAATTTTCAAAATATCAACTTAAATGTTAAAGCTTACCTTGCAAAAGACATCTTTATTCTTTGCCATTCCTGTGATCTTCTCAATAGTGACACTAGTTAGATTTATATCTAGTAAATATTTAGTTAGTAAATGCAGTTTAGCAGGGAATATATCATCAAGCTATTGAAAAAATGCTCATCTTTTCAAATCACATTGCATATAATACCTGTGAGTGTTTAATGCCACAGATTTATGCATAAGTGACTGTGTGTGTGTCTGTGTGTCCCAAAGATCAGATATAAAATACACGGGAAGGAAAAAAATTGATAATTCACGGCATACTTACATTTTCTTCAGAACACAACATAAAATGGGGAAAAAAAGAATATATTTGTGCTCAATTTTTTTTTAACTTCTCAGCTGCTAAGTGTTCTGTATACCCCCATCGGAGTCCTGGAATGTGTCTCTTATAAGTAACGAGCATATTATAATGAAAACTTGAGGACAGGAGAGTCAGGAAAATAAAGCAAGGCTCAGGCCAGTACAGTAAGATTTTCCCGAGTACCACCAACATTCACTCCTGAGAAGTAGCATTCAGAGGCATGTTTAAAGTTCACAGCAGCCCCGTGCTCCCTCCCACCTCTCCTGGAAGGGAAGAACGCTTCTCAACATGGCAAAAGCCCACCTACTCACAAGGGAGGTTAATTACCGCTACATAATTAACCTCACAAGAAAATTGTTAAGATTAATGAGGCAGTGCTTACTAAGTGTTTATAAGCTCCCTTTGAACGCCCATAGAAATACTTGTTTACTACAAACACCTACATGTATATTGATAACAGATTCTGTGCAAATTGTTGTGGTACAGGATCTGGGTGAACACACATACATCATGGCCTATGTATCTGGAGGGAAAAGAAGTACCCAAGGAGAAAGAGAGGAAGCGGGGAAAGGAGGGAGGAGGACTGAAGATAAAGGAGGGTGAAGGGCAGGTAACGGGCCACGTTTTCACCTGTCAGTAAGAACCATCAGAACACAAGCAATGTCTGCTACTCTGTTCTTGGACAATCATGACTCAGCAAAAGCCCATGAACCCTTTCTAATCTGGGTGAGTCTGAACATATATAAAAATCCAATAGCTTTTGAGTGTATGTCAAAAGAATGGTCTCTTGTTATCTAAACGTACGACAGTAAGTGAAGTTGCTCTGTCGTGTCTGACTCTTTGTGACCCCATGGACTGTAGCCTACCAGGCTCCTTCGTCCATGGGATTTTCCAGGCAAGAGTACTTCAGTGGGTTGCCGTTTCCTTATCCAGGAGATGTTCCCGACCCAGGGATTGAACCCGGGTCTCCCGCATTGTATGTGGATGCTTTACTGTCTGAGCCACCAGGGAAGTCCAAACATACAATGCCTGTAGTTAATTTGCTATTTTAATTAGGCTACGACAATTAAATATTGATAAATACATACCTAAAATGAGGTCCAGAGTATCATTAACAATAAATTGAAATTCAGCTATCCCAGAGTCCACTGTAGAATATTCAGGTAGGCGAGATCCTCCCCACAAAATATCACAGACCTGCCTGGCCAGCACATCTTCACAGCTGAATTACACAACAGGTTACCAGTGTGCCCAGTCACCTTTCAAAACCATCAGTTAATGCCACTGTGCCCCAATCCTCCCTAACTGAACATTTTGTTATCAGCTAGAATATGCTAGGTTAGGCTGTAGTAACAAAGGCAAATCCGAATACCCAGTGTCTCAAAACAGAAATTCCTGGCTCAGCCTTCAGGCCACGGGAGGGGGCTCCTCTCAGCTCACATGTTTAAGGACACAAGCTGCCTGGGGAGGCCCTTCTCTCTGGCACAGGTCCCCTGCCAGAGGCAAAGAAACCACTCTGGTGATCTTACTCCAGCAATGAAATAACCCAACTGAGAAGCAAGCAGTAACACTTCTGCTCACCACTCATTGGCCAGAGCCAGTCACATGATCCCATCCAGGCACAGCTGGTCCAGAAATCAACCCTGACCCATGCTCAGAGAAAGGGTAGGCTAACACTACTGGAAGAGCATTAATAACACCCCAGTGTCCACTCATGTCCATAGAACAGATGCTAACATGATTTTGGTGGTTGTTTTAATAACCTGCTTCTGTTGCAGATATCCATCATACGTGAACAAAGGACCTCCAAAAAAGTTTTCTGGCCTAATAACTTTAGTTTACTCCAAGATGTTTGACAGTCTGCAGCTGAATGGTTTGGGGAGTCACTAAACAATCAGGAAGAGAATCAGAATGATTAACACCCCAAAACAGTACATTTATAAAGATTTAACATGAGGGCTTCTAATTATTCATCAGATAAAGGTCCAAAAGGATCCTAATACAATATTCATATTTATCTGGGTAAACTCCAGTCTATGAGCAAGAGGTATGATTGCAATAAGCCAATTTGCAGGTTTGGAAACATCAGGTGGAAGAGGCTCGGAATCCAGATGATGAGACAGAAAGATGGACAATTCAGGTACTAGTTCTGAAACACGACACGCAGCCCCAGGACAAACTGACCCCAAGGAAAGAGAGAGCCCAAGGAAAGTGTTCACAGGACAGGCAGTAGAGACAGGTCATGAGCAGGTCTCTTATTCCACAAGTGTGACAAAAAACCAGAAGGGATGAGGGGGGTGTCTCACCTACGGAGGTGGATTAGGCAAGCTCTGGGCTTCCTGCTCACTTCACCCAAGAAGTTCTATTTTTAATAAACTTTTTCATATATTGACTTTTAATTTGGAAAAAAATTCCATTGCTAAGGGGGAAAAAAGCTATATTGATTCATATCCTATACATACTTACTTCTTTTGCATTAATCAGTTCTTGCTACTTAATGGATTAACTTCTAGTCAGCCATATCGCTGTGGTTTCTCTCCCCTCAGGATGCAGAGACCAGTGGCAAGTATATGTAATATTTATTACTGCCTAGAATTCACTTATGCCCTTTATCATCAACTGGACACCAAAATATGGTCATAAGAAAATTCCAGGAAAACCACTAGCCAGAGGGAAGCCATACATTTTTAAGAGAACAGACTGTTAATATATTACAAGCTAAGGAAGGCAATTAAAATGCTCTCAGTGGTACAAATGGAACCAACAACCGTGCTTCATGGCCATTTACTTCATTGTAGTTGGAAGTAAAGCCCATTGAAAAGGCTGCATTTGGTTAATATCTCAGGCACCACTTAAAAAAATATACATAGTTTGCCCTCTAAGTTACAAAAACCAAGGCCAGCCAAGGAGAGCAGACCACAAGCTGACATTTCTGTAAAGGAAGCTGACCTCTCTGGGAAGCCAAAATAAACTGAAATTTCTCAGCCCACAATGCAGAAGCAGATCTTTGAAAATTCGCCAGATTTATGTGGAAAGATTATATAAAGTAAACAGATTTCTATCTTCTCAAGGTGCCCTCTTTTCCACATTACAATTAGTATGAGGAGCCAACATTAGAAAAAAATATTTCCAAAAGCATTCACTGTATAATAAATATTTGTTATGTATCACCTATTCAGAAAAATCATAAAGCTGTATATCAACAGAAGGTCAGAAAAAAATAAAGGTTAGCCCATTTGTTTCTTTGGAAGTTATTTTCCTTTTTCCTTCTCAGGACTCTTCTGTGATGTGAAAGGCAACCTAAACACAGAAAAAGAGTTAAAAACTGCAATTTTCTTAATGAAATTAAAAGGGTAAACTTAGCTGCCTTGGTTTTTTTTGCAATGAAATGAAAGAAGAAAAATAAAGTTCTGTGTTAGTCTTGTTTGTTTTTGGTGTTTTTTTTTGCCTTTGCTTGGAGTAGGAAATGGCCACCCACTCCAGTATTCTTGCCTGGAAAATTCCATGGACAGAGGAGCCTGGGGGGCTGTAGTCCATGGAATCGCCAAGAGTGGACACACGCACTTGAGATGTATAATGAAATCAACAGGCAAAAGGATACTTACATTAGCAACTGAAATTCGGTTTTCATTTTATATTTCCACTATTTTAATGATGTAAAATGAAAACTAAATATTAACCTGTCAGGATTTTTTACATTTTATACGTGAGCCTTGAAATGACCAACTCACAAAACTTTCCTTGAATATCCAGGCCAGTTCAAATGTTCTGTGGCCACATCACTGAAAAACTGTATATGAATGTACATGTTATGTAATTTTAAAACAGGCTAAGTAGTCAACAAGTCAACATGTACGTATAGAAAGACTATTGGAGGAGTTCCTAAACTCAATGGAGTTATGAAGATAAACATATACTGATCCTGAGTTAGGATCAAGTGTAAAATAAAATGTGTCAACTAAGCTTCTTTTTTTTTTTCTTCTTCTTCTTCCAAAGGATTTTTTTTTTAATTTTTTTAATTTTAAAATCTTTAATTCTTACATGTGTTCCCAAACATGAACCCCCCCTCCCACCTAGCCAATTGGTTTTCACTTTGATTAGCTCAACTCTTTCAAGTGAAAGTTGTTCATTTATTTCCGACTCTGCGACCCCATGGATTTTAGCCCTTTAGGCTCCTCTGTCTATGGAATTCTCCACGGAAGAATACTGGAGGGGGCTGCCATTCCCCTCTGCAGGGGATCTTCTGGAACCAGTGACAAACCGAGGTCTCCTGCATTGCAGGTGGATTCTTTCCTATCCGAGCCATCTGGGAAGCCTAGCTCAATCCTTTCAATTAGTAGGGTTAGGCAACCTGCAACTCTGCAAACAGCTAATTATTACATAAGACTGTTAGCACATTAAAAGGAACAATTTCAGACCAATCTCAATGTAATTAGTTAACAAAATCACATACTCCTGTACCAGTAAATGTCCCAATAAGAAACAGACGATGTCTTGTAGTAAAGTAATTTGAGAAGAGAGTAAGGCATGGATAAAGCTTGGAGAAACCAGGGAGACAGAGTACAGTCCTACGGTTAGAATCAGGACATGGGCCTCAGGAGTGAGAGAAGAGAGTGGCTTCCACAGAATCCAGGGAAGCCCACCCACAGGAGCTGTGACCTTCAAAACAGGAGTGGGTTCTGATCTGTTTCCCACATGCAATAGCATGTCTCAATGTGCAACGCGATAACTAAAAAATAGAACATGTTATTTCTTTAAAGCACAGATTGCCCTAGAGAATGATAATAAAACGAAAATCCAAGATAGACCTTGGTAAATCATCTTTCTAAATCTAGACAGGCTCTGCACTTGAAACACACTGCTCTTTAAACTTAATGTGCTTAGATTGAAAATCAATAGATTTTTGAAACTTACATCACATTTGTTTAAATAATATATACCAAATAGGGGAAAAAAAAAAAACCCTAATGAATGAAAGTTCTGATTTGTAAAGACGAGTCTATATTCAGTAGTAGAGCAATATACTCTGATCATTGTTCTGGCTGGATACCAGGTCATTTTTTTTTTAATAATTAGATCTATCCAACCATCCTAAATGACTGTGTCTCTTTTACATTATAGAAATGGCATTAAATATAAACTCCAAGAACACTTATGTTCAATTGAAGTAATGTTCCCATGATACATCTGCAGATTGGAATTCCTTTAGTCAGGTAAGATTTGGACGAGATGATGCTGAGAGGCCCTTATGAATCTGAGAATTTGTGATTCAGATTCAGGTGTTCCAGAAACAGAGAGAAACTCATAGCTCTAAAATTCTGTAGTTTTTCATTTGGACCAGTCTATAGTAAAATGATGAGAAAGGAAAGCCATGGTCTTTAAGGTATAATAGGCCCATGTTGATGGAGCGAATAATAGGTGCCTCACACAGTTACTGCTCAAGTAGAATAATTTGTGCCACAGACCTCTGTGAACTGGAAAGCACTGTCTCAATGTCAGGTTACCTTACATTCTTTAATTTATAAAATGTTTAACAAAACACTCCACATCTTTATTTTCTTAAAAGTGATACATAGATGAAGTTTCCTCTTTAAAAAGTTATTAGAGAACAAATTATCTTTATTTATATATGCAGTATAGATATTAATTTTCAATAAAATTTTCATCAAAACTTTAAAAATTATTTTTAAATGGAAGAACACCAGTGGAAATGTCATGAAATAGATACTCTATACCATTGACCCAGGAAAGCAAATATTTCTGTGCGCTATTTCTATCTTTTTAACACATTCATTACTAAAAAGTAATTCACCAAGGTAGACTCTGGTTAGGTCCACAATTGTTTTAATGCTTTTGATTATATCTAAGTGCATGTAAATTGCATCCTCAACACTGTAATCTGGTTCCATCAGTGTTTCAATGTCTTTCCCATGCACATATTTGCTCTGTTTTCCTAAACAAGTCTCAGTTTTTAAAGAATCTTGGTATCTAGAAGTAATTTGAGAATATAATATCCAAGATTAGGTTAGTAGATAAATTATTTCACTTAATATGGGAGAAACTAAGCAGTAACCATTTTGCCTTCATATTTTATAACACGCTTTAAGCATAAGGGATGTGTCATAAGGGGAAAATGCATATCAGCAAACATGTCCAATTTCAGAAAAGATTCCTACTCAGGGAATTATTTTTGAGACAAATAGCTCCACACTAATGTATTTACTATGCATTTGTTACTTATGGCACTTTCAGTGCAAACTAGAAACATATTACTTTATTAAGAATATCTTATTAATAATAAGAAGAAATATATTAACCTTTAATAGATAAGTATTAGCTAGGTCATTCTCTGCATATGAGCAAAATTCCTGAATGACAGTTCAAAGATAATTGAAAATAGAGCATTTAGCATTTAATTGATCACAGAACATTTAGCATTTTATGCAGTCTTATAGATGGCATTCTGTAATTCAACTTTAAGAAAACATCAGAATCTTCAAATGAGTTCTAACAAATTTTTAAATGTGTTTTCAATATCTGAATATGTAAGCCTTTGGAGGACTCTGAGGGCTCATTAGTCTATAACAACTAAACACAATTCAGTGAAAAAAATTCCAAAAATGTTCTACTTCTTTCCAAATGATTTAATATAGATTTAATTGCTTCAGGATAATTCCTTTTCAAAACAGAACTAAAAACATGAATTTAATTTTGCATAATGCAGCAAAGAGTAAAACACTTGGAAACTCCCTAATTTACATTTAGACTTTACAGACTTTAAAAAGGATCAGCAATGATATCCAGAGGACAGCTTCCCAGCCCTGGGATGACTCACATTCACTGGCTTGATCTATTTGATGTATTAGTCATGCCTCCATCAACACAAAGGTATCCAGATGCGACCTTTTCTTTACATAATACAAAACAGACATTCAGTCAACTAATGACCCTTTGTTAAATGCCCTAAATTCCTAAACAAGTTCAAATAATTATATGGTAATCTACTTCATTAGTTATTATCAATCTTCTATCATTTATAGCCAAAAGATAAGAATAAAAAAGAGGTGTCAAAAACTGAATTGAGGGCCCAGCAAAACTTGAGGATTAGACCAAGCATCTTCCATATGCAATCTCATCTAATTCAGCACTTCACTACAGTACAGTCAAGCTCAGTGAAGTACTGTCCCTTGTCCAGGATGCTACGAGGTGGCTGAGTCACTCTCAGGACCCAAGGACATCTCATACCAAAATACACCTTTCATTTCAATTCAGTGACACACTTAGAAAAACTGAACACCTCTCTGATCTGTATTAGTTAACTGAATTGGTAAGAAATTTCCACAGGGCTGACAGGAACTAAAATATTCCAAGCCATTAATTTCATTAGTTTTTTGGGATAATTTTTTTTTTAACTACATGTCACATCCTGTTCTCTTGTACCCTGAGGAATAAGCATTTCTAACAACCCAAGAAGGGAAGCGGGACACAGAACAGGTTCTCAGGTGAAGGTGTGGATTCAAACCCAGCTCATGGTATTTCAAAAAAGTAACAAATGTTGATTTTTTAAAAAACTATGATTTCAGATCCAAGGGCCAGATGACTTGATCTGTATTTGTAGGTAACGCAGGTCAAACTGACTCTAAGGAACCCTGTGTTTACTAACGTATTTCGTTTAACAATAAAATCACTTCTATTAGGAAATGAAGTATAGGAATACATGAAGTTGGAATCTAAATAAATGAAATTCCCATCACAGTTTTGAAGAAAACTAATGTATAGTACATTTATCTGCAACTAACACTAAAATTGGAATGATACACATGTGTACACACAGATTTTTCTGTTAATATTTTAATTTACTGCCTCCAAAAAAGTTGCCATATAATGGAGTTTTCATTAATACTACATATCTGAGCCAGTCCCTAAATTGCTTGACAAAATTCTGAAACGGCAAAAGTAAAAATTAGGGCCTGTTACTTGGCCAGGCCTAAAATTTTAGTAGTATTCTACTATTACTATACGTATAGATCATAATTAGGAATAAGTAACAGAAGCTCGAAATGACATCCAAATATTCTTCCTCTTTCTTGGAAAGACTTTGCATATGTTTCTCTTCAAACTGTGGAAAAAAGATTTGGAAAATGTCATTTCTGGATAAGAACTGCTAGAGCCAGAAGAAAAAAACACAGATAGAAATGAAGAAAATTTAAAAAAAACAGGTAAAAATTGGCAAATTTTCTTACTACTGTTTTCGTAGACAGCTGTATATAGAAAGTTATATTTATCGCTAATCTATTATAATAAATGCATATGGAACTAACATTATTTCTCAATGACTCCATTCTTGTTGTGCTTTTAAAAATGTTAGACAATACTTTGAGATAAGGAGCTGGCTAAATAACACCTTAATTGTACTGGAAATGTTACAAATGTTATTAACCTCAATTTATTGGTATATTTCTTATTTAAATTTTATATTTTGTTTAGCTCACTTAACATTCATTTCAACCAATCTTTACTGAAGCTCTGATTAGACTGCTAGACAACTGGAAGACCAAGTCTGTACATTTGAAGAACTCACAAGACCAGCAGAGGAAGACAGAAAAATAAATGGACATTTCAATGTCATATGATAGATGCTAGAACAGAAGTACAGTGTGTGCAAAGGGCTATGGGTCCAGCCAAGGGGAAGGGCAAACTGACAAGATACCACTGACTCAGGAGATCTCTGTACATTCTGATACGGGGTGGGCTCACAGCATTCAAAAAGGAAGTAAGAGCCAGGAGGCTAAAGAAGCAAGGCAAAAGTGAGTAAAAGAGTGATGAGGCAAAAAAAAAAGTAGAATGAAATGAGAACACTTGAAATTGAAGAGACACAGAAATTGCTCTGGATTTGTGCCTACAAGCTCAAACACACACACACATATACAGGCTAGACTTTATACAGGCACATGGTGAGACTTCCTTTGGGTGGATGATTATCAAGGATTAGCAGGGGCAGAATGAAAAGACAAGGAAGTGTGTGTGTTCAGATTTCCTGGAATCTATACAGGGATCCCAACTCCCTGCAAATAAGTAGCGCCATTGATGTTAAGTAGGAAACAAAGCTTCCATTAAGGCTTATTACATGATTTAGACACCCTGGTATGTAATTTCTCTCTCTTAACTCTTTTAATTATTTAAGTGAAGTAGTAAGAAATAAAATCATATATGATCTTTTATACTTTAGCTATATAGTCCATCTGTGGTAAAAGAAAGGTATAAAACATATTAAAGACCTCATGAATAAATACCAGTCTTGCCCCTACTCATATCTGAAAAAGAGGTAAACAGCAATGTTACTTTAGTTTTCTTTTAAAAACAGGTATATAGACTGTACATAAATAGTTCTTTAATAACTGCCTGAAATAAGACATTATTTTCAAGAGAGTCCCTTTTGCTGATTTACTAGACTTTCAAAATTAAACATAACAATTAGGAAATGACAGCTAAGTTTCTATAGTCACATGGCACCCTCAAATCTGTGAAATATGATCTTAAATAAGAAAATATTTAAATATAATAAAATTCACACTTTAATGAAGCATTATTTAACAATTTACTTTTATAATATATTCAAGATAACACCTGTAATTGTCAGTGTTGTCATTTCAAACAGTAATAGTCTTCTTACTGTTTTCTGGCTATGAAATTCTTAAGTACATGAATGTTTGTTAACAAACATCTTAGTAGAAATCCTATCTCAAAACTGACATTCTATTGCTGGGAGCCTATAGTTTTCTCAAATACAACTAAATATGATAACTACCATGGACAGATACAAAATATTCAGTATTCAGCATCTCTTTTACCATCACTAGCAGCATTACATAAAAAATTCTGAAACTGTATCCACTGAGCCTAAAGACCATTCTGTCAAATTTGTGCCACCTCTGTGACATAATACACTGGAAAATACTTCTACTCAAGGCTTCTGAGTCAGTACTGAAAATAGCAAATAAAATGGGAGGCAAAAACTATGGAAGACGAACTTGTAAATATTCCCCTTATGATTTACAGGATAGTTTACTTTTCACAGAAAATAGAAATCAGAAAGTAATATACAAGTGGGACTTTTAAAATCCCATTTTAGAAGTTGAGATTACATGTTACCAAATAAAATGAAGACATTTTGGAATTAAATTAGATACAAGTAGCACCACTGTATGTAATTATTACATATAGCCCTCAAGCCCTGTGAATATCATTATGTGGTAGTTTATTCAAAATAGTATTAAACAATTCTTTCATAAGATTTTACATATCATTTGTATTGACTAAGATTTAATGTACTTTTTGCATAATTTGACTAAATTAAGCATCTGCAGATTTTCACATTCCTTTCCTACAATGTAACATGGCCTGAAAGGCCTTCTTTGAATGAAGTAAGGAGTACTATATACATATTTTATAGGAATTACTTACAAATGCATCAGCCACAATTATGTCATCAGGAATTACTTATCCTTATCTTTCTGACTCAGAACACCTAAGCAATTCAAGAGCACAACTGTAGAAGACAGAGGATATAGGCTGTACAATTCTACTGATATAGCACATATTCTTCCCCTATTATATAAACTTTTCCTCTTCAGCTCTATTAACATGCTAACAATTTTAAAACAATCACTGATTTCTCTATGGAGGCATTTCTTTCTCATTTCACCAGCTAATTAGCCAAAAGAAGCATACAGCCTCCCCTAGGATTCAAACATCTAATGTCTAAAATCACTCTTAGTCATTTACTGAAACGAATGACAATCTAGTCCAACTTCTATAAATCTCAGCCCTTTCCTAACCCACACCTCATGATCATGACTAGCAAAATCTCTAAAAATCATACTCAGTGAGCACACAACAATTTTGGTTTTGTCACTTGCTACCATTCACAAAAAAAGGGTTGTATAACCAAGATTCTTTTTCCACTGCCGTCAGCAGTCAATTTGATGATAAAATTTTAACCACTGAAGATACAAATTTTCTCCATTTTCTTAGAACAGCAATAAAACAGACAAGCAAAACCTAGATTCTGGTGTTAATTGTCTTATTAGCCAGCTTATAACATCACACTTTCCTCATGTACTATAGCTTCTTATTCTAAGGGACACTAATCGGTTTTAAATGGTGTTAAATACCATCCCTGCAGTTGCAAGTGCTTCTCTGGGATTTTTACTAGAGAAAAGAACTCCTGTAATTTAAAACCACTTTGCTTTCTTCAGTCACAGCTGTTAGGGAAACACTGACCTGTAGAAATCTTAAAGGTTTTTTACCCTTCTCCCAGCACCATTAGTCTGAATTTATTTTCTAAGGCTTCTTTGCCCCGAGTGCCATGCCTCTTCCATAATTCCCATCCCCCAAAAGGCTTTCAGCAGAAAAATCAAGGCTTTTTGCTGGTTAAGCGGTTTTCTTTTTTTTTTCCCCACCGCCCCCCTGCCCCCTTACAAAACCTTGGCTACTCTTAAAATTCTCCAACAACGTGTCAATTTTATGTTGGCCACAAAGACAACTTCTGTTGGGGGAGGAGAGCAAGGAGGGACTGGAGCTTGGCTGTCCCTTTCCACAGACAGAGATCTTTGTGGCAATCAGAAAACATTTCCTGCATAAAAATTCAACATGCACTCTGGGTGCAGGGTTGGGGAGCAAGAGAGGCTAGATACCAGCCGTGCCCTCAAAGGAACAGAAGGCATCCCCTAACCTTCCAAAGGGGAAGGCCGTTTTCGCAAAATGTGCCAGCTTTCCAGCCTTATTAAACATAATCCACAATCTCAGATCCTGGGGCAGCTTCCCCACTAGTCGGGGTGAAGTTATAAATCACTCCTGTACTCTCCCCCTTTCTTCTGTGTTTCCGCTGCACGGCTTTCCATCTAGCTCGGCTCTGACAAGCTCAAGAGGGGACCAAGAAGACAGAACCAAAAGTCATGCTAACAGGGTACCAGGTCTTGCAGGACCTGCCTGTGTTCACTTGTAACCTCACAGTCTACACTTCCAGTGGGCTTCTGTTGACCAAGAGCCTGTATGGGACTCACTGCGCAAAGCATCTTTGACACAATGCTGGGTCTCTGGGGGGAGGGGCACCCTTGCCATCCCATGTGGGGGAGTAATTTGGTCCACATCGACATGCCACTGAATCTGTGTCACTTCTCAGGAGCTTTTCCAACCCAGAAAGAGGCCGCAGATGAGACAGTGGGCTGAAGCCCCAGCGAGAAGCCTACAGATCCACTCCCAGGTCTGAGTGTCTCCGTCTCCCCCAGGGGCTGCAGCCTAAGAAAGCAATAAAGCATCACCCCCGGAGCCACCCACCTCCATCTCAAACGGACTCCACATTTTTGCACCTATTTTCCCCTGAACATTCCCACTGGCATCTAAGAGCAGGTTGCTGAGCACCACCCCACCCTGCCACCCATCTAAAACCTTGAAACATAAAACTAGCTTGAGAGACCAGTGAGGACCACAAATCAATCCAGAGGTGACCCAGGGACATGGCAAGGATCTGCCTGGTGTGGGCCACAGCACCTTTCCGCCCTGTCGCCCCCCGCCCCCGCCCAGGCACCCCCTCTTGGCTGACCTTACCTTCTTTGGGCGGTCGCTTGGCCTCCCTCGTAAGATTGCAGACCTGGGTGGTTTGCAGCTCTTGGGTCAGGCAGCCCTCAGTCTGCTCATTCAGGGGCAACACCACGTTATTTAACAAAACCAGAGCCTGGTCGTCGAGCCCCCACTCTCCCAAGTGCTGAGGGCAGGTGCACTTTGTATACATGATCCCGCAGGACTCCGTTCTCCCATTTTCTGACTTTAAGCAGCTCTCCAACCAAGTGCATAACACATGACAACCAAACTGGCTCGGGCTCACCTTGTTCAACACCAAAAATTCAAAAAACGATTTCTGATCTTCTTCCCCTTTTTTCTGTAATCCTGGGAAATCGGTTGGAAAGACCCGACGTATTTGAATAAAATTTTTGTCATACTGTAGAAAAACGAAAGCATTCTTGGATTCGCAGAGTTGCATTATAGAATGATTCTTTCTTAAAAGATCCTTGATTTTTTCATGGGAAAAATGATCAAACTGATAAGCCAGGAGGGAAAAGTTAGAGCAGCTAAGGTCCTTTTTGGAAAATTTCAGGTAAATGCTATATTTGGTTGGATCTGGATTTTCCAGCGTCCAAGTGCAGTTTGTAAAGTTTTTGGGAAACATTTCACTTACAGAATACGATCCATAAATGACTCCCTTCACCAAAGTTGAACACCAGAAGTCTTGGGCAGCATTAAATCCAAACATAACCAGGAGATAGGTGGAAAATATATAAATCAGCAGGTTACGAACAGCCTTCATCCTATGTCATTTGGCCTGTAAAAATGGCAATGAAAACGTAAAATGCAAGTAAGAGTCTACGCACATTGATAAAAAGAAACTCCTTCCAATATTACAGCCAGCTGTTTTCAAGATTTCAGTAAAAAAGCGTTTTTGAAAAAGGGCAGGTAATTTTTTTATAATGCCATAAAACTATCTGTTGCTGTGTGAACAGCGCCCTCACGTGGTCCTTCGCAATGGCCAAATTCTCTACATTCAATTTAAAAATAATATTCAATAGATTACTAATAGGAATGCTCTTATCTACCAACATTTCCTTCAAGTGCATTATGATTCTATTGAAAGAAGAGGAAAACTCTGCTTTTTAAATATAACAACCTAAATTTTAATTTCTGAGATATTGTTAAGTAACCCAGACAAACCTTTTCTCCCCCTCAGCTCTCTGCCTGCAGTAAACAACATCACACAAAATCTGATAATCTGGGAACAGCTGTCGTCATATTATTTCTTTTCTTTTAAATGTGAAAAGCACGTATGACAAATGATACCTCAATTTTAAAAGCACAAATGATAATTGGTTGCAGCTGAAACACCATCGCCCAAATGCTCCTACTTGTCTTTGCAGGGGCCACTATGTGAACTGATGGGAAATTCCTATGCAAAACTACAGGCATTCATGTAGATTAATAGAATTTGTAAACCATCATCCGAGAAAGGGCAGATACAGAAGGAAGACTTGCTTTCGGACATCATTATTGAGAACCACGATTTAAGGCAGTTATTTCAATGTGACATGCCTCCTGGGATACATAAAGTAGACCATTGTATTAGTATCTGTTTCCAAAGGCGGTACTAGTGAATAATCCCAGAACCACAGGAACTGATCTGGTTTCAGTCTTTTTTTTTTTTTTTTTTTTAATTAGGGTGATTTTACCTAGAGTTATCTACTGTAATTTAACATTTACACATGGTAGATATAAGAATTAGCATTGTCTCTTCTAGCAGATTTCAATTACTGAATTGTTGCTACCTCTCCAATATACAGCTCCAAAGCTCTTTTCTTTTCCCCCTCTATTTTTTAACTTGGCCTTACATAATACAGTAATTCTTGGTTATATTTACCTCTGTAAGTTGTTATCCAAAAGTAACTTGAATCTTTTTCAGCTTTAACCTTTAAGAAGTTATTTCTTAGAATAAATGACACTGCTTTTTTGCTTAGCCTTTGAGCTGAGAAAAGTGATGCCAAGTTAATTTTAAAAGTCTTTAGGCTGCAGTCTCTTCCACTGTTCTGTAAACAGAGACAGACATACAGACATATAGATAGTTAAGACTTTTCATGTCTTTGCCTGGGTCCTCTCTGAACCAAAGGATAAAACCCTCTTCCTCCCCGTTGCATAACACACACCAATGCATGCACACAAAATCCAGTTTTGAAGTCCCTGAAGACAGATCTGCAATCCCCAGATCATGATTCCAATTCTATGTCTTCATATAAGCAAAAACAACTCCAATTCTAAATCCCCATATAGCAGCAGTTTAAAATAACATCAGAATTGCTGGGACTATCAAAACAGTGTTCTCTGATTCAAACATACAGCTCAATGAATAATGCATTTTCTTCTTGAGAAAATTAAGCCAAAGAGGATGTAAAGGTTAAAAAACAGGGAAAGTTATGGGAAATTCTAGAAATAATCCCCCCTTTTTCCCCCTGCTGTAGCACTTTGCAGGCAATGCAGGTCTGCGCAGTGTTCTTCAGGATAGAGTGTAGGCGTTGAGCCCAATGTGACAGTGAGTGTCTAAATTAGGAATTCCATCCATGAAAGGGGGCTTCATTTTATAATCACTAACTCAAAAAGAGGTCGTATTTCTTTTCCTAATGAAACCCGGTACTTTTGCTTCCATCTATTTGACAGTGCATGTCTGCATTGCTGTGCCCATCAAGGATGAGAAACAGTGGATAAAAGGCTCTGATTTCATTCTTCGAGCCTGCTCAAGAAAGCCCCCTCAATATAACGCTCTTTATTTCGCTCACTGGTATACTCCTTCGCGTACGGAGTCTTCTTTTATTCTACATAACCACAAATGGATCGCCGAACTCTGTTACCCCCACCACCACCCCCATCCCCCGCCAGTCCCCGACTGCAGGGCCACTTCCAACAATTACATCTTTCTCTTTAAGAAAGAAAGAACCGGGTTGCGGGTGTGTAAGGGGCCCGGCCTCCGAGGATTCAAGGATGTGCCATTTATTTATTTATTTGTCTCCTGCTGAGAGGCAAACTGGCGTTTAGTTTAGCTCCCCTCAAAACTGATTTTCTGGGTGACACTTTAGTTTAGTCGAACATAGACGGCGCCATCACTCCACTGATTTTTTTTTCTTTTTCCCCCAATAGAAGACCCACGGCCTCCCCTTATCTTAACTTCCTTTTAACCTAACATTTCCCCCCACAAAATGACCCTGATCACACGCAACCTCCAGATGTTCCAGGTCTCTCAGCCTATCCCTCCTGACCGAGCACATCTCTGGAAAATGAGACTTGCCCAACTTTTCAACTGCGGCGTTTAAGTCAATGGAGACCGTCAGGTCTGCTCGCAGCCCCTCCATCCGCCAGCAACAGCCTTGCCTTTCCCGATCCTTCCTCCGCAACACCCCCTCCCCGGGGGGAAAGCTGGTGGCTAGCGACCCTGGCGGAGGGAAGGTGACCCCCGGACCCCAGTCCTTACCTTCCTCTCGGAACGCTCGGGGCGCCTAAGGCAGCAGCGCAGGCACGCGTCCCAGCAACAACGACGGAGAGACGCCCCTTCGGTCCCGAGCCCCGGAGCCCATCTTTCCCCGACTGAGCTTAGAAAATCAGGATGGATTTTTTTTTTTTTAACGCGCACATAAGAGAAGTAAAAGAACGCGGGGATCGGGGGTGGGGGGAGAGAGAATCAAAGAGGGGAGGGCTGGAGGAATAAAAGCCCCCCAGGAACCCGGAGCCTACGCCGTAGCCAAGTGAATCCAACCTCCCACCGAGGCGCCGGCGGGAGCGGGGAGAGCCCCCCGAAGACAGACGCTAAGGAATTAAAAAAAAAAAAAAGGAAGTGGCTTCATAGCCACTGGAGCTGTTTTTCCAGACCTGCCCCCCCCTCCCCCCGCCCCCAGCAAAGCAATCGGCCAGGAAGCGCGCCGAGCAGAGGCGGCGGCGCGGCCGATGCGCCGGGGCGGCGGGTTCACTCCGCGGGCGCCCGCGGCCGCCTCGGGAGGCTGGGGCTCCTGCCTTCCCCTCTTCCCGTTCTCCTCCCGCCCCTCCGTCTCCCCCCGCCCCCCAGCCCGCAGGTACTGATAAGAGGAGCGGGGTAGGAAAAAAAAGAGCCTTGGCTGGGGATGCTGGTGATGTCGGAGAGCCGTGTGAATGCCCGGCGAGGAGGGAGGCGAGAGGGGAGCCAGATAGTAAAGCTCTGTGTCGGGCGTGCGCGCGCGACGCTCGCTCTCCCGGGCGCGCGGCGGCCGGAGCGCGCGGCCCCCCAGGCGCGCGGCGGGCCCCGCGTGTGCTCGGCGGCGACGGAAAGAGCGCGCGCCGCCCCCCGGGGCGCGCGCCGGGCCCCCGCGTGTGCTCGGCGGCGCGCGCGTGCCGCGCGGTGCACCCAGAGGCGGCCCGGGGCCGGCACGGAGCTCCTCCTGGCGGGGCGCGGGCGGCGGGAGGGTCGCGCGCGGGGGGACGGAGGGCGGCGCGCCAACCTCCGGGCCGCGGTGCCCCTCACGTCACCGCTGCTTCCAGCCCGCACATCCCGGGAGCGCGGCTGTCTGCGCCTGGGAGGTCTGTGCACCTGCAGTTCCCAGCGCCGCGGCCGGCGGGGACTGATCGCCCTAGGGAGGCCAGGCCCGGGCTGCGGAGCGCGGGAAGGCGACCCCCGGGGCTGGGGCGAAACTGCCGCACTAGGTCGCCTTTCTCTCTCTCTGTCTCTCTCTTTTTTTTTTTCCCAGCGCCGACCTGTCGCAGCTTTTCCTTTCCGCACCTGGACTCGGAGGGATGGATCTCCCACCGCGGAGGGGGCAGGTCTCGCCCCCTGCAAACGGCGCGCGTACCCGGGAGGAACAATACTAGTTTGTGGTTTTTTTTTTTTTCCTCTGCGAGTCTGCAATTAACGTCTTACTCGTTCTGGCTGATACGGCGACCGAGGTTGGGCGTCTGCTTTGCTTTCTTCATGGCGATGGGATCGTGCCTATGGGGTCGAAACTTTTGTTTTCTTAATGCATCCAGTTCTTTTTCGAGTTTCCCTAGTAACAGTTTGGGCACGGGGGTGACAAGGAGGAAAGGACTGGAGGAGGAGAAGCGACCAGATTCTCGATTTAGCAGGAAAAGAGGGGTAAATGTCTGCCACTCCCCACCTTGGTGTTCTTGCCTCCTGGACAGTTGGCTGACAAGTATTTGATGAACTAGCTTCCAGTAAGTGCAGCAAAAGGTTATTTGCCGACCGGGTATGCCTCTGCTTGTAAAACGCGATTGGTACTTTGCAAAACAAGTGATAAAATAGTGCGTTGATGGAAGAGACCATGCTGGGGTATTCATACAACGTGTGGAGTCTTCCTCTGGGTGAGTTGCTTGAGCGGCAGGTGAAGTTGAATAAAACACATTTCCATCATGTTCTCTCCTTACTTCTTCTGCATTTTTTTTCTTCCTCATGTTGTTCCTCACTCCTGGGTCGATTGGATAGCCGGGAACATCATTTTAAAAGAGAATTGTAGTGAAAACAGGAAGGTGTCCACGATCTGTTCACAGGAGTTGTCTGAAATGTTAAAACTGGTCCTTTACTGCTTCATACATATTAATAGGGTGACCCTCTTTAAGGCTTTTTCTTTGGGGACAAATGTTCAGAATAACACTCTGTAAGGGAAACAGTTAATCATTCCCCATCCAGCCGACTTTAACCGTGTTCCAGGAAAATTCACTGCTGAGAGCTGCCTGGGTGGCGTTTTGGTTTTGTGTCGTTTTGGGTTCGTTTCAATATTTTTTATTCATTTAAGAGACTGTGAAAGGAAAATAAGGTTATGTCCGGGGCGTAATCCAAAACATTGTGTTTTCAGCAAACACATTTTTTTAAATAATAATAAAAAAATTAACAATACAAAGAAGCAGCACACATTTCATTTATTTCAACTTCCACAGAGATTGTGATTATGATACTTGCAAGACATTTCGGTCAATTCTGTGATTTTGCCAGAAACGAAAAATAAAGAGACTAATGGCATGCAAAATAAATGGAGAAAAGGAGAATGTTGCGTATGATTTGTACATAAAAAGGAACCAATCTGAGGTTTAAATATACTTCTACTTTGCAACTAGAGGTTTCTCACATTATTTTGAATGGTGATTTAGTCGTTTCTTTCAAAATCTTATGGGTCTCACGACAGTGACATGAGAATAACAGCCAAAAGAAACAATTTAAAAAGCCTTCATCCTGAAGGGAAAGGAGCACTCCCTCCCAGGGTCATTTATATTCCAGAGCAATGCTGGGCTGGGTTAGGGAGAAAGCCACCCTTAATAAAGCACTTCACCCTTCACACCGTCTCCCATAACCTTCATAAATTGCAGGCTACAGAGCCGGCCTGATGATCATCCTGCTGAGGTATATTTATAGCAGATGATTTGTGGATGATAAATATGCCAAGCAAGTGGCGGGCCCCAGTAACCCTAGGCTGGTCTGATTTGCTCAGGGAGTCAGAATCAAGACTCACCAAAAGACCGGTACGAGGAGAAATCTGGTCTCTGACCCCTGACAACAGCACAGTCCCAAGAGAACCCAAGGGAGAACCACCCTGCTCCCGTCTGCAGAGTTCCACCAGGGACGGCACTGCTGATACACAGACTCCGCTCCCCACCCCAAAAAAGGAGTGCAGCAGTTGAGACTCTCTGTCCTGTCTCTCTCTTGGGATTGGACTATTTCATACTTTAATGCAATTTAAATTCACTATTTCAAAGAATAATCATCAGCCTTCCTGTGGCCTTTCATAAGAGACACAGTTTCAGTCCCTGGATTGGGAAGATCCCCTGGAGAAGGAAATGGCAACCCACTCCAGTATTCTCGCCTGTCAAATTCCATGGACAGAGGAGCCTAGTGGGCTACAGTCCATGCATGGGGTCACAGAGTCAGACATGACTGAACAAGCACTCATGGTACTCTTGCCTCTAAACTGCCAGATTAATGTATAAAGTAATTTTCATTTAAGTAACCCAGATAACCACAATGATGTGGACTTTCACCTAAACCCAGACATTCTAGAGTGTGAAGTCAAGTGGGCTTAGGAAGAATTACTATGAACACAGGATTGTTGGTATCTAAAGCCTAGCTTGAAGGATTTTGAGCATTATATTGATAACATGTGAAATGACTGCGATTGTACAGCAGTATGAACATTCTTTGACATTGCTGTTCTTTGGGATTGGAATGAAAACTGACCTTTTCCCGTCCTTGGCCACTGCTGAGTCCTTCAAATTTGCTGACATCATATTTAGGATTTGAAATAGCTCAGCTGGAATTCCATCACCTCCACTAGCTTTGTTCATAGTAATGCTTTCTAAGCCCACTTGACTTCACTCCAGGATGTCAAACTCTAGGTGAATGACCATACCGTTATGGTTATTTGGGTCATTAAGACCTTTTTTGTATAGTTCTTTGGTGTATTCTTGCCATCTCTTCTTAATCTCTTCCTCCTCTGTTTTGACCATACCATTTCTATCCTTTGTTTTGCTCATCCTTGCATGAAGTTTTCCCTTAGTATTTCCAATTTTCTTGAAAAGATCTCTAGTCTTTTCCATACTATTATTTTCCTCTATTTCTTTGCATTTTTCATTTAAGAAAGCCTTTAAAAAATTATTTATTTTAATTACTAATTAAAGGCTAATTACTTTACAATATTGTGATGGTTTTTGTCATACATCATCATGAATCAGCCATGGGTGTACATGTGTCCCCTACCCTGAACCTCGTCCCTCCTCCTCCCCACCCCATCCCTCTGGGTTATCCCAGAGCACCAGCTTTGGGTGCCCTGCTTCATGCTTTGAACTTGCACTGATCATCTGTTTTACATATGGTGATATACGTGTTTCAGTGTTATTCTCTCATATCATCCCACCCTCACTTTCTCCCACAGAGTGCAAAGAATGTGTTCTTTACATCTGTATTTTTTTTTTTTTTGCTGTCTTGCATATAGGGTCATCAATGCCATCTTTCTAACTTCCACATATATGCATTAATATACTGTATTGTTGTTTCTCTTTTTGGCTTGCTTCACTCTGTATGATAGGCTCCAGTTCCATCTGCCTCATTAAAACTGACTTAAATGTATTCTTTTTTATAGCTGAGTAATACTCCACTGTGTATCTATACCACAACTTCCTTATCCGTTCATCTACCAGTGGACATCTAGGTTGCTTCCATATCCTGGCTATTATAAACAGTGCTATGATGAACATTGCGGTACACATATCTCTTTCAATTCTGGTTTCTTCAGTGTATATGCCCAGCAGTGGGATTGCTGTGTCCTATCGCAGTTCTATTTCCAGTTTTTAAAGGAATCTCCACACTGTTCTCCATAGTGGCTGTACTAGTTTGCATTCTCACCAACAGTGTAAGAGGGTTCCCTTTTCTCTTTACCCTCTCCAGCATTTATTGTTTGTAGACTTTTTGATGGCAGCCATTCTGACCAGCATGAGATGATACCTCATTGTGGTTTTGGTTTGCATTTCTCTGATAATGAGTGATGTTGAGCATCTTTTCATGTGTTTGTTAGCCATCTGTATGTCTTCTTTGGAGAAATGTCTGTTTAGTTCTTTGGCCCATTTTTTGATTGGGTCATTTATATTTCTGGAATTGAGCTGCAGGAGCTGCTTATATATTTTTGAGATTAATTCTTTGTCAGTTGCTTCTTTTGCTATTATTTTCTCCCATTCTGAAGGCTGTCTTTTCACCTTTCTTATAGTTTCCTTCATTGTGCAAAAGATTTTAAGTTTAATTAGGTCCGATTTGTTTATTTTTGCTTTTATTTCCATTACTCTGGGGGATGAGTCATAGAGAATCCTGCTGTGATTTATGTCAGAGAGTGTTTTGCCCTTGTTTTCCTCTAGGAGTTTTATAATGTTCCATTTAGATCTTTAATCCATTTTGAGTTTATTTTTGTGTATGGTGTTAGAAAGTGTTCTAGTTTCATTCTTTTACAAGTGGTTGACCAGTTTTCCCAGCACTTGTTAAAGAGATTGTCTTTTCTCCATTGTATATTCTTGCCTCCTTTGTCAAAGATAAGGTGTCCATAGGTGTGTGGATTTATCTCTGGGCTTTCTATTTTGTTCCATTGATCCATTTTTCTGTCTTTGTGCCAGCACCATACTGTCTTGATGACTGTAGCTTTGTAGAATAGTCTGAAGTCCAGCAGGTTGATTCCTCAAGTTGCATTCTTCTTTCTGAAGATTACTTTGGCTATTTGAGGTTTTTTGTATTTCCATACAAACTGTGAAATTATTTGTTCTAGTTCTCCGAAAAATACTGTTGGTAGCTTGATAGGGATTACATTGAATCTATAGAGTGCTTTGGGTAGAATACTCATTTTCACTATACTGATTCTTCCAATCCATGAACATGGTATATTTCTCCATCTATTTGTGTCATCTTTGATTTCTTTCATCAGTGTTTTATAGTTTTCTGTATGTACCATAGCTTTCTTATCCATTTGTTTGCTGATGGGCATCTAGATTGCTTCCATGTCCTGGCTATTGTAAACAGTGCTATGATAAACATTGGGTACACATGCCTCTTTCAATTCTGGTTTCCTCGGTGTGTATACCTAGCAGTGGGATTGTTGGGTCATATGGCAGTTCTATATCCAATTTTTGAAGGAATCTCCACACTGTTCTTCATAGTGGCTATACACACTACATACCCTCTCCAGCATTTATTATTTGTAGACTTTTTGATAGCAGCCATTCTGACTGGCGTAAAATGGCACCTCATGGTACCCCAATGTTCATCACAGCACTGTTTATAATAACCAGGACATGGAAGCAACTTAGATGCCCATCGGCAGATGGATTAATAAGAAAGCTGTGGTACATATACACAATGCATTGTTAGTCAACTATTAAAAATAATGTATTTGAATCAGTTCTAATGAGGTGGATGAAAACTGGAGCCTATTATACAGAGTGAAATAAGTCAGAAAGAAAAACACCAAAACAGTATACTAACACATATATATGGAATTTAGAGAGATGGTAATGATGACCCTATATGTGAGACAGCAAAAGTGGCACAGATGTAAAGAACAGTCTTTTGGACTTTGTGGGAGAAGGTGAGGGTGGGATGATTTGAGAGGGTAGCTTTGAAACGTGTATATTATCATATGTGAAATGAATCACCAGTCCAGGTTCGATGCATGAGACAGGGTGCCCAGGGCTGGTACACTGGGATGACCCTGAGGTATGGGATGGGGAAGGAGGTGGGAGGGGGGTTCTGGATAGGGAACACATGTGCGCCCGTGGCTGATTTATGTCAATGTATGGCAAAAACCACTACAATATTGTAAAGTAATTAGCCTTCAATTAAAATATGTAAATTAATTTATTTTAAAAAAGACACCAAATATTTGCTGTTTCCATTTGTAAAGTTTGGGGATAGCTTGTTATGTAACAATAGATAACTGATGTATAACCCTATAGATTCCATACCCATTACTATAGTAATTTATTTAAAACCTTCAGCTCTTGCTTATATTTTCCTGGCTGAATGTACTATAAAACTGCCTTCCTGAGCCAGCATCCATGCAGCAGAACATTGGTGAAGAAATCCACACCCTTGGGCACCCTAATGTCCCTGTATATTAACTAGGTTCACATGGCCTCACCCCATGGGCTGTTACTCTGTCATAACTTAAGACTTGTAAGCTGACTTGCCCATTACACCCCCATAAGAATATTTTGCCTTGTCAATAAAGGTCCGTCTAGTCAAGGCTATGGTTTTTCCTGTGGTCATGTATGGATGTGAGAGTTGGACTATAAAGAAAGCTGAGCACTGAAGAACTGACTCTTTTGAACTGTGGTGTTGGAAAAGACTCTTGAGAGTCCCTTGGACTGCAAGGAGATCCAACCAGTCCATCCTAAAGGAAATCAGTCCTGGGTGTTCATTGGAAGGCCTGATGTTGAAGCTGAAACTCCAATATTTTGGCCACCTCATATGAAGAGCTGACTCATTTGGAAAGATCCTGATGCTGGGAAAGATTGAGGGCAGGAGAAGAAGGGGATGACAGAGGATGAGATGGGGGATGACAGAGGATGAGATGGTTGGCTGGCATCACCGACTCAGTGGACATGGGTTTGGGTGGACTCCTTGAGTTGGTGATGGACAGGGAAGACTGGTGTGCTGTGGTTCATGGGCCCACAAAAAGTCGGACATGACTGAGTGACTGAAATGAACTGAACTGATGAATATTTTGTAATTTTTACTTGATCTCTAAAACATAAAACTTCAGTTCAATACATCAACTTTGATAACTTTCTGCATTCTTCATTGATAAAGAGATGTGGTTGGATGGGAGCTCCCTCATCTTACAGAGCATATGAATTTTGAGGGGAAATTATTTAACCCATGCATGCGTGCATGCTCAGTCACTCAGTTGTGTCAGACTCTGTGTAACTGCATGGACAGAGGAGCCTGACAGGCTACAGTCCATGCAATTTTCCAGGTAAGAATACTGGAGTCAGTTGCCATTCCACTCCAGGGAATTTTCCTGATACAGGATTGAAGTTGTGTCTCCTCCATTGGCAGGCAGATTCTTTACCTTGGGCCATCTGGGAAGTCTATATTCAACCCATAAAACATTTCAAAGGCATGTATCTCAAATCTAACTAATTCTGCTTTCACTTACATTTTTATTTTCCAAAGCATGTCGTTTTTACTCAATTGACTGTAGTAAGCTTCTACCTGGTATCAAATATTCTTCATAATCCACTTTCAATCAATTATGCTCAAGGCAAAATGTGTTCTTTTAAAACATAATTTAAAATAGTCTTTTTGTTTAAGCCCTAGTTGCTTTCCATCGTACATATATTAAATAAGTCCAAACCCTTAATCACAGCCTACAGGCCTCACACCATGTGACTCCTGTTTCCCTTTCATCCTGCTTACTTATGCTGCCCACACTACTAAATCTTTCAGTGTCTCAAAGACACCAAGCTTTTCCATTCCTTATAGCCTCCCCGCATAAGGAATGGACTTCCCGTCCCTTGATGTGTGACAAAATTTTATTGGCCTGTCCTATTCTCATCCTTCAGGTTTCATCTGAAAATCGTCTCTTTAGAGAAGCTTTTTTTTTTTTTTTAACCACCCAATCTATGGTTTCTTACTTTATATTCTTTCCAAGATACTTATTTGTCTGTTTCTTAGTATTTGCTAATTTAGGCAGAATGCCAAAGAATTGATGCCTTCAAACTGTGGTGCTGGAAAGTCCTTTGGACATCAAGGAGATCAAACCAGTCAATCTTAAGGGAGATCACCCTGAATATTCACTGGAAGGACTGATGTTGAAGCTGAAGCTTCAGTATTTTTGTCATCTGATGCGAACAGATGACTCATTGGAAAAGTTCCTGATGCTGGGAAAGATTGAGGTGAAGGAGAAGAGGGTGTCAGAGGATGAGATGGCTGGATGGTATCACCAATGCAATAAACATGAACTTGGGCAAACTCTGGGAGATGGTCAGGGAGAGGGTAGCCTGGCGTGCTGCAGTCCATGGGGTCACAAAGAGTCAGACACCACTGGGTGACTGAATAACAACAACAATTTTTAATTATTTAATTGTTCTTTGATTTTTTAGTAGCCTACAAGCTCTGTGATTGTATACTCTTACCTAACACAGCACAAGGCACAAAATAAGTGATTGCTGCTGCTGCTGCTGCTAAGTCGCTTCAGTCATGTCCGACTCTGTGTGACTCCATAGACGGCAGCCCACCAGGCTCCCCTGTCCCTGGGATTCTCCAGGCAAGAACACTGGAGTGGGTTGCCATTTCCTTCTCCAATGCATGAAAGTGAAAAGTGAAAGTGAAGTCACTGAGTCATGTCCAACTCTCAGTGACCCCATG
This sequence comes from Ovis canadensis, assembly GCF_042477335.2. NCBI lineage: Eukaryota > Metazoa > Chordata > Mammalia > Artiodactyla > Bovidae > Ovis > Ovis canadensis. The sequence goes on from NC_091253.1 coordinate 16,121,422, forward strand.
GACTGCAGCCTACCAGGCTCCTCCGTTCATGGGATTGCTAGATACAGTGAATTCCCTACATATGATCCTTTGAACTTTCAAAGATAAGAGCATGCCTTCTCATGTCAGGTCACATAAGTGAATCCACATGGCTGGTGTATATTGTCATGTATTGACAATACACCTGTGATTTTGTGTATTTTACTGTATAGTACTACATAAAGTACAGTAGTATAGCATCTTTAATTCGTGCCCAGAATGTCTGAAAGCAGGTGTAAAAGCAGTGGTGATGTACTTGGTACTGCTAAGAACTGCCAAGTGATAACAATGAAAAAAAAGTGAAAATAATAGAGTGGAGTGAGGCAAAAAAGATGGTAGCTGTCACTCCTCCTTATAACATGAATTGTTCAGTGATTCTAAAAAACAAGGACAAGATTATGGAACATATGAAGCTTGTTGCACTAAGGATGTCAGCAATAATATTGAAAAAGTGTGGAAAAGTGATGGAGGCGGTGGAGAAGCTTCTCCGTGTGCGGGTGCAGGATCAGTGTCAGCACTGAGTCTCACTCAGCTGAATGACGATTCAAGAGAAAGCCGAAAAACTTTACAAAAATGCGAAGAAGAAACAGCAAAGAATCAGAGGGCTCATCTTTTAGTGCCAGCTGTGGCTGGTTTCATCTGTTCAAGCCTAGAGCCAACCTTCACAATGTAAAAGTCAGGGGTGAGGAATCGAGTGTGGATTTGGCAGTTGCCTGAGAATTTCCCGAACTGCTTCAAGAAATTATTGATGAAGGTGGATATTTACCTGAGCAGGTTTTTAGTATAGATGAGATAGGACCAAATGGGAAGGGGAGAGGTTAATGCCAGGCTATAAAGCAGCAAACAGTAGGCTAAATCTGTTGTTTGGTGGCGATGCTTACAGTGATATGAAGCTGAAATCTCACTTAGTTTAATGAGTGGCAAGGTGGTGAATGCAGCTTCGGGAGCTGCAGAGGAATTTCCTGAAATGCTTCCTGAAATTATTAATGAAGGCACATATATACATGAGTGAGCGTTTAATGTGGATGAGGCAGGACTGTACTGAAAGAGAATGCCAGACCAAAGTTATATCAAGAAGGAAGAAAAGTTGAGGCCAGGCTAGAAGCAGCAAAGGATAAGCTAACTCCTTCACTTGGTGGCAATGCTTCCGTGATGTGAAGCCGAAGCCTCTCTTAGTTTATCATGCAGAGAACCCAAGAGCCCTTAAAACATAGCCAAGGGCTCTCTTCCTGTTGTGTGTAAGTGTAACCCCAAAGTCAAGTTTACACAGGCCATTTTCCAGGACTTGTTTTTCCAGCACTTTATCCTGGAGGTAGAGAAATATTTCTTGAGGAATGACATCCCATTCAACATTATTTTGTTGCTTAACAATGCTACAGGCCACCCTCCATTCATGGACAATTTTCATCCCAATATCAGAGTAGTATATCTGCCACCGAATACTACGTTATTCATCCAACCTATGGACCGGGGAGTTACAGCGACTTTCAAGAAATACTATTTGCATCACACTCTTTGTCAGGCAGTAAAGGTGAGTGACAAATCAAGAACAGCATTGTGATAATTTTGGAAAAACTATAAAGGTCATAAAAAAATTGCTTGGTGTGAGGATATGGCCATCACCATGAATGGGGTTTGGAAGAAACTCTGCCCGCAGGTTATTCATGATTTTCCTGGATCTGAGAAAGTGGGTGAGGAGTCCAAAGAGGTCTTCAGCAACTCAGTGAGCCTCAGTGAGAAGTTACAGTCAGCCTCAGCAACAGCTGCAAGAGGACGACTTCGTTGAACTCCTTGCTGTGCACACAAGGAGCTTACTGATGAAGACCCCATGAAATTGGAGGCCCAGAGAAAGGATGAAGAGGGACAGGGGGAAGAAGAGGTGACTGAAGAGATTCAGGATGCAGGAAATGGCAAGGGCATTTTCTTTATTTGATGGGGTATTGTTAGTTTTTGAGGCACAGGGTCAGAACACAGAACAGTACAGAAAGGTTGCACCAGCCATTCAGAATGCAATCCAGGCCTACCGTGTTATCTATGATAAGAGAAAAGGAGCTACAATCCAGGCATTACTGGATCATTCTCTCTCTCTCTCTCTCTCTCTCTCTCTCTCTCTCTCTTTTTTTCCCCAAGAGAGTCGATAGAATTGAATCCAGCAAGGAACCAGAACCTGTGCCATCAACCTCAGGTGTGAGTGAATTTGCAGTTTGCTCTCCGTCTTCTAGTGCTGAGGATATTTCAGCTCCAATACCTTCCTTCTCTCCCTCCTCCAGTCAGTATCTCTTCTTGCCTGTTCACTGGATGCCAGTCCCTGTATGCCAGCTGTTATACTGTACTACTGTACTTTTCAAGGTACTGTACTGTCAAAAACACTTTCCTTATTTTTTGTTCTTGCTTTTATGTGTTATTTGTGGGAAAAGTATTGTAAACCTACTATAGTACGATGCTATATAGCCAATTGTGTTAGTTGGGTACCTAGGCTAACTTTGTTGGACTTATAAATAGATTGGACTTACTAACATGCTCTCAGAATGAAAATTGTTCATATGTAGGGGGCTTACTTTATTAAGTGAATGAGTTGGTTGGAATTTGCAACATGATAAACCCCATAGGTTGATATTAGCTGCGCCCACTTGAGTACTTTCTGTTTTAATAGCTGTGCAGCTCATATATGTGTCACCGCTCAGCTAGAGTTCTCTCTTCTCTGGACTTTATTTCTTGCAGTCGCTTCTCATGTGCCTTGTCTCCAGACTCTCCATCTATATGGCAGCTTTCAGTTGACTTTATTTCAGTTTGCCACATTTCTTGGATGCCCTGATTTTTAAAATTGCTCCATACTTTAACTTTCCCATGTATAGTAAGGCTGTTTATTCAGTTTAAATGAATAAACATTTACTGAGCATCTACTTAACCAACCTCTATAGTTGCAGGATGAATAATATTTCATGATCTACCATTTACAGAGAAGAAGGCTTTAAAGATCCTGAAACAAATCAATCATTGATCTATTTAACACATAATCACTAAGCAGATACTCCCCTTAAGGCATGTTGTAACATGTTGGGGAGTCAGAGGTGGTAAGAGTCCCGCCATTGCTATGATTGTCTCTGTTGGTAGAGGTAACCAGTGAATAACTAGCCACACTTAATTATATGTTGAAAATGTATTGAATGTCTCAGAAGACAAAGAAAGCACCTTCTGAAAAGTGAGGAGCACATGTGGTGGGGGAGGAGGGCATACAACCAGGTATGGGCGAGCAGATAATAGTTTTCTGAGGAAGTGGCAGTTAATCAGAGATCTGAAGGACAGTGAGAGGTGACTAGTCATCTTCGCCAAGAGGAACAGAAGGTTCAAATACACTGAGGTGGGTGGGAGCAGAACAGGTTCAGAAAAAGAAAATAACAGTGTGGAGAGTGAAAAACAACAAAGAAAGCTGTCATGGCAGTTGATGCTGTTGATAGAGATGAGAGTAAAAATCAGTAGGTGTTTATCTGATAGCAATATTGATTGAAGAATTGTAAATAGAGAAGTCATTCGTGTTAACATTTTTAATAGCTCATTCTCACCTCAACTTGAGCAGTTTGAGGAGGGTAAGAATGGACATGAGGAATCAACTTAGGAGGCTACTTCGTGACAATGGTGGCTTGAGTGAAGATGGAGAGAAGGAAACGTATCCAAGAGACATTTGGAGGTAAAATCAATAAATTTGTCAATGATTATATGCAGCAAGAATGATGATTAAGATAAGGGCAAATTTGCATACCGCTGGTTCATATTCAGTGACAGTTTGATCGATGCATTTGTGTTTGTTTTTATTTATACAATTGAGTATTTCATCCTATGTGTGTGTCTGCACGTTTCTATGAGAAGAGAAGGCAGGGGGCCCCACATGTGGTTTAATAACAGTCACTTCTTTTCCTCATAAAGACAGTCTGAGGAGGGCTCGGCCGGTGGGAAGTCTTTCCTCTGGGCCTTGCAGTGCCCACTGGGATGGACCGTTGGCCGATATTGAGATACGCTGCTTCCATGATGGTGCGCTCGGTAACTGGCGTTTGGTGTTGGCTGGAGATTGGGGCTCAGCAGGAGCCATTGGCAGAAGGTGTAAGTGCCTCTTCGCATTGGCACCGTCAAGGCTGCTCGGTCTTCCAGGTAGCATTGCAGCTGAGACAGGAAAAGAAAACTGCCAGGATCTCAATGCCTATATCCGAAAACATCACATCCAACATTATTCTACTAGTCAAAACAGTCACTAAGCCTGCCCGGATTCAAGGTGCCTGTGGAACTGGTACCGGGGATGGTTAAGAGGAATGTCTTGGCTTAATCACCTCTCAGTGGAAGGAGTGTTAAAGGATATGTGATACGTGGTGCCCACTCTGTTTATTGACATCTTGTTGATGGATAATATCATTCAACACTGTTCCACACTCAATGATGTCTGTACGTCTGATGTGCTTATCAAGTCAGCGGACTGTGTTAAATTGATCAAGTTCAAATAGAGTGTCCAATAAGATACCACTAGAAGCTTCTCCCCTTTGGAATGTAAATTTCTGGAAAGAAGGGATATTGTCTTATGATTTGATGAGTATCACCTGATGATAGTTTGTTGGCTAGTCCACTAACTAGGGTTTTCCTGATGACTCAGTGGTAAAGAATCTGCCTGTCTACACAGGAGACTAGGGTTTGATCCCTGGATGGGGAAGATCCCCTGGAGAAGGAAATGGCAACCCACTCCAGAAATCTTGCCTGGGAAGTTCCATGGACAGAAGAGACTGGTGGGCTACAGTCCATGGGATTGTAAAAGAGTCAGACACAGTTTAGTGACCAAAAACCACCACCACCCAACTAACTGACATTCTTTTAGTTGTTATAGAATGCTTTTTAACCAAACAACCCATGCTTATCTTTCCTTTCTCCAAGAATATGCCAGATTATGCCAAAAATCTTGTAATCACAAGCATAGGCATTATTCTAATGACATTCCTCTCCTGTAACATCCTAATAAGTAACCATTAGATTAACAATATTGTTTCTAAGTATATCCAGGTTGGTTCCTATTTGTCATCATTTTATTTTCTATACAAACCACCTATTCAATAATTTATTCCATAATTTTTCCAGGGATCAAAATTGAATTTGTTAAACTATGATTTCTAGGAATTAGTTCTTTTTCCCTTTTAAGAGTCAATATGTACCATTTAAAGATGTATTCTTCCTGTGCCTATTTTTACTTTCCTGTTAGGTACAGTTCAGTCTCTCAGTCATGTGCAACTCTTTGCGACCCTGTGGACTGCAGCAAGCCAGGCTTCCCTGTCCATCACCAAATTCTGGAGCTTGTTCAAACTCATGTCCATTCAGTCGATGATGCCATCCAACCATCTCATCCTCTGTCATCCCCTTCTCTTCCTGCCTTCAATCTTTCCCAATGTCAGGGTCTTTTCCAGTGAGTCAGTTCTTCTCATCAGGTGGCCAAAGTATTGGAGTTTCAGCTTCAACATCAGTCCTTCCAATGAACACCCAGGACTGATCTCCTTTAGGATGGACTGGTTGGATCTCCTTGCAGTCCAAGGGACTCTCATGAGTCTTTTCCAACACCACAGTTCAAAAGCATCAATTCTTTGCTGCTCAGCTTTCTTTATAGACAAACTCTCACATCCATACATGACTACTGGGAAAACCATAGCTTTGACTAGACGGACCTTTGTTGGCAAAGTAATGTCTCTACTTTTTAATATGCTGTCTAGTTTGGCAATAGCTTTTCTTCAGAGAAGCAAGTGTCATTTAATTTCATGGCTGTGGTCACCATCTGCAGTGATTTTGGAGCTCAAGAAAATAGTCTCTCACTGTTTCCATTGTTTCCCCATCTATTTGCCATGAAGATCTTTTTTGTATAATTCTTATGTGTATTCTTACAACCTCTTCTTAATATCTTCTGCTTCTGTTAGGTCCATACCATTTCTGTCCTTTATTGTGCCCATCTTTGCATGAAATGTTCCCTTGGTATCTCTAATTTTCTTGAAGAGATCTCCAGTCTTTCCCATTCTATTATTTTCCTCTATTTCTTTGCAATGATCACTGAGGAATACTTTCCAGGATTCTTCAAAAATCATTGAAAATGCTTTCATATGAACACTTATTCTTTCGTTATACTGTGATGCCATTTTTCGAGACTAGGACATTTGAATCAATACAAAGGATTTAAGGGTCCTTTGAATATTTTCTTGATTTTTTGAGTATCATTTCACTCAAATATTGTCATACCATACTTCCAGGGTGAAAGATCATTTTCTTTTTAGTGGGAGATAAAAGTCAAGGAAGAGATTTAATAATGCTGCTTTCCCTCTATCTCTATTATCATTAAGCATTCTGAGCTGTGAAGGCAGTATCTTCTTCAAACTTTTTATTATTACACATTTGAACATTTTGTTTCTTTTATCTTTCTTTATGTGGTCATCTTTTTCTCATCCTTACAAAATTTTAAGTTATTTGTCCTAGTGATGCAACTGACTATCTCCTTTAATTTTGGCCTTACTGAACCAGAGTTACATAGATTACCCCACTGGGGCCAATTTACTTTCTTAATACATTTTTCCTTTTCTCTTGAAGTATTGTCAATTTACAATATTGTGTTAGTTTCAGGTATACAGAGTAATGATTCATTTGTGCATATACATATATGTGTAATATCATTCCTTTTTAGATTCTTTTCCTTTATAGGTTATTACAAAACATTGAGTATCGTTTCCTGTGCTGTACACTAAGTCCTTTTTGGAATTTTCTTAATGCTTTAAAAACATTTTTCCTGGAAGATAAAATGATCTATTAAATATTTCAGTGTCTTTTGGAGAGAGATTTGTTTACTGAAACCTTTTGTGCATTACCTGCATTTTAATACTGTATAGAATTTGACAGTTCCAACTTACAGAGAATGCATTTCCTCACCTAGGCTGTTCTTTTATTTTGCTTTTGAAATTTAAGTCTCAGGCAAATCTGCCATTTCCATGTCAACACTGTCTCTCTATGATCTTAGTTGCTCTACTAAGGTAAAAATTGGTAAACAAACTCCTTCCAAAATTCTCTTTTCAAAAGCTACCTAACCTTAATTGATGCTTTCAGTGTCAACATCTGGAAGAATTTCTTTATATTCCAGAGTCTGCTCAGCAGTTTGTTTTCCAGATTGCAGGCAGGGCACCCAGGTGACATGTTAATCCTTAGAACACTAACTATAAAGGAATTATTCAGCAACTTAAAAAGACAAACAAAATACAAATATGGTATGAGTTATCTAAATGCATCTTCATATTTTCTTTTTAGGAAAGGGAATAAGACACACTATGGATTTTTAAAATCTTTTTTCTCTGTGCCTCTCTTGAATTACACTGAATTAGAACTGCTGCTACTGCTGCTGCTAAGTCACTTCAGTCTTGTCCGACTCTGTGCGACCCCATAGACAGCAGCCCACCAGGCTCCCCCGTCTCTGGGATTCTCCAGGCAAGAACACTGGAGTGGGTTGCCATTTCCTTCTCCAATGCATGAAAGTGAAAAGTGAAAGGGAAGTCGCTCAGTTGTGTCCCACCCTCAGCGAACCCATGGACTGCAGCCCACCAGGCTCCTCCATCCATGGGACTTTCCAGGCAAGAGTACTGGAGTGGGGTGCCATTGCCTTCTCCAAATTAGAACTAGTAAAACTCAACTTAAACTTCCAAAAGGATATAAAAATGCAGATTCCTACCAATGTATTAAATTTTCTAATAGGCTAAAAATGAAGTATCCTCATTGAGTCTATTACCCTCTGAATTACTGAACATGTCAAACATAGGAAGAATTTTATGCTCCACACATTCAACTCTGTTTTATTTTACTCAAAATTTCATGCTGTCAGTACGTCAGAAACTCCAGTAACAACAGAGTATATACTGAGTCTCAGTTTTGTTTTCTTCAAGAAATTAATTTATAAAATAGAAAGAAAATCTAGATTAAGCACAAGTATTAGCAGTGATAAATCATTCAGTTTATCCACTCTCCATTTTTCTACAGAAAACTCTATGGAATTATAAGATAGATTATGGATTTTCATAAGTATAAGCAACACCAGAAGCAATTTACTCCTGAATTTCTAAAACTTGCCCCATCATCAGTGTCAATGAGGGTTTTCATTAAAATGTACACTCCTAAGACCCTTCCTCAAGGATTCTGATTCTCTAGATTATCCAGAGTTAAATTTTTGACCTCAAACTCAAGTAATTCTTATGATCAGACCAGTTCAGCTCAGTCACTCAGTCATATTCTACTTTCTGTGACTCCATGGATTGCAGCACGCCAAGCCTCCCTGTCCATCACCAACTCCAGGAGCTTGCTCAAACTCATGTCTATTGAATCAGTAATGCTGTCCAACCATCTCATCCTCTGTCGTCCCCTTCTCCTCCTGTCTTCAATCATTCCCACTATCAGGATCTTTTGCAGTGAGTCAGTTCTCATCAGGTGGCCAATGTAATGGAGCTTTAGCTTCAGCATCAGTCCTTCCGATGAATATTTATGACTGATTTCCTTTAGGGTGGACTGGTTGAATCTCCTTGAGTTCAAGGGACACTCAAGAGTCTTCTCCAACACCACTGTTTTCTTTATAGTCCGCCTCTCACATCCATACATGACTACTGGAAAAACCATAGTTTTGACTAGACAGACTTTTGTTGGCAAAGTAATGTCTCTGCTTTTTAATATGCTGTCTAAATTGGTCATAGCTTTTCTTCCAAGGAGCAAGTGTCTTTTAATTTCATGGCTGCAGTCACCATCCACAGTCATTTTGAAGCCCAAGAAAATAAAGTCTGTCACTGTTTCCATTGTTTCCCCATCTATTTGCCATGAAGCCATGGGACCAGATGCCATGATCTTTTTTTTTTTTTTTTGAATGTTGAGTTTTAAGCCACCTTTTCACTCTCCTCTTTCACTTTCATCAAGAGGCTATTTAGTTCCTCTTCACTTTCTGCCATAAGGGTGGTGTCATCTGCATATCTGAGGTTATTGATATTTCTCCTGGCAATCTTGATTCAAGCTTGAGCTTCATCCAACTCAGCATTTCACATGATGTACTCTACATAGAAGTTAAAAATGTAGGGTGACAGTATACAGCCTTGACGTACTTCTTTCCCAATTTAGAACCAGTCCGTTGTTCCACATCCGGTTCTAACTGTTGCTTATTGATCTGCAAACAGATTTCTCAGGAGACAGGTCAGGTGGTCTGGTATTCCCATCTCTTTAAGAATTTTCCACACAGTTTGTTGTGATCAAAGGCTTTGGCATAGTCAATAAAGCAGAAGTAGATGTTTTTCTGGAATTCTTTTGCTTTTTCGATGATCCAGTGGATGTTGGCAATTTGATCTCTGGTTCCTCTGCCTTTTCTGAATCCAGCTTACACATCTGGAAGTTCTTAGATCACATACTGTTGAAGCCTAGCTTAGAATTTTGAGCATTACTTTGCTAGCACGTGTGAAGAGTGTAATTGTGTAGTGGTTTTAACTTTCCTTGGCCTTGCCTTTCTTTGGGATTGGAATGAAAACTAACCTTTTCATTCCTGTGGCCACTGTTGAGTTGATCAGACAAATTTGGGAAATAACAGCATAGCTCAAAGTCCTCACTTTACAGATGAGGAAACAGACACAGGTTTGAACAGTGAACTGCCCAATGTTACCCAGCTGGGTGATAACCGAGCTGAGACGGGAAGATGGTTATTCATGGCCTCTTATTCTTTCCCATTTCCAAAATCATTTCTGTTTTAACATTTATATCTCAATTCCTGAAACATGATTATTCATCCAGTTCTGCTAAGTAGACCTTTTTTTTCATTGTATAAGATTATTTGAACAAAAAAAATACCGTGTTATTTTCTCTTACTTGATGCTAGGATATAGGCACTGCTTATCTTGTTGCACTGGGACCTGCATTATAGCTCCTGAGAGTGGACAACCTTCACATGGCAGGAAGCCATCTGGTGACCCCTTTTAACCGAGCTTGGACAGAGAATTGCATAAATATCTTGTAACCACTGAAAGCTTTAATGGTGCACTTTGAAATTAATTAAAATTGTTGATGGAATTCATGGAAGTAGAAGAAGGCTGTTCTTAAAACTAATAAATTTTTAATGCTTTCATTTAAGAAGAATATTTATTATGTCTTTTTTCCTGAAATATACTTGCTGTATTTGAAATTATTAAAAGATCATCATAACCTACAAGGCAAAGATAACCAAATGCATTAGTGCTATAGCATGGATTTTGAGGCAGACCAATATTTGAATTCTGACTTGGCTTTCTAGTGACTGTTTAGGCATAGGCAAGTCACTGCACATCTGAGTCTTAGTATTTTCAAAAATCAGTTATTAAAACAATACCACTTATTTCACATCATTTTCATGTAGATTAGCGATGACATGGGAAGTGCTAAATATGGTGGAGGAAAGGAGAAGGGCTTCATTTATAAGAATACATAATTATTATAATTATGGGTTATATAATTGTAATAAATTACTATTATAATAAATTGGAGAAGGAAATGGCAACCCACGCCGTTATCCTTGCCTGGAAAATTCCACTGACTGAGGAGCCAGGCCTGCTAGAGTCCATGGGATCATAAAGAGTCTGACACAACTGAGCAACTTAACTAACTTTACTTATTGTAATAAATGGTAAAAATTAGCACTATTTACAAGCATACTGTATAACTCTGAGTCATCTATATTGATGCACTCATGCTGAGTCAATCATTGGTGATATGAGTCTGAGAACAAGAGTTTCATGTTCTCAGGGCCAAGGAGAGGTTAGACTCCGAACACCAGAGCTGAAACCAAGTAGGCAGGAAGAGGGGCTCATTGGAATATTGTATGAGCCCCAGTTATATCAAATAACTGGGCTTGTTGTATCAAATATTCCAAGCACTTGACAGAGAAAGGTTAAATTGAGCTAACATCACACTGTTAAAATATAATTATTTAAGATTATTTGGCTATATATATTTTTTCCTTGAAAAACAAAATAAAATCCATATATAGAAAAATATTTGAATTATTTTTCTAGAGATGGTAGCATTCAGGTAATGAACTTTGCTATCTGAATTATTATCAATAAATCCTAAACATATTTATATTCTTTTCAAAAATATTACTTATATGATAAGATATGAATTATGTTTTCATAGTTCTAAATATCTAAACATAAATCTGTCTTCATACATGGATATAGTATTCAGTTATTGTGTGCTTGCTGAGTCGCTCAGTCATGTCTGACTCGTTGTGACCCCATATACTGTAGCCCGCCAGGCTCCTCTGTCCATGGAATTCTCCAGGCAGAAATACTGGAGTGGGTTGCCATTTCCACCTCAGGGGATCTTCCCAACCAGGGATCAAACTTGCATCTCTTGTGTCTCATAAATTGGCAGGTGGACTCTTTACCAGTGAGTCACCTGGGAAGCCCATTTAATTTTTAGTTACATATAAAACCTGTATTCAGATATGTTCCTATTTATGTTGAATATTTTTATATAATCAGACTAGGCTAATGAATAATAATTCAGGAACAATGTTATCATTTTAAACTTAACTTTTGTTTTATATCTGTGAAAATAAGAGAAATAAAATATCAAGAAATCTATTAAAATTCTTCTACAGGTAAGAAAATTATACTAGACTCTTTTAACCTACTTTTCATTTCTGATTATTTAATTATTTAATAAAACCTTAATTTTCAAGGTTGCAGAAGAATGGATTCAAGACGTATGGTAGCTAAGAATTTTTATATTTTTCAACCTATGTGATTAAAAAGTTTGCTGAAAGAGACTTTGAAAGTAAAGTTCTGGTCTGAGATGAACATTTCCAGCTAATGTCATGCTATTCATAACCTCCTGAAAAACTTTCAGAGAATGTGACTTTGGTAGTATAATTGAGGGCTTCCATAATAAAACCTAAGTGATTGGAAAATTAAATTTCCATAGTGTTCTTACAGTAAAAAGTATATTCTAATAATCATTGAAAACTTAGCCTATATGAATTAAAATTTAATATTAAACTCTAGCTGTTTTTAGGTATGACTTTTAGAAGATGTTAGATGGTTTTAAGTGCCCACTGTTATGTGCTATGAAATAGTGACACTTTTCATGCAATTACTAGGGTAAGTGTTAATGGATATAATCACCAATATTTTCATTTTATAAAAATTGTTAAATGTATCAATTATTTTAGTGTGAAAAGAAAAAAAAAAGCACTCATGGGCACTTTTGAAAAGAATGTTTTAGAAATTGTCAAGCAAATACTTCTTACCTTCTGCTGCTGCTACTGCTGCTGCTAAGTTGCTTCAGTCATGTCTGACTCTGTGAGACCCCATAGACGGCAGCCCAGCAGGCCCCCCCATCCCTGGGAATCTCTAGGCAAGAACCCTGGAGTGGGTTCTCCATAAATAATCACCATGTAACCATGACATTAAATTCTTATATTATTGCTCGTGGAATTCATAAGATTTCAGCGTTTCATTGAAATGCAATAGGAATTTTAGAATCAGGTTGTCTCCCTTGTTACCTAAAGAAAATTAACGTTGAGATCTGAATAGCATATCAGATCTAGTATACTGCAGCAGAAGACTTTTTGTTCTTCTTTGTAGTCTCATGTCTATTGCAATGTGGACTGGAGACAGATTTTAGGTTTAACAGACCTCATTTTTTATTAAAATCCTAAAACATCTGTTTTCTATTTTCAGTATTTTAATTTATGCTTTCTTTTTAACACAGGTATTTTATTTCTACTTTTTCTCAGCTTGTTTAGCTATAAATTTATCTAAGAGATATAGTTATCAGATAAAAGAGCACTTGAAACCTATGTATGAGAAGGAAATATTTGAATAAACCCCTAGTAATGAGAAAGAGCCAGTTGGCTTAAGTAATCTGGTAAATAAGGTAGCTGGAGCTTTGTTACCATAGCCTCTGCTATAACGACAGCTAGAGAAAGTGATAGGCGGAGAGATAGGTGATGGAGAGTGATGAGAGATGGATGGCAGGTAGATAGATAGATACGTACATACATACATGCAAACAGATGGATGATAAGCAGATGATAGACATAGATAGAGAGCCAGAGAAGATGTCATTAGGAGTATTCTATGGCTCCTGATGTCTTAAAAGAATACTTCAAAAACCCAATTTCACATCTGTGAAGTGATTAGATATCACAAACCACCCAACAAACAATTTGACATTACACATTCATGAGAAGGGCATAGCGACCCACTCCAGTAACTTGCCTGGAGAATCCCCATGGACAGAGGAGCCTGGCCAGCTACAGTCCATGGGGTTGCAAAGAGTTGGACATGACTGAGCCTTGGAGTATGGAATGAAGCAGGGCAAAGGCTAATAGTGTTTTGCCAAGAGAACGCACTGGTTATAACAAACATTCTCTTCCAACAACACAAGAGAAGACTCTACACATGGTCATCACCAGATGGTCAGCACCGAAATCAGATTGATTATATTCTTTGCAGCCAAAACTGGAGAAGCTCTATACAGTCAGAAAAAACAAGACCAAGAGCTGACTGTGGCTCAGATCATGAACTTCTTATCAGACTTAAACTGAAAAAAATGGAGAAAACCACTAGACCATTTGATTTAGGTATGACCTAAATCAAATCCCTTATGAATATACAGTGGAAGTGAGAAATAGATTTATGGGACTAGATCTGATAGAGTGACTGATGAACTATTGATGGAGGTTTGTGACATTGTACAGGAGACAGGAAAAGAAACGCAAAAAAGCAAAAAGGCTGTCCGAGGAGGCCTTAAAAATAGCTGTGGAAAGAAGAGAAGTAAAAAGCAAAGGAGAAAAGGAAAGATGTAAGAGTCTGAATGGAGAGTTCCAAAGAAAAGCAAGAAGAGATAAGAAAGCCTTCATCAGCGATCAATGCAAAGAAATAGAGGAAAACAACAGAATGGGAAAGACTAGAGAACTCTTCAAGAAAATTAAAGATACCAAGGAAACATTTCATGCAAAGATGGGCTTGATAAAGGACAGAAATGGGATGGGCCTAACAGAAGCAGAAGATATTAAGAAGAGGTGGCAAGAATACACAGAAGAACTGTACAAAAAAGAGCTTCACAACCTAGATAATCACGATGGTGTGATCACTCATCTAGAGCCAGACATCCTGGAATGTGAAGTCAAGTGGGCCAAGAAAGCATCATTACAAACAAAGCTAGTGGAGGTGATGGAATTCCAGTTGAGCTATTTCAAATCCTGAAAGATGATGCTGTGAAAGTGCTGCACTCAATATGCCAGCAAATTTGGAAAACTCAGCAGTGGCCACAGGACTGGAAAAGGTCAGTTTTCATTCCAATCCCAAAGAAAGGCAATGCCAAAGAATGCTCAAACTACCGTACAATTGCCCTCATCTCACATGCTAGTACAGTAATGCTCAAAATTCTCCAAGCCAGGCTTCAGCAGTACATGAACCATGACCTTCCAGATGTTCAAGCTGGTTTTAGAAAAGGCAGAGGAACCAGAGATCAAATTGCCAACATCCGCTGGATCATGGAGAAAGCAAGAGTTCCAGAAAAACATCTATTTCTGCTTTATTGACTATGCCAAAGCCTTTGACTGTGTAGATCCCAATAAACTGTGGAAAATTCTGAAAGAGATGGAAATACCAGACCACCTGACCTGCCTCTTGGGAAACCTATATGCAGGTCAGGAAGCAACAGTTAGAACTGGACATGGAACAACAGACTGGTTCCAAATAGAAAAAGGAGGGTGTCAAGGCTGTATATTGTCACCCTACTTATTTAACTTATATGCAGAGTACATCATGAGAAACGCTGGGCTGGAAGAAGCAGAAGCTGGAATCAAGATTGACGGGAGAAATGTCAATAACCTCAGATATGCAGATGACACCACCCTTATGGCAGAAAGTGAAGAGGAGCTAAAAAGCCTCTTGATGAAAGTGAAAGAGGAGAGTGAAAAAGTTGGCTTAAAGCTCAACATTCAGGAAACTAATTCATGGCATCTGATCCCATCACTTCATGGCAAATAGATGGGGAAACAGTGGAAACAGTGTCAGACTTTATTTTTAGGGCTCCAAAATCACTGCAGATGGTGACTGCAGCCATGAAATTAAAAGACGCTTACTCCTTGGAAGGAAAGTTATGACCAACCTAGATAGTATGTTGAAAAGCAGAGACAATACTTTGCCAACAAAAGTCTGTCTAGTCAAGGCTATGGTTTTTCCTGTGGTCATGTATGGATGGGAGAGTTTGACTGTGAAGAAAGCTGAGGGCCAAAGAATTGATGCTTTTGAACTGTGGTGTTGGAGAAGACTCTTGAGAGTCCCTTGGACTGCAAGGAGATCCAACCAGTCCATCCTAAAAGAGATCAGTCCTGGGTGTTCATTGGAAGGACTGATGCTGAAGATGAAACTCCAATACTTTGGCCACCTCATGCAAAGAGTTGACTCACTGGAGATCCTGATACTGGGAGGGATTGGGGGCAGGAGGAGAAGGGGACGACAGAGGATGAGATGGCTGGATGGCATCACCGACTCAATGGAGGTGAGTTTGGGTGAACTTCAGGAGTTGGTGATGGACAGGAAGGCCTGGCGTGCTGTGATTCATGGGGTCGCAAAGAGTCAGACATGACTGAGAGACTGAACTGAACTGATTGAGCAACTAAGCACAGCACATTATACATTCATACTCCTAAAATTTATTTTAATTATATAGCCATCTTTCTCTCCTCATCTTCTGTACTTTTCCCCTCTTCTCTAGAAACAATGACCAAAAAAATTGTTTTCAATTATGTCTCTGTAGAGAAGACTCTTGAGAGTCCTATGGACTGCAAGGAGATCCAACCAGTCTGTTCTAAAGGAGATCAGTCCTGGGTGTTCTTTTGAAGGAATGATTCTAAAGCTGAAACTCCAGTACTTTGGCCACCTCATGCAAAGAGTTGACTCATTGGAAAAGACCCTGATGCTGGGAGGGATTGGGGGCAGAAGGGAAAGGGAATGACAGAGGATGGCTGGATGACATCACAGACTCAATGGACATGAGTATGAGTGAACTCCAGGAGTTCATGATGGACAGGGAGGCCTGGCGTACTGCAATTCATGGGGTCGCAATGAGTCGGACACAACCTAGTGACTGAACTGAACTGACCTGACCCCTATTTTCAAGTTTACCTCTAAGTAGCTCACCAGTCTATTTTTCCAAATATTAATAAAAATATTTCCTCCCTTAGCAATGCTGTGGTATCAGCTATAAAGACTATTTAAATCTTATATAGTTAATTCAATATGAATATTAGAATTGGTATTGCTTATTATATTTTGCATATTGTATTGGCTAAGAGGTTGAATTCTGAAGAAAAGGATACTGGGTCTAATTTGTAGTTCTAACTCTTATTTGAGTTTCTTAACATCTCCTGAATCCCAGTTTCTCCATCAATAAAATGAGGAGAGTAATGCTTATCTTAATACAGTTGTAGAATTAATGGTAAAGTGTGTTAAGTACCAATTACTATCCTCAGTGTATCAAAAGTACTCAGTTACCTCAAATATAGAACAGAGGTAATAATAGTATCTACTTCAGAAGTGTTTTTGTGAGGAAAGAGTGAAAAAAATGCAACTAAAACACTCAGGACAGTAAGTATTACTAGCATAGGGCATGGTAGTGAGCAATATATTTTATTGCTATTGCTCTTAGGGATAACTCAATATCATTTTTTTACATATACATTTAATATGTACAGCAATTAATTGAAACAGTAATTGTTCATGATTTATATTATTTAAATAGTACTTTTGTACATAATATTAAATCAGTTTATTATTGTCCAACCTATAAATAAGTCATTCTACTGGGTTCAAAATTTCAAACTCATACATTGGCATGTATTTAATAGACAATATGGCATAATTATGATAGATCAGTTGATAAAGAATTCTCCTGTGATGCAGGAGACCCCGGTTTGATTCCTGGGTCAGGAAGATCCCCTGGAGAAGGGATAGGCTACCCACTCCAGTATTCTTGGGCTTCCCTTGTGTCTCAGCTGGTAAAGAATCTGCCTGCAATGTGGGAGACCTAGGTTTGATCCCTGGGTTGGGAAGATCCCCTGTAGAAGGCAAAGGCTACCCACTCCAGTATTCAGGCCTAGAGAAGTCCATGGACTAATTCCATGGGGTCGCAAAGAGTTGGACATGACTGAGTGACTTTCACTCACTAACTCACTCACAGAGTCTCCATTTCATAATTCTTAATGTCCAAAACATTATTTAGTAGTAAGCTTCATGTTAAGAAAAAAAGATAATCTGTGATTCTTATTATCTATTCAAATATTTATAATAGAATGATAATATTCTTGATATAGTCTTCATGAAGACCTCATGTTTCTTACACATATGTATTTTATCAAGGCTAATAGAGGGAGCAATAAAATAGAAAAAATATATCAATCATGATAATAAATTATATCAAAATGGTTAACTTAATAAAGTATAGGTCATCTTAAAGGTTATCATGGAAGAAGATTCAGGCAAGTCTAGCATCTGCCAAATAGTCATCAGAAAGGAAAATAACTTTAGTGATATTCTAACTAAATCCTTTGGTTAGGTTCATACTCAGTTGCTTAGTTTAGCTTTTGAAGTAGTAACCTGGAAATAATTTGTAAAGGTCTTTGCTTATTAAAAAGATTTGCCATTATAGCAACAACACAATCTCATTCTAGATAACATCCACATGAGTAAGTGCAATGCTCTCCCTGTTGCCTACAAGCTTTGGATTAAAAAAAATTTTTTTTTAAATCTCATAGCTTTATTCTCTTAGCTAAGTTCATATCCGCCTGGTTTCAAGCCAATTTTTAATTGAATTCAGTTAGTGTAACTGCTCCTCAGAGATGTCCATAAAATGTGCTTTCCCAGATTTCCTAGCAGAAGCCCCATTATCTCTGTTCAGCATTCCCAAGCAGACAGCAAAATTGCCATCAAGCTCTATCTTGCTCAACAACGACTCGTTAATGTGGTCACTTCATGGGCTCTGTGTTTCAATTATAATTTAGAATGAATTAAAATTCATTTAAATGGATAACATCCTCTCTTACTACCCCAGTGGAAATCCATTTCAGAATGTTCTATCTCTTCAAGGTAGTTCAGGATAAAGTAGGTTATATTATATATCCTTAATTTTATGCCATCACTCTTATTCTCCTTTATAATTTAATCCTCCATTTTCATTCATCAACTGAATAAAATACAGTCAAAGGTTTAAGACATATACTCTGCATAGATAAAACATCAAAAATTTACATTTAAGATAATATTTAATAATTTAGGATTTTTATTTCAGTATTTGAGTACATCAAGGCTGTATATTTTCACCTTGCTTATTTAACTTGTATGCAGACTACATCATCAGAAATGCTGGAATGGATGAAGCACAAGCTGGAATCAAGATTGCTGGGAGAAATATCAATAACCTCAGATATGCAGATGACACCACACTTATGGCAGAAAGTGAAGAAGAGATAAAGAGCCTCTTGATGAAACTGAAAGAGGAGAGTGAAAAAGTTGGCTTAAAACTCAACATTCAGAAAACTAAGATCATGGCATCTGGTCTCATCACTTCAATGCAAATAGATGGGGAAACAATGGAAACAGTGACAGATTTTATCTGGGGGGCGAGGGGTGGGGCTTCAAAATCACAGCAGATGGTGATTGCAGCCATGAAATTAAAAGACACTTGCTCCTTTGAAGAAAAGTTATGACCAACCTAGACAGCGTATTAAAAAACAGAGACATTACTTTGCCAACAAAGGTCCATCTAGTCAAAACTATGGTTTTTCCAGTAGTCATGTATGGATGTGAGAGTTGGACTATAAAGAAAGCTGAGTGCCAAAGAAATGATGTTTTTGAACTGAAGTGTTGGAGAACACTCTTGAGAGCCCCTTGGACAGCAAGGAGATCAAACCAGTTCATCCTAAAGGAAATCAGTCCTGAATATTCATTGGAAGGACTGAGGCTGAAGCTAAAACATCAATTCTTTGACCACCTGATGTGAAGAACTGACTCGTTTGAAAAGACTCTGATGCTCGGAAGATTGAAGGCAGGAGAAGGGGATGACAGGGGATGAGACGATGGCATCATCGACTCAATGGACATGAATTTGAGTAAACTCTGAGAGTTAGTAATGGACAGGGAGGCCTGGTGTGCTGCAGCCCAGGGGCTTGCAGAGTCAGACATGACTGAGTGACTGAACTGACTGTAGCACAGATTTTAGAATCAAGTTGTTCAGGAAGTGAGTAAAGTTATTTGCTACAGATTGAAGGGGCTTCCCTGGTGGCTCAGAGGGTCAGAATATGTCTGTACTATGGAAGATCTGGGTTTGGTCCCTGGGTTAGGAAGATCCCCTGGAGGAGGATCTTCATGGCCACCCACTCTGATATTCTTGCCTGGAAAATCCCCATGGACAGAGGATTCTTAGGAGCCATATTATGGTGTTTCAGCATATTATAAAAGTATCTCATAGAACGAATTCTAAGGTTGTAAAATCATGGATAGTAACATCATGCAAAGGTATAGAGATTTACATTTAAGTTAGAATACATTCCCATGTATTAAATCATTTATGTCAACCCTGCGAAAGACTGGTATTTTTATTCTTATTTCATATGTCACGAGTTGGCATACTTCGGGCTGTGGGCTAAATATGGCCAGCCACTTGTTTGTGTAAATAAAATTTATTTGGATAACAGCCATGTCCAATCATTTACATATTTTAATGGCTGCTTTGGAGCTACAAAGACTGAGTTAAATAGTCATGACAGAGAAGAATAGCCCACAAAAACCTAAAATGTTTACTCTCTGATCCTTTACAGAAAAAAATTTGTCCAACTTATTATAAATGACTAAACTGAAATGCAGTTTGACTAATGTTATCAATTTATATATCTAATTGAATACAAATGTGCAATCACTCAAATGTAAATCCAACTCTTTGAATCAAAATCCTGGTTTATTTTCTCCTTAACATCATGTGACTATTAGTCTGAAACACCTGACTCAAAAATGAAAAGCCTTAAGTTATATTTTTATTTGGTATGATTACATAGATGCTATTTCAGTGTATAACTACTTAAATATCTGAACTCTACAAGGAGTAGAAATGATGTGAGAGGGAAAACCAAGACAACAGGAATCACATTCCATAACCCATGTATCGGTGCCCAGGAGCTGGCAATAAGAGGTTATATGTTTGCCATAGGGAATGCAACTTTCAGAAGCCCAAACTTAGGAATGAGGTACTCAAACAGAAGGCTATTGATGGAAGATGGAGTCAGAGGGAACTCTGAAGACCGACACTGAAGTTCCAAACAAACAAACAGAAATATTCTGGATTCCAGGGCACTGCTGTGCCATCTGGTCAAACAGCTGCTTTTTAAACTCTTTGAGCACTTGGAGGCTCTCCTCTGGTTATTGTGATAGATTTTACTGCGCTAATAATAGCTGTCTGAGTTTTTGTCATAGAACTCACTTCATCATTTCAGCAATTACTATGATAATTAAATACATTTACTTTCTTATTCCAATCTCTGTGCGTGGCTTGACAATTTTAAAGAATTTTACTGCCTTATTTATAAAGTTCAGGTTTTTTAAATGTCATTTTTTAAAAAATATAAGCTACATTTTGTGTTAGCCCATTGCTTTCTTACACTTATTCAAATATTTTCTTTCTCTTTAGTGGACTAATATGCTCTATTATTATTGTTATTTTTTTTGGCTCCAAGTTCACTTGATTTAATATATGTCAATACAGATCTCATATATGTTTAAATCACTTTGGCTTGTAAATTAAGTCCTTTGCAAAAACTAAAATTTCTGGACCCCATTCTCACTTGCATAATACTAACAGATGAATAAGTCCCTTAATTTGTATTTTCATATTATGGATATGATATACAAATAATATATATCATTTAATAAGAAACATGTTTGTTAAGACTATGATCAGTTTGAAGAAGAAAATATTGAGAACTAAATAAGGTAAAATTTGTATTTATAATTATTCACATTGTTGCCTTTGCATAAGTACATTTAAGTACCTTTGCACAATTGTATTATCCTGTGTATAATATTTTATATTTTTAATTAAAAATATTTTGAGATACATTAATAAAGTAAACGATGTAAAGAGATATACTTTTTGAATTTCAAAGCAATAAAGGGAAGAAACTAGCATTACACTATAAAACAATATATGTAAAATTTCAAAATCATATAATACATGGCAAAGAATAATAAGGGTAAGGGTAAACAGCACAGTCAGAAAACAAATAGCAATTTCCAGGTAAGGGTTAACTCTGAATAACAGGAAAAACGTAAAGGATAGTGATAGGAGGGATTTAAAACTGTATCTAAGTTTTATTTCTTTGTAAGATAACCTGTGGGATATATTGAAAAAATTTGGCACGTTAAATCTGACTATAGTTGACATTCGAACAAAGATTTGAACTGTGCAAATTCAATTATATGTGGGTTTTTTTCCAATAGTAAATTCTTTAGTACTACACAATCCATTGTGGATACAGAGGAACTGATATTTGGGAGCCAACTACAAATTATATTTCGATTCTCAGTTGTGTGGAGAGAAACAAAGCACCTAGGCATGGCATTGTTTCAAGGTTAACTGTATTTTTATTATTCTGTTTTTATGCCAGTGCCACACAGTGTTGATTACTACAGCTTTGTAAAAAAGTTTGAAATCAGAAAGTGTGATGCCTACATTTTTTTCTTTCTTTCTCAAAATCATTTTGAGATTTTAGAGTCTCTATTGATTCCATATGAATTTTAGGGTTTTTTTTTTCTGTTTCTGTGAAAAATATCTGGGATTTTGATAAGGAGTATGTTGAATCTGCAGATGTTTTGGGGGTAGTATAAACTTAACAAGATTAGTTCTTCCATGAATATGATATGTTTTTCAATATATTGAGGTCTTCAGTTTCTTTCAGTCTTATAATCTTCAATGTACAGATCTTTCACCTTCCTGGTTATATTTATTCCTCAGTATTTATTCTTTTTAATGCTATTAAAAATTGGATTATTTTAATCTCTGATGGACATTGTTGTACATTAAAATGCAACAGAGTTTTGTACATTTATTTTGTATCCTTCAAATTACTGAATTTATTTATTTGTGCTAACTCATTTGTTGGATTCTTAAGATTTTCTGTATATAAGATTGTATCTACAAACCAGCAACTTTACATCTTCCTTTCTAATTTGGATATCTTTATTTACATTTCTTGCCTGATTACTCTGGCTAAGAGTTTGAGTACTATATTCAGTAGAATTGGCAAGAATGAGCATCTTTGCCTTATTGCTAATATAGAGGAAAAGCTTTTAGCTTTTCACAGCTGAGTGTTATGTTATCTGTGAGTTGTCATATGTCTTTTATTATGTTGAGATGCACTGCTTTTGAACCAATTTATTGAGAGGTTTTATCATTCAAAGATGGTGAGTTTTGTGAAATACTTTTCTTTATTATTTGAGATGATCATAGGATTTCTATCCTTTATTCTCTTAATGTGGTGGATCACATTGTTGATTTGCATTATATTGATTCATCCTTGTGTCCAGGGATAATAACACTTGATCATGATGTATGATCCTTTTAATGTTCTGTTGAATTCAGTTGCTTAGTATTTTATTGAAAATTTTTGTATCTATATAAAACAGGGATATTAATACTTTTATTTTCTTTAGTGTTTTAGGCTGACTTTGATATCAGTATATTCCTTGCTTTAAATTTTTTGGAAGAATTTGAAAAGAATTGATATTACTTCCTACTTAAATATTTGGTCGACCTCACCAGTGAAGGCAACTAGTCCTAGGCTTTTCTTTTTAACTTTGTTAGGAGAATTATGATTACAGATTTAATTTCCATACTCCCTATCGGAGTGTCCATATTCTCAATTTTTTCTTGATTCAATCTTTGTGGTTGTATGTTCCTAGGAACTTTTCTGTTTTTCTCTATGTTATACAATTAGTGTCACATAATTTTTCATAGTAGTCTCTTATAATCCTTGGAATTTCTACACTGTCAGTTATAGTAACTCCTGCTTCATTTTTATTTTGATTCTTCTCTCTTTTCCCCCTTAATTAGTTTCGCTAAAGTTTTGCCCAAGCAATAATGCTGAAGAAGCTGAAGTTCAATGATTCTATGAAGACCTACAAGACCTTCTAGAACAAACATCCAAAAAAGATGTTCTTTTCATCATAGGGGACTGGAAAGCAAAAGTAGAAAGAGATACCTCAAGAAACAGGCAAATATGGCCTTGGAGTACCAAATGAAGCAGGGCAAAGGCTAACAGAGTTTTGCCAAGAAAACACACTGGTCATAGCAAACACCCTCTTGCAACAACACAAGAAAAAAACTCTACACATGGATATCACCAGATGGTCAATCCTGAAATCAGATTGATTATACTCTTTGTAGCCAAAGATGGAGAAGCTCTATACAATCAGAAAAAGACAAGATGTGGAGCTGACTGTGGCTCAGATCAAGAACTCCTTATTGCAAAATTAAGACTGAAATTGAAAAAAGTAGAGGAAAACCATTAGAACATTCAGATATGACCTAAATCAAATCCCTTACAATTATACACTGGAAATGATAAATAGATTGAAAGGATTAGATCTGATAGACAGAGTGCCTGAAGAACTATGGATGTAGGTTGGTGACATTGTTCAGGAGGCAGGGATCAAGACAATCCCCAAGGAAAAGAAATGCAAAAAGGCAAAAGGATTGTCTGAGGAGGCCTTACAAATAGCTTAGAAAAGAAGAGAAGATAAAGGCAAAGGAGAAAAGGAAGGATATACCCATTTGAATGCAGAGTTCTAAAGAATAGCAAGGAGAGATAAGAAAGCCTTCCTCAGTGATCAATGCAAAGAAATAGAGGAAAACAGCAGAGTGGGAAACACTAGAGATCTCTTCAAGAAAATTAGGGATACCAAAGGAACATTTCTTGCAAAGATGGGCACAATAAAGGACAGATGTGGTATGGACCTAACAGAAGCTGAAGATATTAAAATAAGGTGGCAATAATACACAGAAGAATTATACAAAAAAAGGTCTTCATGACTCAGATAACCATGATGGTGTTATCATTCACCTAGAGCCATACATCCTGAAATGCAAAGTCAAGTGGGCCTTAGGAAGCATCACCACGAACAAAGCTAGTGGAGGTGATGGAATTCCAGTTGAGCTCTTTCACCTCCTAAAAGATGATGCTGTGAAAGTGCTACACTCAGAATGCCAGCAACTTTGGAAAACTCAGCAGTGGCCACAGGGCTGGAAAATGTCAGTTTTCATTCCAGTCCCAAAGAAAGGCAATGCCAAAGAATGTTCAAACTACTGCACAATTGCACTCATCTCACACACTAGAAAATAATGCTCAAAAGTCTCCAAGCCAAGCTTCAGCAGTACCTGAACTATGAATTTCCAGATGTCCAAGCTAAATTTAGAAAAAGCTAAGGAACCAGAGATCAAATTACCAACATCTGTTGGATCATCATAAAACAAGAGAGTTCCAAAAAACATCTTCTGCCTTATTGAATGCACCAAAGCCTTTGACTGTGTGAATCACAAGAAACTGTGGAAAATTCTTAAAGAGATGGGAATACCAGACTACCTTCCCTCCCTCCTGAGAAGTCTGTATGCAGGTCAAGAAGCAACACTTAAAACTGGACATGGAACAACAGACTTGTTCCAAATTGGGAAAGGAGTATGTCAAAGCTCTATATTGTCTCCTTGCTTATTTAACTTATATGCAGAGTACATCATGCAAAATGCCAGGCTGGGTGAAACACAAGCTGGAATCAAGATTACCTGGAGAAATATCAATAACCTCAGATATGCAGATGGCACCACCCTTATGCCAGAAAGAGAAGAAGAATTAAAGAGCTTCTTGATGAAAGTGAAAGAGGAGAATGAAAAGACTGGCTTCAAACTCAACATTCAAAAAAACAAAGATCATAGCATCTACGTCACTTCATGACAAATAGATGAGTAGCTATGGAAACAGTGACAGACTTTATTAAAGGGGGGGGGCTCCAAAATCACTGCAGATGCTGACTGCAGCCTTGAAATTAAATAAACGCTTGCTCCTGGAAAGAAAAACTGTGACCAACCTGAATAGATTCTTTTGAACCTATAGAAGACTCGTGAGAGTCCCTTGGACTGCAAGGAGATCCAACCAGTCAACCCTAACGGAAATCAGTTCTGTATATTCATTGGAAGGACTGATGTTGAAGCTGAAACTCCAATACTTTGGCCACCTGATGCAAAGAACTGACTCATTGGAAAAGACCTTGATGCTGAAAAGATTGAAATCAGGAGAAGAAGGGGACAACAGAGAATGAGATGGTTGGATGGAATCACCGACTCAATGGACATGAGTTTGAGCAAGTTCCAGAAGTGGTGGTGCACAGGACACCTGGTGTACTGGAGTCCATGGGGTTGCAAAGATTTGGACATGATTGAGAGACTGAATTGAACCAAAAGTTTTGCCAATTTTGTTTATATCTTCAAAAAACAAGTTCTTAATTTCATTAAACATTTACATTAATTTTTAGCTTCTATTTAATTTGTTTCTGCTCTGATACTTGTTGTCTCCTTTCTGCTGTTTGGGATTAGTATGTTCTTTTCATAGGTCCTTTAGGTGTAAAGATAAGTTTTTTATTTGGCATCATTTTTGGTGTTATTAATGTAGATATTTATTACTGTAATCTTCTCTCTTAGGATACTCTTTAATGTATACCTTAACTTTTGGTATATTGTGTTTCTATTTTGTTTATGTTTTTTTTTTTCCATTTTGGTTGTTTCTAGATATTTTTAAAATTTCCTTTTGACTTTATCTTCGATCTATTTTTTTTTTTTTGAGGATTGTACTGTTTAATGTCTACATACTTGGGAATTTTCTAATTTTCCTTTTGCTATTTATTCTAGTGTCACACCAATGTTTTTGGGAAAGATACATGATATTAATTCAATCTTCTTGAATTTCGTAAGATTTGTTTGTGACCTAACATATGATCTATCATAGAGAAAGTTCCATGTAAAGTTGGGGCAAATTTGCATATTGCTGCTTTTGGATGCAATACTCTGTAATTGTAGGTTAGATCCATTTGGTCTAAAGTTTAAAGTCCAGTGTTTCCTAATTGATTTTCTGTCTGGAATGTCCATTCATTGCTAAATATGGGTTATTGAAACCCCCTACTTTTACTACATTTATGTCTACATCTCCCTTCAGAAATGCTAATGTTTCTTCAAACAGTCTCTTCAATAAGTGGTGCTGGGAAAACTTGCCAGCTACAAACAAAAGAATGAAATTAGAACACTTCCCAACACCATACACAAAAGTAAACTCAAACTGGATTAAAGACTTAAATTTAAGGCTGGACACTATAAAACTTAGCAAAAAACATAGGCAGAACAGTCTTTGATGTAAACCGCAGCAAGATCCTTTCTGATCCACCTCCTAGAATAATAAAAATAAGCAAATGTGACCTAATGAATATTAAAAGCTTTTGTACAGCAAAGGAAACCCTAAACAAGATGAAAAGACAATCCTCAGAAAGGGAGAAAATATGTGCAAATGGAAAAACTGACAAGGGTTTAACCTCTGAAATACATAAACAGCCCATGGAACTGAATACCAAAAAATAAATGAACAAAAAATGGGTTAAAAAGGTATATAGACATTTCTCCAAAGAAGACTTACAAATGGTCAAGAGGCACATGAGAAGTGCTCAACATCACTAATTATTAGAGATATGCAAAGCAAATATCACCTCACACATGTCACAACGGCCATCATCAAAAAATCTGCAAACAATGAATGTTGGAAGGGTGTGGAGAAAGGGAACCCTCTTACAGGGGTTAGAAATGTTGATTGGTGCTGCCACTATAAAATCAGTATGGAGCTTCCTTAAAAAACTAAAAACCGAACTCCCATATGATGCATCAATCCCACTCTTGGGCATATACCCAGAGAAAACCATAATTCCAAAAGATACATATATCACAATATTTATTGCAGCACTATTTACAATCACCAGGACATGGAGGAAACCTAAATGGTCATTGACAGAGGAATGAATATAGAAGATGTACCACATATGTATGCATATATATGTATATATGTACAGTAGAATATTAGTCATATAAAGGAACAAAATTAGGTCATTTGTAGAGATGTGGATGGACCAATAGCCTGTCACACAGATTGAAGTAAGTCAGGAAGAGTAAAAACAAATATCATATGTTAATGAATATATGTGAAATCTAGAAAAATGGTACAGATGAGCTTATTTGCAAAGCAGAAATAGAGACAGATGTAGAAAACAAACATCTGTTTGGGAGGAAGGGAGGGTGGGATGAACTGGGAAACTGGAGCTGACATATATACATTTTGTGTGCTCAGTCACTCAATCATGTCCAACTCTTTGTGACTGCATGGACTGCATGTAGCCTGCTAAGCTCCTCTGCCTATGGAATTTTCCAGTTAAAGAATACTGGAGTGGGTTTCCATTTCCACTCCATGGATCTTCCCAACCCAGGGATAAAACCAACATCTCTCACATCTGCTTCATTTGCAGGTGGATTCTTTACCACTGTGCCACCTGGGAAGCCCAATATAGATACACTACACTGCTGCTGCTGCTGCTGCTAAGTCGCTTCAGTCGTGTCCAACTCTGTGCAATCCCATGGACAGCAGTCCATCAGGCTCTGCCGTCCCTGGGATTCTCCAGGCAAGAACACTGGAGTGGGTTGCCATTTCCTTCTCCAATGCGTGCAAGTGAAAAGTGAAAGTGAAGTCACTCAGTTGTGTCCGACTCTTAGCGACCCCATGGACTGCAACTATGTACAAAAAATAGATACCTAATGAGAACCTACTGTGCAGTGCAGGAAATGGTACTCAATGCTCTGTGGTGACCTAGGTGAGAAGGAAATTAAAAAAGGAGGGACTGTGTATATACTTATGAGGGATTCACTTTGCTTTATAGCAGAAACTAGCACAACATTGTAAAGCAAAAGACAAATGTTATTGTTTCTTTAATACATTTAGATATCACAATGTTGGATGCATATATATTTACAATTTTTATATTCTCTTGATGAATCGACTGCTTTATCATTATATAATGATCTTCTTTGTCTCTTGTTATAATGCTTATTTTAAAGTCTATTTTGCCTGATATAAATAGAGTTATACCTGTTTTCTTTTGAATTTCATTTGTATGAAAAATCTTTTTCCATCCCTACACTTTCAGGCTATGTGTCCTTAAAACTAAAGTGAGCTTCTTGTAGGCAGCATAATGTTGAATCTTTTAAAAGAATTATATTCATCCACTTCATCATTTGATTGGAGAATTTAATACATCTATGTTTAAAGCTTTTATTATTTATTATTTACCGATTTACCAAAAGATGATTATTTGATATTACTATCTTGTTAATTATTTTATTTCTGTTTTATAGTTACTTTCTTTGTCTATGCTATCACTGTGGTTTGATGATTTTCTATAGTGATGTGCTTTGATTCTTTTATCTTTATCTTGTGTATGTCTAGTGTTGGCTTTTGCTTTGTGGTTACCATGAAATTTACATAAAACATTGTATTGTTACACTATTCTATTTTAATCCAATCACAACTTAACTTTTATTGCAAACAAAATCTTTACCCTTTTACTCTCCCCATTCCATGTTATGTTTTGATTTTATATTTGCATCATTTTATATTGTATATTCATTAATAAACTATCATAGCTATTGTTACTTTCAATACTTTTATATTTAACTTGTTATATTAAGTAATATAAAAGTAATATTAAGTAATTACATACTACTGTCATGTTATTAACTTGAATTTGACCATTTACTTTCACTAGTGTATACTATATTTTCGAATGCTCATGTGTTATCATTTTGCCTTGAAGAACTCGTTTTAGCATTTCTTATAAGGTGGCTATAGTGGTGATGAACTCCCACAGTTTTTGTTTGTCTGGGAAAATTTTATCTTGGATTTGTTTTTGAAAGTCAGATTTGCCAGATAAAATATGTTTGGTTGGCAACTTTTTCTTTCTGTTCTTTAAATCTGTTAGCCCACTCTCTCCTTGCCTGTAAGGTTTCTGTAGAGAAACTCATCAGTAGCCTTAGGGAGGTTCCCTTGTACATGCTGTTTCTTTTTCCTTGCTGCTTTCAAAATTCTCTATTTTTCTGATTTTTGCTAGTTTTATTATAATGTGTCTCTGTGAAGTCTTCCTTAGATTGAGTCTGCTTTGGACCTAGGAGCTTCAGTTGCCTAGACAACCATATCGCTCTCCAGATTTGGGAAGTTTCCAGGCATCATTTTTTAACATAATCTTTCTGTTCATTTCTATCTCCTCCTCACCTTTTGAGGTTTCTGTGATGTATATATAAAACTTGGATATATGTATACATATATCTAATTTTGATCCCTGGGTTGGGAAGATTGCCTGGAAAAGGAAATGGCTACCCATTCCAGTATTCTTGCCAGGAGAATTTCAGGGACAGAGAAGCCTGGTGGGATACAGTCCATAGGATCACAGAGTTGGACACAACTGAGCAACTAACACTAAAACTCTTCTGTGATGGTCTATTTTATTTTTCATTGCTTACAGTGTTTGCTTCAGCTTTGGAATTTCTTTCTGCTGATATTTTAAGATTTCTGTCTCTTTGTTCAACCTCTCATCTTGTTCATGTATTGTTTTCCTGACTTTATTGAGTCATCTGTGTTATCTTATAGCTCACAGATTTTCCTTAAAGCAATCAATTGAATATTTCCTCAGGCAGTTAGTAGATCTCCATTTCTTTGAGGTCAGTTATTGTAAAGTTATTTTGTTCCTTTGATGATGTCATGTTTCTTTGACTCTTCATGTTCATTGGAGTCTTGCATTGTTGTCTTTGTGATTAAAGAAGCAGTCATGTCCTCCAGTCTTTACCATCTGGCTTTAGAAGAGAAATACTTGCAACAGGCAGTTCACCTAGTGATTCTGAGGCTTTATTTGGCCTTATTGATGGATATGCCTGCTCCAACACTTCTTGTTCTCTCTTGGGCCTTCCCTTGATCCTGCAAAGTGAGAGTATTTTACAACTTCCAGTTTGTTTTCCCTTGGGCAGTGCCCCAAAATGTTCAAGTTTGTGAATCTTCTTCCAGTTTCACAGAGTTGGGAGGCTTTCTGTGTGTGTTAACCAGCTGCCTGGAAAACCTTACAAGCGCTGTCCTCAGGAGTGTGTGCTGGGACATGACTATGGTAGAAGAGATGTGCAGAGCACTGAGGTGTGCAGAGCACTGAAGCGTTGTGAATGCATGTATGCCACTGTAGAGAAGATGTCCCCAGGAGCTTGTGGCCTGGCTCTTGGAAGCAATCCATGAGAAGACTGTTAGAAAAGAATTGTGAATTGATGAGGAGCATCACTTTAATGAGTCCTGAACTCTGGTTGCTCTGCTCTAACTTCTCCTGATCCCTCAACTTTTCAGATCACCTCAGTATTCTGAGTAGGGCAAGAAAGAATGGCGTCTTTGTGCAGTGTGCTGCAACAGGCTCTCACTCAAATATTCTCATTTTTCCCCATGGGAGAAATCACGGGCAGAGGGCTTCTCTTTTGGTACTGACCTAGGACACTTGGAGAAAGGACTGACGTGGGTAAAGCGAACTGCTTTCTTACCATACTCAAATCATCTGTCTCAGACTGTTTGCTCCAGTGATGCATTGGAACTTCTCCACTGGACTCTTGAACTCCCACAAAGACATTCTCATCTGTGAATGACTGTCAAAACTAATGCTCTTCTGAGGCGCAGGGAAGTGATGGTAGAAAACTGTTCTGTCATCTTGCTAATGTCCCATTCTTAATCCTTGTTATGACATTTGAAACTTTTGTCTAACAACTTTTAAAAAAGGAATATGTGTTTGGCTGCTTTTAGAAAACATTATCTTCATGATTACATTTAATGACAATGTAATATTACATTATATGAGGGCTCTATATCCATTTAAACTTTCTCTTATTGTTGATAATTTTGAAAGTTTCCAGTATTTTGATACTATAAACCATATTGCCATGATCAAACCTTTGGCACATTTCTAGCAACATTTTAAGATAAATCCCTTCTGAGTGAAACAGATGAAAATTTGTAATGATTTCTGTACATAACACCAAATTATCAAATGTCATAAATGAATTTGTTTACTTTGTATACCAAATAACAATTGGTAAAAGTGAACAGTTCAATAAGCCATCTCCCACTGCAGTATTTGTTTCTAAAAACATTTTTCTATTGATTAATAAGTAGGATGTATCATGGTTTCTTTAAGAAATTTTACTTTTGGTCATTAGTAAGAATTATTTTTAATATGTATTGACTATATATCTTCAGTGTAGTAGAATGGTTAAGGAGACAGCCTGCCTCAAAGTGAGAGATGAGTTTGAGACCAAGCTGTGATATCACTGGTTATATTTCCTTTGACATGTTATTAACCTAAGTCAATATTTTCTTTTATGTATTACTTTGTTGAAAGTGAAAGTGTTAGTCACTCTGTGGTGTCTGACTCTTTGCAACCCTATGGACTATAGCCTGCCAGGCTCCTCTGTTGATAGAATTCTCTAGGCAAGAATTACTTTGTTCAGGCTGCTGTAACAGAGTACCACAAATTGGATGGCCTATAAGCAAAAAGTTATCTTTTCACAATTCTGAAGTTAGAGATTTGAAATCAAAACGTCTGCAGTATTGATTCCTTTTGAAGGTTGTGGGGGAGATTCATTTGAGGCCTCTCTTCTGGATTGTATGGCTGTCTTCTCAATGTCTCTTCACATATTCTTTCTACTATGTGTATCTACCTCTATATCAAGCTTTTCCATTTTCTAATGCCACTGGACATATTGGATTAGGGCTCACATTAATGACTTCATTTTAACCTGGTTACCTTTCTAAGGACCCTAACTCCAGATAAGCTTACATTCCAAAGTACTGGGGTTAGCACTCCAGCATCTTTTGGAGGGGATGCAAGCAACTCATAACAGGAATAATATTATCTTATGATAAGCTCATTGTGAAGATTAATTGCTGGCATGTGCTTAGCACAGAATGTGGCTGAGTAAAATCAATATCAATATCAGCTAGTATTATGAGTTAAGGTTCTTGCTCATAAAATCATTCCATTTTTCCACTAAGGTTATTTTTTTGAATTAAATTGTAAGAGACGTTTCCATATGAACAAGTAAATTATAAATGTAAACATATTTTCCTCAGTTTTCAAGTTTTTCTAGCCTCAATTTACGCAATTCAAATGTATTTTATAAACAAATCTATTGTCCTCTTTTTGTGTGTGTGATTTCTGTCTGTCTCTTTTTTCCTTTTTTTTCTTTTTACATTCAGAGAATGTTTTCCCCATAGTAGGATGAATTTTAAATGTGCATCTTTATTTTAATCTAATTATTTAAGTATTTGATTTTCTTCTCCCATGCACATCTCCAGGTACCTGTAAGATAATCCAAATCTTTGATTGTGGGTGATACCTGTGGTTATAATAAGAAAGTACTCCAATGATTAGATTAGGTAACAGGGCAAGATGAAAGTATTAATATCTTGAAGATGAAATTTGGATTTCTAATCAACTAAGTTAATCAGAAAGGAGATTATCCTGGATAAATTGGACATAAGTGAGCCTTTTGAAAGAGAGTGTAGGGGCCAGAGATGGAAGAAGTCAAAGAGATTCTAACAGGAAGAGACGCTGTTGTCCTTGAGTGAAAGGTCTGGCGTCTTGTGGAGAAGGTCATGTATCAGGAACCACAAGTGAGATCCGAGAGTGCGGACCTCAGTCCTATAGCTGCAAGGCATTGAATTCTATAACAACCAGTTAGCTTGGATGAGCACCATGAACATCAAATAAGGTGGCAGCCTGGGTTACAGTTATAGTACAGCTTCCTGAGATCCTGAACAGAGTAACCAATGTGTATACAGCCTTCACATTCAAAGAAACTGAGATGATATATTTGTGTTTTGTAAAGCCACCAAACTTGTGGTAATTTGTTACTTCATAATGGATAATTAATACTTCTTATCATATACTTTCAGCACTATTCATGGATTCCTAATAGATAACCAAAACCCTACATTATCAATTTCTGAATATTTATATATCCTTGAGTCTCTAGGAAGAATCAATGTGTTTAAATTGCTCAGCTTTATAATTATGACTTTATACATATATAAATCATATTATATGATTTAATCTTGTGATTCAAATTACACTCTTTTCTAAAATGTCTAGGCAATTTTCAACAGTTTATTCAGTTCAGTTCAGTCACTCAGTCATGTCTGACTCTTTGCGACCTTATGAATCTCAGCACACCAGGCCTCCCTGTCCATCACCAACTCCCGGAGTTCACTCAAACTCACGTCCATTGTGTCGGTGATGCCATCCAGCCATCTCATCCTCTGTCATCCCCTTCTTCTGCCCCCAATCCCTCCCA